>NW_022436978.1:14394924-14417022 GCF_009761245.1 Sapajus apella | reverse complement strand
AAAAAAAACCCTCCCCCAAAAAAAAAAAAAAAAAAAAAAAAAAAAAACAAAACAGGAAAAATAAACCAATACTCTTGATTTTATATATGGATTCCTCCTTCCTCCTTCTCCATCATAGCTTTCCCAGTATGATGCCCTTAATTTTCTTAACTGTAGTACAGCCATCTCGTAATGCACAGCCCAGATTTTTCCTCCATCGTTCCACCACTGGGATATGTTGTCTTAGTTCTATAACAACATTGATCTAATCCCTGAAGATGAAGGGCTCACTTAAAAAAATTATCTATGTACTAAAAATATATCTATGTCCAAGGCCTTCTTTGTACAGTCATCCCTTGGTATCTGCCAGGGATTGGTTCTAGGACTTCCACCGATACTAAACTCACAGATGCTCAAGTCCTTTATATAAAATGGCCACAGTTACTTGCATATAACCTATTCACTTCTGTATATTTAAAATCACTTCTAGATTACTTATAAGGCCAAATAAAATGTAAACAGCATATAAATCATTGTTATACTGTATTTTTATTGGTATTATTTTTTCTTATTTGTTAGACACAAAAAAAGTTCCTCTTCAAAGGATTTAGTTTATTTGGTTCCTTTGTTCTCTGATTTCAAAGCCAGGCTTCCTTATTCTTTGTGCCTCCCTGCCCTGTTTCAATAAACAACTTTCCTGCCAGTCCTAATCTACAGAACCCACATCTACTACTCGCTCTATAAATTACCCCTCTCGCCACAACAGCTCTTCCCACCAAAACTGCCCTTCCCTCCTCATGACACACACCCCTATACTCTTCAAGTTAACCAATCAAGTTCAACTTAAATTGTACAGTCCAACTCTAGCCAATAAAAACAAGACACAATAACAAAAACTACATTAAAAATAAAAATCTCTACCCTTCTTTATTCAGTGTACTCTCATGACAACCAGCCCTACAAACAACACCCTTCTACAAAAGTAAATTTGCCTTACTAAAAATTCCTTAAGTACTTGTTTTCTTTATGACTCCAAACTTTTATTCCCAACATTATTGTAATTTTTAGAGCTTTTAAATCTGTGGTCGGTTGAATTTGCAGATGTGGGATGATGAATATGGAGAATTGAGTGTATTCCATTTTTTTTCTAAGCATAAAATTGCACTCCCTCATTCCTAGACCTTCACCTCATATACACATCTGTGTTCAGGGCAGCTACATATTTAAGTGGTAGAGCCCCCATTCAATTTTGAGAATAGGGAATTCCCTCCCCGTATCAGAGGGAGAGATGAAGCTGCCCTACATGACATCTTAGCACAAAGAAAAATGTACCCTTCCCTCTGGGCGGATGTAGCTTTGCACAATGGTGTGGCTTGGCAAGTGGAGTTCTAGCAGAGTTGTAGTCCTGATTAATTCCCTTGGCCAGCCATCTTTGTGTAACAGCCGAACTGCACGATCATACAAGGTAGCCCTGGGACTGGGACCCATGAAGATTATTTCCTTAAGATTTTTTTTTTTTTTAGTAACTGACAAGGCAAGTAGACACAGTCACTTCACAGTTTGTAATTATATATTTGCAGGATTTAATATCTACTCCCAGTTTAATGAGTTCCATGAGAGTAGGGACTCCATTTTTACTCACTCCACATGCCAGAGCCCACTATAGTGCCTGGCACATATTAAGCACTCATCACTGGCTCAATTCTCTTAATAGCTGAGCCTGCAGTACTTTTAGAAGAGCAAAAAGATTACCTCATAACTCTCAGATATGACCACTGTCCCGAATTTTATTTATGGCAAACCCAAGAACCCACATGTAGAGAAGAGTGAAAAAGACAGGCAGAGACTGCTAGCTAGAAATGTTACAAATACTAGACCATGGTCTACCACTCCTTCTAGATAATGTCCTATTTAAATAGAGTAGCAATATTTATATTTATGACAAAATCTGTGACTGGCCCTTTACTGGTCACTTACACTTGCACTTTATCAATGGCATCCTATTCTGTCCATACCATTCTTGCCTCTTACTCCAATCCATTTTCCATACCACAGCCAACGTGAAAACTAACCCGATTGAAGTATGATTTCAGTTCAAAACCTTTCAATGGTTTCTGACTGCTTAGGAGAAAAAGGTACAATGTTCTTATAATTTATAAAGCCCTATGTGATTTTGGCCTCTGCAAACTCACCTCGAGTCCTTCCCTCTGCTTTCTCTGCTCCAGCCAGCTCCTTTCTATGCTCCTGTCACTTCCCTAAGGAGATAATGCTCACTACTGCTCAGGGCCCTCAAACACGCTGTTTCCTCTGTCTAAAAGACTTGCTCTCCCCATGACAATCTTCACTCACCTAACTTGTGCCTCCTATAGGTCCTAACTTATATTGAGTTCTGAACACATACTGAAGGCATAATGTAAAGTGGGTCTCTCCACTTGCCCAGGAACTCTGCCTTCTCTGTATCTTATTTTCCTCTGTAGTCCTGATCTCATTTTGTCCCACTGTACACATCTGCATGATATAATTAGCATCTATCCCTCTCACTACAGGCTGAAGGTCTATTTGGCTCACTAGTTATCCTCAGCATTACCCAGGGGTTTGGCATAGAGCACAGATCCTGATGTTTATTGAATAAATGAAGGTACAGTTTTTAAAGGTCAGAGACATTTTTGAAACAAAAGCTTTCACATATTTATTGCTGAATCCACCTTACTAGCACAGAGCATATACAAAAAGAGAAAGATATATTCCAAGTAAAACATGTGCAACAGTCCAGATAGTGGTGACATTTTCAGCTCGATATTGTAAGATGATCATGATCTTGATACAGCATAAATATGCATGCCATCTCATGTGCAGTTCCTTATAGACCCAGCTTGGTTCTTCTCCAATGTCTCCTTTTGGAGTTGTACCTGATTTTATTACCAGTTTTCATCTGAATCCACTGGGGAATGGGACGATTTTGCTTTTGTTTCTTGGCCAGGAATCGCTTAATGATGAAAGTCTTGTGAGAAGACATGGTGAGAAACAGTCAACCCCACACCACTATGGTGAAGAAAGAGAGAGAGAGAGAGACAGAGAATTACTAACATAGGATAGGATAACGTAACACGAAAAAATAACAAGACAAGAAAGAGGATCTTTGGTGTCACAATGAGGGCCCATTGACACTCAGGATCCCACAGCCAGCTCAGGCGCAGCTGGTGAGCCAGTAGCAGGCTGAGGAGTCTGATGGCTGTTCTGGTGGATCGGCAGCAAAGGCAGGAGTCCCTTTGTTCCTCCTCTTCCTGACTTGATGTTACTCATTTCTCAGCAACATACTTCTGTTTCTCTTGTTAAATGTCCATCAGGAGGAATTTTTTTCAACTTCTAAAGAAGTTATGAACAGGTAATACCAGTTCATTACAGAAAAACCAAAGCAATAGAACACTAAAAAAAAAACTATTATCCCATCTAGCTAGAAAAAGCCCCAGTATTAGCAACTTGATATTGTAATAGCCTTCCAGTTAAGATAGATGTGCATGCAGAATATTGTCTTTCTATAAATTGAGATACTGTAGATATTATATTATAATCATAACTTATTTAACTAATATGTGACCCTTTTTTGGCAACTCTTTCTCAATAACCCTTTACATCTGGAGATCTTAAATCTTCCCCAGTGTTCTCATATGGCAAATAGTACAGGAAAATATGGCTGAAAATAGAAATAAAACAAGAAATTCATCCCCATGCAACTTAAAATATAAATGTATACATTTAAAACATGTAATTCGCTATAAAACTACCTCATGGTACTTACATATTATTACTATTTTAAAACCCATTGGCTGTGCATACTAATATTCTTATCTAATTATCAAAATTGACCACCTTGCCATCTACTGAACTGATTTCAAATTGCATGCTACCTTTCCTTTTAAAGATCCTGGGCCCTCTGTAATTAAGGAATATCAACCTGGGGCATAGAGACACTGGTAGTTATTTTTAATAATTCAGGTGCAAAATAATGTCTACATCTCAGACTGTGAGAGTAATTAAATGATGGCAATAAAGTCCTACTACAAACAGTGTTGGAAATATACAAACAGTATGGCTCTATCTTGACAAAGGCATTTTTTTTCCTAACCCTAAGATGGTAGAAATAGTGGTAGTGTGGAAAAAGCACAGTTTCTGACTGAGTTCACATGTAGTGTCTAACACAGTCTTTTCAGATGTGACCCTCGCTATTATCTTGCCTCTCTCTCATGGTCACCTCACTGTTGTGAGATATCTATTCTATGTCCAGCATCTTCCCCAACATGCAGGTAGGAAGAAGGGCAAGAAAGGCAAAAGAATACATGGCATGGGGCTACCGGCTTTTAAGGAGCTTTATTAGGTCTCTCTCTCAACACCTTTGATTAAACCTCATTGGCAAGAACTGTGTTCCACTGCCATACTTATCAGTAATGAAGGATGAGTACTGTAGTGTTTTAGCTGAGCACACGGTGCCCCCAACCCCATGCAAATCAGGTTCTGCTCAAGAAAAAGGAAGAGGAATGAATAGAAGAGTAGATAATAGCAGTCATTTCTATAACAATTTTGGAAAAAATAATTTAGGATACGTGTGTGAATATTAGCTCTCAAAATAACCAAATGAAAACAGAGGGAAATTTAAAGAAGAGAAAAAGGAAGTTCTCAATGGAAATACCTATTAGTTAAGTATTGAAAAGTGGGGTGAAAAAAAGCCCAAATTGATGGGCAACCCATAACTTTCAATGGTAAGGAAATACCAGAAGAAGTAAGAGTGCTAACTGTACTGTCTGCCTTTCAACCCTAATATCCAAACTTCAGACACTTCTGATGCAACTGCCCTAGTTGGGAGGCCAGTGTCCCCAGATTTGTACACCTTCCCACTTGGAACTCTCAGGAGCAGTAGACTTGACGTGCAAGTAACAGATGAGTGGCCAAGTAAGTTGGGGTATAGAGTGGGGTGTGGTTGAGATACAAATGTTTCATGAAATGTAAAACATTGGAAACTAAGCCACAAGTATCCTTGTAGAAGTCTACAGGCTAAGAGAATAACAAATAGGCCTGGAAATGCTGCATGGGTGATAAACATAGGGAAGGCACACTACCATTTCTGCCCAGTCCTTTCATTTTCTTCCCATACATTAGCAGCAAAGAACCTTTAGCTACTGATCACAGTTCATCCTAAATTGACCACATGCTGACTTTGGCTAGCTATAAAAAGCATCCAGCTGACTCTGTTCTACTCTTTGTATATCAATTCCTTCTATACAATCTCTACCACTGGTTCCAATCACTTCAGAAAAAAGCTTTGAAGAACACAGGGAAAGAACTAGACTGGGTTGCCAATAAAGCCAGAGTCTAACACCCTCTCCCTTGAGAACCCTGGTCGTACTGGTTAGGGTTCTTGAAGCCAATCTTATTTGAAATTCTTCTCTAAGAAAAATTTACTGTAGTAAGATAAGGAATTACAATAGGCCAAAGAGTTTACTGTACTATTCCAGGTATTAGTTTCCAGTGAAGAGGACGAAAGGGTGCTCATGTTTGGAGATACTTTGGGCTAGGAGCTCCAACCAGGTATTTCCAGCAAGTTCAATGCCAGTGACACACAGCTCTTAGCTAGAACTCTCATGGAAACTTTTAAAAATAAACTCAAAGAGATAATTGCTATCTGTATTGAAGACAGTGAAAGAACTGAAAGAACTGTCTATAATACCAATGGAAATATGCGTATAGCCAGCAAGTCAGTAGTCCTCATTCTAGTACAATAGTAATGGTTATGAGGGCAGTTTTACCTTAAAAGGAATGATTACACTCATTGCCCTGGACATCTCACATGATTCACAGAATCTGTAGGAGTTAAATTTTCTGAAGAAAATATTGAACTGTGTACCTTTGGCTATATGCTAAATTATCTAATTAGTCTAGAGGCTGCATATACAGTAAAATATAGATCCCACATACTGGATATACACACTTCATTCCAGAAAATTGAGAGATGAGAAATCATGGTACCATGTAAAAAACTGGGCAAATTCTAGAACATGGATAGCCTATGCAAAGGCAAAGTTTATTAAGTCATCATAAATGGAAGTCCTACTGCAGTAGAAATAAAGCACATGTGGAGATGAGGCTTGTGAGATTTATCAAATCTTTATCAGATGCAATCACACTTGGCCATTTAGCTGGTGCCGCCAGAAAGATGATCTACTGCTAAACGCCGAGACATACATTTCCTGCCCCTTGCTGTCCTAAGCATAATCTTCAACCATATCTAGATTATTCTGAGAGTTCAAGGGAATAGGCACCAGTGCTTGTAACATCAAGGTGCTCAAAAGGATCCCATTCTTTAACAACTATATTGAACATCAAAAACTGGACTCTGGATTTTGGCAAAAAGTATAGGCCCACTCCTCATTCTTCTACTTACTGGATATAAGGGTCATGTGCACACCAATGGCTGTCTGAGGAATACAGTAGTGGCAGCTATTTGGGCATAACTAGACCACCGGGGCCACTAAATTGTTCCTTAAAATTCTTATTAGGCTCAGAAACAGAATTTGTTATGTAATTTCCAAAGTTCAGTTGACTGGGCAACTTCAGCAATCTGTGATACAGCTATTATATATGACCAGCCATGAAAAAGTAATGCCAAAGAAACATTAGATCATATTCTAGCTGGAAGGAAAGGAGGAACATGTGCTACTAAATAAGGAGAATACCTGTATCCCAGACAACAAAACACACGGGATGCAATAAGATATGTCTATAAAGAAGTGGTTAAACTGAGTGGCCTTCATGGTGGTCTGGGCTCTCCATACCTTTTCGTAAAGTAGGATTTTATAATCAGAGATGGGAATTTATACTAAGAAATTTTATACCTGTGAGAGCAGTATTTTGATTTTAAGTGATAAATTGTATGAAAATAATAAATGGTGGTATCATATTGGTTTAAAGGTCAACATGTTGTTTTAAATAAAAGTTATCAGCTAAGGGTTGGATGGTGGTTGGCCGTAGCTTGCCTTGTAACTTAGGAACTGCCATGGCTGGAAAGCCTCTATGTGATGTGAAAATCACCCTCTGTTATTTGTAGCTCAGACCTGGAGAGTTCCTGCATCTTGTGGCGTTCTGAATCGCTGCACCCAGACATAGAAATGCACCTGCTAGCTGTTGACAACTTCCTCTTCCTTACCCATCCCTAATCACTGTCTTTCTGCATGTGGTTACAGTGAGATATTAGATCCCCCACTTGACCACCTGCTGCCTGTTGATCTTCCTTGCCTCTCCTGTTTTCCTTCCCCACTATATAAATCCCTAACTTTGGTTGGAGAGGGGAGATGGATTTGAGGTTTGGCTCTGGTCTGTCTGGTTGACATCAACTGTGAAATAATAAAGCCTTCCCTGGCATTACTTGCTTCTTTTTGCACAGCAAGCAATGGGACCTAGACTGAGCGCCTAGTGTTTGATATCAGTATCACAAATTGTAAAGTGGATCTTGTGCTAGGCATACCTCTGTACTTTGTGAGGCTTTCTGAAGTTGTGGGAAGCATTTCTTGGAACCCAGTGAGTAAATATCAGAGCACTCCAGAGTGGTTAAAGATTATATTACTATTTAAGGTCATAAGGTTAAAGATCATAACATGATTTAAATATGGAACTCTGGGAATCTTCTAACAAAAAAGAATTTTTTGTATCCAAACCATCTTGTGTGTCCCATGTTTGGTTAAAATTGTAGACTAAAAAAAGAACTTTTTATTCCCAACAATTGCTTTTTTTTATTTTGGAGACAGAGTTTCACTCTTGTTGCCCAGGCTGGAGTGCAATGGCACCATCTCAGCTCACTGTAACCTTGGCCTCCCAGGTCCAAACAATTCTCCTGCCTCAGCCTCCCGAGTAGCTGGGATTATGGGTGCCTGCCACCATGCCTGGCTAACTTTTTAAAATTTTTTTTATTTTTAGTAGAGACAGGGTTTTACCATGTTGGCCAGGCTGGGTTCAAACTCCTGACCTCAGGAAATCCACCTGCCTCGGCCTCCCAAAGTGCTGGGATTACAGGCATGAGCCACCATGCCCGGCTCATCTGTTGCTTTTTAAGGTTTTGAAAAATCACAGTATTTTGAAAAATACTGTGTGTTATTAATTTATTTTCCATTTCTAGTAATGGTGGTCCAGGTTATTTAGATCAGTTTGCCAGCTGAAAACAAAACAACTAAAAAACTCGGTAAAATATATTTCAAATAATCTTTTAAAAAGCATCAAAGAGGTTATAAAATAGTAAGGAATTATCAGACCAAAAGTAAAGAGAAGCAAAGAATCAAGAGAGAAGTAAGCCTGAAGCCACTTTTTCACTGAAAGCACTAGCTAATCCTAAAACATTAGGACCTCCATTTTGACAGCCTTTCAGGATACAGGGGAGATTGAAAACAAAATCCTGGGTTCATATAAGTTGGGGTGTGTGACAGGAGACCTTCTCCTACAACAATCTGGGATCCAAAATCTCAGAGTGAAGGTGAACAAGAATTGTAATAATCTGAAAGTGATGAGACGCTTCTGAGTTGACTAGGAAGTATCAAACTTTGAACAGGTGAACTCAAATTTGTACTACCTGCAGGTACCCAACAAAAGCAAATACAGGTGCTCTTTGGGGCAAAGTATCTTAATTATAGGCCAGACAATTATTTCGACAAAATGACTTTTCAAGTGCAATGACTAGCACAGGGTCAAATGTATCCAGTCTATAAGAAAATTGGAACAAATAATTAAAAGAGACAATAGAAAGAGATCATTAGAAACTCTAGGTAGGACCCAGTATTTGTGTTTTAAAAGGCCATCTAGGTCATTCTGATACATGCTAAAGTTTGAGATTCATTGCTTTATACTTTTATCATATAAACATGCATCCCATAAAAAATACATAAATGTAATAGATCAGAGAATGGACCCAAAAATTTGCATTTCTAACAAATTCCCAGACAATGCTGATACCAGACCACACTTTGAGAACCACTGGTATGAAAAAAAGAATTTTAGTATACAGGTAAAGATAGTGGTCACCTGTGGGGAGGTGAAGGGCTGTTACTTAGAAACAATATGCATATATTTCCTAGAATGCTGATAATTTTCTATTTCTTAGTCTGGGTAGTGATTACACAGGTGTCATTGTTAAATGACACATTTACACTGTAGTGCATATTTTCTTAAAAATTTTTACTTTTATTGTACTTTAGGTTCTGGGGTACATGTGCAGATCATGCAGGATTGTTGCATAGGTACATACATGGCAATGTGGTTTGCTGCTTCCACTGGCCCCCCCATCACCTATATCTGGTATTTCTCCCCATGTTATCCCTCCCCAACCTCCCCACCCCCTGCTGTCCCTCCCCTACACCCCCCAAACAGATCCCAGTATGTGATGCTCCCCTCCCTGTGTCCATGTGTTCTCATTGTTCAACAATCACCTACGAGTGCATATTTTCATGAATAATGAGATAACTGGTTTTCCTTTCCCATTTGATCATATAGTTCAAATGCCATGGCTTAAATCCTGTCTACCATCATCCCACCATCTTCATTTATAATCAGTGCCTAAAGTCAAAAATGTAAAAGTTTGTGAAGTTCCAAGACATAGCGCTTTTCACTTTACTTTGAAATGTAATTAGTTCACAAAATTAAATAGCTTTAAAAATTAAAACAAGAAAAGTTTAGTTGAAGTTTCTAAAAACCATATTTAAAACACTGCTTAAAATTCAGAGATATACTATCTACAGCCTTCATCCCTAATTTTAAAATATCCATAAAACGAAAAAGAAAGTATCTTAAAATTATAACAAAGTGTCCAATTTTTAAGATTATGTTTTTTTTTTTCCCCACAAATTTCAAGTAAGGGGAAGAAAATCCTACCTTTTCCAAGTGTGAATTTCCTACTCCAAAGAGGCAAAGATGCTTGCTTTTCTCCAAATAAAATCTGAAAAGAAAATAGTAACAGTAATATCCTACTATTTTCAGTGAAACCTTAACTATGGGTGAAAGTAATGTTCATCAATTGGCCTCAAATTTTTGAAAACTTTAAGAGAAAATACAGAAAGTCTTGTTGAGGCAAGAGAGGTGATGACAAAAAAAAATGAAATATATAATATTAAACTGTTCAATAGCAAGCCTGTGCTTGCTATTGAACTCCCACTCACAAATCCTCAAACAACATTAATAAAATCTGGGATGTGTACACCTGTTTCTTGTGTTTATGAAAAATATGCCCTTTTTGGGGATTAGATTCTTCCCAAAACTTCAAAAACAGTAATATTTGCCATTTTTTTGATTGATAGTGTCAACATAGCTATTATACAAGCCCTCTTTATTCTGTGAGGAAACCATTATAACAGTTTTTTTAAATACACACTTCTTTCCGTTTTGAGACAGAGTCTCATTCTGTTGTCCAGGCTGAAGCATAGTAGCATGATCCCAGCTCACTGCAGCTTCAAATTCCTGGCCTCAGGTGATCCTCCCATTTCAGTCTCCTGAGTAGCTGGGACTACAGGCTTGCGCCAGCATGCCTGGCCTATAACAATTATTATAGTCACTGATTCTGGCAACTAGTCAGTAGCTGCCTATGCCTTGTGATATGCCAGACAGGTATCTGAACAACCAAATAGTTCCCACAGAAAGGTCTGTGGGTATGCCTCCCTGTGGCAAGCTACTGACTGAGGCTATGGCAAAAACATATGCAGTCGGGTTTTGTTATGCCTGTAAACATTATGATGCATCCAACATCCAGCTATGTCTCCCCATGTATGTGGTGACACCTGGCCAGACCCTATTATACCTCTTGCTTTGTTCAGCCCCATTATACCTCTTGCTTGCAGGGAGCTGTATGCACACATCCCTTACAATGTCTTCTCCTTCCACTGTTGCAAAATGACTGTATGTTACGATGCCTAATCATTATCATATCAACTGTAGGCAATGTGGCAAGACAGTGATGACAGCTTAACAAGGATTGTTCTTGCATATCGAATGTTAGATCCAGATGGTCAGACAAGTGAAAGGCAGTTTTTGCAACGATGTGAGTTAATACACTGCAATTTCAAGATAATATAGTTGAGGATAAAAGAGGTTTGATAAGCTCCCTTCCTGAGAAGATAGAATAGTAGGTTTTAACAGCCTAAATAAACAACCTGGGAGGATTTGGGGAGACGTGAAAAGCCACACACATTGAACACTGTCAATCCAATGTCCTCTGTGCCCTTTAATCACAATATAACCTTCACCAAGCCTCAAAGCCAGTCTTCCCTGGGATCACTTCAATTTAGAAAGCAATAATCATTTTTTTAAACAAAAGCATAACCATGGCTTTGGAATACAGCTGATCTTAGGAGAGCAGTGCTCCTTCTCCTCCTCACTGACAACAATACCTTAAACACACAATTCGTTCTTTAAAAGGACATCTTCACTCAGTTCTTTTGAGTAGAAAATTCTAATAGCTGAGCTTGTTATATTCAATAATTGTTTACCTCGTCTTAAGGATAAATGTGCCACAGTAAGGCACAAAATATGCTATATCTTTTGATTAATGTCTACAAACTGTACTGGATTATCAACTCTCTATACCTTTTGGACTATAAAGTTAACCTTAAGAAACCAACCTGGCCAGGCACTGTGGCTCATGCCTGTAATCCCAGCACTTTGGGAGGTCGAGGCAGGTGGATCATGAGGTCAGGAGTTCAAGACCAGCCTGGCCAAGATGATGAAACCCCATCTCTACTAAAAATGCAAAAATTAGTCGGGCATGATGGCACATGCCTGTAATCCCAGCTACTCGGGAAGCTGAGGCAGAGAACTGCTTGAACCTGGGAGGCAGAGGTTGCAGTGAGCCAAGATCATCCCACTGCACTCCAGCCTGGGTGGGCGACAAAGCAAGACTACATCTCAAAAAAAAAAAAGGAAACCAACATATAAAATTTCTGCCTTATATCTTTCAACACAATCTGAGTTTTTCTCCCTATTCCCAGGTCACCACTATACCCTCCCTGACCTTTTTTTGTGTGTGTGTCTGTGAGAATATCAGGCTCACACATAAATAAGTGCCACTTAATAAAAGCTGCATTTTATCATCTAGGTCACCCAGTATGTATAGAGAAGATATTAATGATTTCCCTTGGGCTAGGCTAAAATACTTCACCTCATACGTAGTTTTAATATACTTTATTATAATAATCAGTTGGCTTGAAAAACCAATCATAAAACTCTCAAAGCATCCTACTCTTTCAAGACAGCCCTTGCCAAATACTTTGAATATTCTTGTTGACTGTCCTGTCTTTCCTATGTTTCCTCTTACAAGAACCAGTTTGGGAGTTTGGGAGATATTCATTTGTGAATCTACTTTGCTTCACATGTGTTGATAACATCCATGATATTACCTTCAAAGCAAAGTTCTTCATACATTCCATTCATTAGTTTTATTCTCTGATGTATTAAACTGAAATTACTTTTGCACCAACCTAATAGTTTGGATATTTGTCCCCACCCAAATCTCATATTGAATTGTAACTCCCAATGTTGGAGGTGGGGCCTGGTGGGAGGTGTTTGGGTGGTGGGAATGAATCCTTCATGGCTTGGTGCTGCCTTGGTGACTGTGAGTTCTCATCAGTTAGTGTTACTCTTGCTTTTGCCATGTGACATGCCTGTTCCCAGTTCACCTTCTGCCATGAGTAAAAGCACCCTGAGGCCTCTTCAGAAACAGAACAGATGCTAGAGCTATGCTTCCTGTACAGTCTGTAGAACCATAAGCCAATTAAACCTCTTCTTTATAAATTACCCAGTCTCAGGTATTTCCTTATAGCAATGTAAGAATGGCCTAACACATTCTCAATCATTTGATAAAAGTTTCCATCCTAAATTTCTTCTGTATGGCAAGTGGTTTCTGAGTAATCTTTAATTTTGAAATGAAAGTACTCAAGTATTTTATATGCAGAGGTAGAGCTCTTCCTGCAAGAGTTTTTTTTTTTTTTTTTTTTTTTTCTTGCACTTCCACTGTTACTGAGTCATCTGCATCACATGACATTTCCATCAAACGGGCACAACTGTCTGTAAAATCATGCTGTCTGCTGACTTATGAGCCCAGGGCATCATCATACTGCTTGCTAACTTCTTTTCCTTAGCATGTCCTCTTTCAGCTTTCTGTACATCCTTGGTTGGCATATGACCTAAAATCAAAGTGGTATTTACGGGCTTTTTTTCACATATACAACTCTCATTTTCTCTACATCATCTTGAAAGTTGAAATATTTTTTCTCTTCTGTATTTTTGACCACTGTTAACAGTGGTTGAAAGAACTCTGGAGGGCTGGGCACGGTGGCTCACACCTGTCATCCCAGCACTTTGGGAGGCCAAGGCGGGCGGATTGCCTGAGGTCAGGAGTTCAAGACCAGCCTGGCCAACATGGTGAAATCTTGTTTCTATTAAAATATAAATTAGCCGGGTGTGGTAGCAAGTGCCTGTAATTCCAGCTACTCAGAAGGCTGAGGCAGAATTGCTTGAACCTGGGAGGTGGAGGTTGCAGTGAGCTGAGATTTCGGCACTGTACTCTAGCCTAGGTGACAGAGCGAGGCTCCTTCTTAAAAAAAAGAAAAAAAACAGAAACAAAAACAAAACTCTAGAAACAAACTGCATAGGCTCAAGTCTCACTGTTACCACTTGCTATTAGTGTGACCTTGAACACATTTCTTAGTCCTGTTGTTCCTTATTTTTCTAATCTGTAATATGTGGACAATAACACCTATCATCATAGGGTTGTTATGAAGCTTATACACATGAGGATTCAGTGTAATAATGAATATAAAATGTTTAGGACAATGCTTGGCACATTATAAATACAATACAGGTCTTAGTTGTTATTTTTATATCTACAGCTATATAAAGCCTACAGTTGTTGAACTTATAAATGTTCCCAGTTATAATATTTCTGTGTTGATTCTATGGTACTAATGTCACTATCTTGACTATTTAATAGAAAGATAGCACGTGCATAGACTATAAGCTCCTCAAGAGGTTATATTTTTCTTGAATACTCAAGGATGCTCAAAAGAGTAATTGAGCAAACGATAAAGCTTTCATTGTCACACCAGATACAGTGCATTTCCTTTAGGCTGCCTACCACATAACCCCACTAGTGATGGTTGTAAGGGTCACAAACACTCCTGGTTTCCATGATATCTGAAATAAAAGAACACTATACCAGAGGTACTGCCCATGGCAACATAAACCAAGTATGCCCCCAGGCAGCTGATAGCAAGATTATACATTCATGTGTACACACATGTACTTATTCACCCAAAGTGGCCAATATTAATGTTTGAAGATTATTGCTACACTCAGCATCTTCCTTTGACAAGAGAGAATATAGATTTTTTTTGAAAAAAGTTTTGCTCAAAAATAAATGAAAGATGCTCAGCTGCTGGGAGTAAAATATAAGTCTGGTGCTAGTTGAATGCTGACTACAGGTGTAGAAGGAATAGGTGTGGACCCACCTCTTCAATGAGAGTTCATTTAGGTAATCAGATAAATCTGCTGCTGATAGACAAAAGTGGCAGATACTGAAATGATTTCGCTTATTCTCTATTTTAAGGATGACTTCACAAGAACCCCCCTGATTTAGTAAGAAACAGATGTTTTCCCCGTATGGTTTCTCACTATCTCAAGAGCCACTTTTGTCCATATTCAACATGCATAAATATTTCAGTGATTTGTCTTCTGCCTCAGATGTAGAAACCTAGAAAGAGCATCGCTCTATGCCAACAACCAGAAAAACTACAAAATAATTTTACTTCGGTCAGTTGCAGGGGGTGGGGAGGGGAGGGACTGCAGGGGGCAAGGAGGGCGGGGAAGGGTAACAAGGGGAGAAATACCAGATATAGGTGATGGAGGGATGAAGGCAGCAAGCCACCTTGCCATGCATGTACCCATGCAACAATCCTGCATGATCTGCACATGTACCCCAGAATCTAAAGTACAATTAAAAAAAAAAAAAGTAATAATTTTTCCTGAAACTCAGAGGACTGAGGTTAGTGAGACCAACTGGATTTTCCAAATATTAGAAGTAAAATCCCCATATCCTGGGAAATTTCTCAGATCCAGGCAAATTGGAATAACTGGTCGCCCCACCTAAGGTCACAGGCCAATCAAGTAGCTTGAAATCCAAGGCAAGACTGGCCTGGCAAACGAGCAAGGGGACATGAGCACTGAAGAAGAGACATCAAGTACCTCATACGCTGATAAGAATTCAGCTAAAATTGTTAATTAATTGCTAAAGGTCAAGTGTGGACTAGCATGAGAGTATAAAACCCCTGGGAGCCTCAGACACAAAAATAATTTGCTTCCACTTTTAGTCTCTCTTGCATGATCTCTACTGGGTACTGATGAAAAAGACTCGGGACAAGGCAGGAGACTAGAGAGCCTCCCTTGGTGGTGAAGATCTGTTAGGGGAAAGGTATGGTTTGGCTTTGTGTCCCCACCCAAATCTCATCTCAAATTGTAATCCCCACCTGTTGAGGGAGGGGCCTGGTGGGAGGTGATTGGATCATGGGGGCGGTTTCCCCAATGCTATTCTTGTGATAGTGAGGAAGTTCTCATGAGATCTGATGGTTTAAAAAAGTGGCACCTTCCCCTTTACTCTCTCTCCCTCCTGCCACCATCTAAGATGTGCTTTGCTTCCCCTTCTGCCAGATTGTGAATTTCCTGAGGCCTCCCAGCAATGTGGAACTGTGAGTCAATTAAACCTATTTCCTTTATAAACTATCCAGTCATGGGTAGTTCTTTATTGCAGTGTGAAAACAGACTGATACAGGGATGTAAGCTCTTAATGTGGAAAAGGTAAAAAATCTGCCCAGACCATTCCTTGCCCAAGACTGAGGTTGGACCAGGATGATCAATAGTCTTCTGGCCTCCTCTACCAAGAGAGCAAACACCAAGTAACAAGCCGAGTGAAAGGCAAAAGCATGGAGAGACTCCTGTGTGGTATGGGATCATTGAGAAGACTAGAAGCTGAGAATGAAATAGTATATTGAGAAAATCCCTCCAGCACTCCAGCCTAAGCATAAGGTAATATTAGAGGAAGCTGAACCCGGTGATGTACTGAAGATGGACCAATATAACCCAAACCCAGCTTAACTACTGAGTAGACTGATTCAAGATTCACATTACTGACCTAGCAGAAAAAGCATGCTTATTTTGGGACACAGATTATCTTAACCCTATTTGGGACATAGATTATCTTGTTCTACACAAGATGCTTGGCATTTGTAAAAGAGCATGAAAAAGAAAAAAACAACTCATTGTGAAGAAGGGAAGTAATCAACAGAACCACACTCACAGATAATCTAAGTGTTAGAACTAAGAGAGAGGGAATTTAAAATAAATTTGATTAATATATTAATCATATATATTGAAGTTTCTAGTGGAAAAAGATAGACAGCAACATGAATGACCAGAGAGGAATTTCAGCAGAGAAAAAAAATTATATATATTAAATGAAAATGCTTGAAATAGAAGGCATGGTAACAGAGATAAAGTAGTCTAAAGTGGTGATAAGCAACCAGGGGCAATTCTGCCTTTCAGGAGACATTTAGCAATATCTGGAGATATTTTGGTTGTCACCACTGGAGGAGTGCTGCTAGGTCTAGTGGGTGGAGGCCAGGGATGTGGCTGAACATCCTATAATGCACAGGTAAGCCCCATACAACAGAATTATCCAGCCCAAAATGTCAGTAGTGCCCAAACTAATTTAGCCTGACTGATAAGAAAAAGAGAGAAGACACAAATTACCAACATCTGCAATGAAAATGGGGACAATGCTACAGGTCTCAGGACATTAAAAGGATAGAACAATATCACAAATTATTGTATGCCCATAAAGTCAACTTAGTCATCTAAGTCTTGTAAGGAAATGGACAAATTCCTTATAAGATGGATACTACCAAAGCTCATGTACATGCATAATCTAAGTAGTTCAATGTCTATTAAAGATGTTGAATTTGTAGTTAAATATCTTGTAACAAAATTATGGGCCAAACAGCTTCACTACCAAAAGCTAGAGATCAGGACAAGGCCTAAACCTTATTCAGTGCCAAGAAGAATGCTTGAGCTTCAACTTACTGTTCCTGCCTGTTATGCTTCCAGGGATTCCCAAACATTTTGCATTCTGTGGTGTACACACCTCTATCCTATCTCAGTGTGCTGAGTTGATCATGGCTGAAAGGTGCTGTTGCATATAAGATGGACCTTTGCATGTTGGCTGAAAGGGAAGCCTCAGAAAGGCAGTAATTTGAGCCAGTGGTAGACATTCTTTCCCAACTCAACTTGTCAAGGCTTTTTTGCTTAAAGCTTTATTAATTTCCTAAGAAATTATATGGCTATGTGATGGTAGATCCTCCCACCCTGATGGAGCAATCTCATTTCAGTCACCTGCAGGTGTCTACAGAGTGGAGATCCAGCTTCTAAGGCTTTGTCAAATACTGTGGCTCCTGAGGCAAAGCAGTTCAGAAGCACAGCTGAGACGGAGCCTTATGATGGGACAGTGATATGGTTTGGCTGTGTCCCCACCCAAATCTCATCTTGAATTGGAACTCCTACACTTCCCATGTGTCATGGGAGGAACCTGGTGGAAGGTAATTGAATCATGGGGGCAGGTCCTTCCTCTATTATTCTTGTGACAGCGAATAAGTCTTAAGAGTTTTGATGGCTTTAAAATCTGGAGTCTCCCTGCACAAGCTCTCTCTTTGCCTGCTGTCATCCACATAAGATGTGACTCGCTCCTCCTTGCCTTCTACAATGATTGTGAGGCCTCCCCAGCCATGTGGAACTGTAAGCCCAATAAACCTCTTTCTTTTGTAAATTGCCCAGTCTCGGGTATATCCTCATAAGCAGTGTGAAAACGGACTAATACAAATGGGTCAGCAGTGAGTAGGCAAAACATACTCCTGGATGAGGTAGCTCACAAACAGCCATATCTTTCCTTAGGAAGACATAAACCAAGTGTCAATCCATTTTGCATTGCTGTAAAGGAATACCTGAGGCTGGGCAATTTATAAAGAGTTTTATTTGGCTTATGGTTTTGCAAGCTGTACAAACATGCCATCAGCATCTGCTAGGCTTCTGATGTTTTAACCCTTGGTAGAAGGTGAAGGAGGAGCAGGTGAGAGAGGGAGCAAGAAAGAGATGCCAGTCTCTTTTGAACAACATGCACTCATGTGAACTAACAGAGCAAGAACTCTTTCCATGGACTAGAGGCTCTGGAAGGAATGGATTAGGACCTCATCCAGTACACACTGATTCACAGCTAACATCTCTCATCACACTGCTTTTGAGAGCCATTCAAAACACTAAAGATGGATATATTGGAGTACACCCATTTTATATTCCATAACTAAAGGAGATTGCTCAAGTGAGAGCTTACATTTACAGATAATTTTCTGTCCCTATTTATACTTCAGACTAGAGCATCGGGCAATGTCTTCACTAAAGCTAATTACTTTTTAAAGTGGTGTGACTGTTAAAAAGAAGTCAGGCCAAGGATGCTGTAATACCAGAGTCTGTAACAATATAATTTGGAGTGAAAGCTGGGGAGGTGACCACCCTCCTTGATGACATCTTTCTTCCCTTCTCTATTATTTCTTTACAGTTCACTTATGCAAAACTGGACAATCAAACAGCCAAAGCAGTAGAGATGGGTCTGCCAGGAACTGAATTGGTTCTAATGCAAAAGCTAAGGGAAGTTTGAACCTTTCTCTTAAAAGTGACTGTAATTCTGCAGTCCTAGACGATCTGTAGTTAGCCTATGGCTCTTTAACTGACAAAGCCTTTGAGTTGGGCTGGGTTAGTAAGGTTGTTTGATATGGATTACATAGGATAAGAGTAGGTAGTGGTATTTTCTAGGAGATAATAAGGGTCAATGTGAGGTTTGGGGGGAGTGGGGAAGGCAATTTTTCTGAACATTATAAGAAGTTTCCAATATCTTAAAACATTTTTTTTTTTTTTTTTTTTTTTGAGAAAGAGGTTTGTTCTGTTGCCCAGGCTGGAGTGCAATGGCATGATCTTGGTTCACTGCAACCTCCACCTCCCAAATTCAAGTGATTCTCCTGCCTCAGCCTCCCAAGTAGCTGGGATTACAGGTGCCTGCCATCACGCCCAGCTAATTTGTGTATTTAGTAGAGGTGAGGTTTCACCATATTGGCCAGACTGGTCTTGAATTCCTGACCTCAGGTGATTCGCCTGCCTTGGCCTCCCAAAGTGCTGGGATTACAGGTGTGAGCCACCACACCCAGCCCTCAAAACTTTTATAATAGTGTTTCCCAAAAGAAATATAATGTGAGCCATATATATAGGTACAATTTAAAATTTTCTAGGAGTCATGTTAAAGTAAATAGGGACAGGTGAAATTAATTTCAATATATTTTATTTAATCTCACGTATTTAAAATATCATTTAAGCATGTAATTAATGTAAAGATTGATAAAATATTTTAAATTAAAAATGAGACTAGGCTGGGTGCAGTGGCTTACATCTGCAATCCTAACACTTTGGGAGGCGGGAGGATTGCTTCAGCTCAGCAGTTCGAGGCCAGCCTGAGTATGTTTCTCATAGTGAGACCTCATTTCTACAAAAAAATTAAAAATTAGCTCAGCATGGTGAGGCATGCCTGTGATAAAGGCTGAGGCAAGAGGATGGCTTGAGCCCAGAAGGTTGAGGTTGCAGTGAGTTATGATTTAGTCAATGCTCTCCAGCTGGGCAAAAGAACGACACACTTTCTCAAAAAAGAGAGGGCCAGGTGTGGTGGCTCACACCTGTAATCACAGCACTTTGGGAGGCCAAGGCAGGTGGATCACCTGAGATCAGGAGTTTGAGAACAGCCTGGCCAACGTGGCAAAACCCTGTTTCTATTAAAAATAAAAGACAATTAGCTGGGTGTGGTGGCATGTGCCTATATCCCAGCTACTTGGGAGGCTGAGGCAAGAGGATCACTTGAACCTGGGAGGCAGAGGTTGCAGTGAGTTGAGATTGTACCACTGCAGTCCAGCCTAGACAATAGAGTAAGACTCTGTCTCCCAAAAAGAAAAAGAGAAATCGGTTGGGTGTGGTGGCTCATGCCTGCAATCCCAGCACTTTGGGAGGCCAAAGAGGCAGATCACCTGAGGTCAGGAGTTCAAGACCAGCCTGGCCAACATGGTGAAACCTCATCTCTACTAAAAATACAAAAATGAGCCGGACGGGGGGTTGGGCACCTGTAGTATCAGCTACTGGGGGTCCTAGTCAGGGTTTATGTCTCTGGAGGAATCCAGACATGTAAAAGGCAGAGAAATGGAGAGATTACTTGGGCTATCTTTCAGAAACTGGGACTGAGGGAATGTATTAACTTCTCTTCCCAGGTCCACAAGGGGCATGGTTTCAAAGGCAAGGCCTTCCCAGCGATGTGTTCAACCTGCCTTCTTTCACGTCTCCATCCAGGAGCTTAGAGGTCTTTGTTTAGCTTTACCTCGTGAGGGAAGATAGACTCCCCAGGTGAGCTTCGTTTGTTTAGAAAAGGCAGCGAAAGCTATGGGAGGACTGTGGGTGGAACAGAGCGAATCCGATGTCAAGTCAAAGATCAATCACTCCAGCGAAGTTTGAAGGAACTCCTCTCATGGGACAAGAACTTGGATGCGGCGGGAATAACTCCCGGATTAAAAGACCCCCTGCCCCTCACCTGTGCGGATTTCCCCTCTCTGGGATCCCCTTCCACGACAGCGTGGGAGCTGGCTTTCTCTCTCTCCGTACTTTTCTTTCTCTGTCTGCCTAATAAATCGTTTTTCTGCAAAAGCTCTTGGGGTCCGATGTGTACTTGAACAATATCACGGCGTCAGGGCCTCTATCCATTCTTGGGTGGAGGAGAGCGCAAGGACCTGAGCACGTGGGGCACAGCCCATCCCGGAGCTGAGCCTCCCCGGCGTCCTGCAACCTGGTCACAGGACCTTAAAGGAGACTCCAAAATCTTGCCTATTGGAATTAATGGAAATAGAGAAAGTGTTTGCGCCTGTGAGAACGACTTGGAAAGAGGCAATGAGCAGACAAGGCTGGTAGGTAAGACACCCACCTGTTTTGCTGAAAACCTCTGGTGAATCAGTCAGTGCTGCTCACATCCTGGGTAATTCTAGGGACCCTAGTTGGGACAACACTGACATCTGCAATGGTGGCAGGCCTGAACACGGATCCCTGTAAGGCTACTTTATTGTCAATTTCCCCCTTCTCCAAGCCAGAAACAGGCGGTGCCTGAGTGGCCCTCAGAGGCCACTACTGCAGGCGGGCGGTGGCTCACGCCTATAATCCCAGCACTCTGGGAGGCCGAGGCGGGCAGATCATCTGAGGTCAGGAGTTCGAGACCAGTCTGACCAACATGGGGAAACCCGTCTTTACTAGAAATACCACAGTTAGCCGGGTGTGGTGGCGCACACCTGTAATCCCAGCCACTCGGGAGGCTGAGGCGGGAGAATCGCTCGAACCGGGGAGGCGGAGGTTGCAGTGAGGCGAGATCGCGCCACCACACTCCAGCCTGGGTGATAGAGGGAGACCCTGCCTCAAAAATATAAAATAAATAAAGAAAAAGCTGCTAGGGTGGGAGTCCGCTCGAGCTGCGGCATTGTTTCCAGCCGGTGACCCTCAGCCCGCTCTCTAGGCGGACCCGAACCCGGCGGCGGGTGAGGACGGGCCTTGACTTACCGGCGGCCTGGCCACTGCTGCTTCCTCACTCCAGGACGCGAATCCCGGTCTGCAAGGGCCTGGGGCGCGGGCGGGAAAGCGGGGCCCCGCTCCCTCGGGTCTGCGCGCCAACGCCCGGAAGCCGCTCCGTCGTGCTGACGCCTCCGGCCTGGCTGCAGCCACCTCGTCGCAGAGGCCTCGGCGTCTCTGAGTCTCCGAGGCGCGTCGGCCCCAACCGGCGTTCGGAGGCGGTTGCCGCGCGGGGGGCAGCGGTTCAAACTGCGCGCGCAGCTGCTAGGAAGGCGGTTTCCCCAGTGACAGGCCCCGCCCCTTCCCCGCCCCGCCCCGCCCCGGCGGTCCCACCCCTACCCCGCCCCGCCCCGCCCCGCCCCG
>NW_022436978.1:13869552-14394914 GCF_009761245.1 Sapajus apella | reverse complement strand
CGCCCCGGCGGTCCCACCCCTACCCCGCCCCGCCCCGCCCCGCCCCGCCCCGCCCGGGCGGTCCCACCCCTCAGCGCTGTGGCGCGGGGGCCGCGGGTCCGACTCCTGCGTGTGATGCCACCAAGTTGGCTTTGGGGTCCCCCATTCTTCCTTAGTTCCCTATTTTGCCTCAGCGCGTTGTCTAACTGCTGCCTGGTCACGGTACTTAGCACACAGCGTGACTTAATACTGGATAAACGAGGAAAGGATTGGCCTGCCCGGGCGGGGCCGGAGGCTGACAAAGAGCCAGGAACCAACAAGCCCTCCAGGGGGCGCTCTCCCACCCATCGAGCCACCGCCGGGCCTTGGGGGACCGGGAGGACCACTCAGCTTCATCTCCGCCTCTCTCACAATTGGCTCATCTCCCTGCCTGGAGTCAGTGTTACCATTCCCATAACACAGATTTGTAAAATGCAACTAAATTTTAAATAAGTCACTTTATTTAAAAACGACATGAACAAAATGGGATTTCCGCTAATGCAAATATCTATACAAATTTAATAATATTGGTTCTAATTCTAGATGAAAAGTCAATTCTATTACGTATTAGAAGTTTACCTCTTGTTACCTTTGTTGTAACTGCAATAGCAGTTTCAACTGTTTCAACCAAATACGTAGTTGAAGTGCTGTTATTAGAAGTGTATCTTCCTAGCACTTTGGGAAGCTAAGGCAAACAGATTACTTGAGGTCAGGCGTTCGAGACCAGCCTGGCCAACATAATGAAACCCCATCTTTACAAAAATACGAAAATTAGCCTAGTGTGGTGTCGGCTGCCTGTAATCCCAGCTGCTCTGGAGACTGAGGCACGAGAATCGCTTGAACCCTGGAGGCGAAGGTTGCAGTGGGCTGGGATCATGCCACTGTATTCTAGCCTGGGCATCAGAGTAAGACTCCATCTCAAAAAAAAAAAAAAAAAGTGGATATGATGTTTGAATTAGAACTAAAACCTTTCCTAATTACACCAGTTAAATCATTAAATGGTAGAACAGGTGTCTTACCTGCCTGCATTATCCTGTAAATATTGACATGTTCTTCTAAATAATCACAAACTAATTGATCACACATATCTTTAAATCTAATCATAACTTTAAAAACTGTATTTGAATAAAATCAGCATATTTCTAAATCTATCTTTAAGCCTGTCCTTACTTAACTGATGCAAAGATGGAAATTTGAAATGTCTAGGTAAATGAGGTTAACACAATATAAATTTTTTGATGAATTCATCGTAATTTATTCATTTTAAGGACATTGATTTTATCTTGAAGTTTAAGGAGGACTTTGACATTTTATTTATTATTTATTTTTATTTTAATTTTCTTCTTGTTACCCCCCCACTGACATTTTAAATGTATCTAAAAATAAGCCAGTTTCACATTTCTTTTTTTTATTGATTGAAACAAAGCATTCCATAGTCATTTCAAATGGTGTACAAAATATTTTAAAACTTTTTTCTTCAAAGATCTATCTGCTTTTCCTATGCAGGATAAGCCATTCAGACTCTTATTTGTTGTTAATGTAAGATTTTAAAATATTCAAGACATTCCATTTAGTTCTTTCTTTCTTTCCTTCCTTCCTCTTTCTTTTTCTTTTTTTCTTTCCCTTCCTCCCTTCCTCTTTCCCTCCCTCCCGCCCTCCCTTCCTTTCTTCCTTCTTTCTGTCTTTCTTTTTCTTTCTTTGTCTCTATCTTCCCTCCCTCCCTCCCTCCCTTCCTTCCTTTTGAAGGAGTCTCTGTTGCCCAGGCTGGAGTGCAGTGGTGCAATCTCACTGTAACCTCCGCCTCCCAGGTTCAAGTAATTCTCATGCCTTAGCTTCCCAAGTAGCTGGAATTACAGATGTGTGCCAACATACCTGGCTAATTTTTGTATTTTTAGTAGAGACAGGGTTTCACCACGTTGGCCAGGCTAGTCTCGAACTCCTGACCTCTAGTGGTCAGCCTGCCTCAGCCTCCCAAAGTGTAGAGATTACAGGGGTGAGCCACTACGCCGGGCCTCCTTTTAACTTTATGAATGGTCTTGATAACATTCCATTGTTCATTTATTAAATTCATTGTTGTGATGTTTTAAGGTTGGTGACTTAGTGTTGTTGATGAATAATGCAACCAGTTACCAAAAACCTGATGCTTACTTGACTACCTAACTACAGCTGATGCTCAAATAATGACATTGAGATATGATTTTTAAATTTGTCTTTATGAAATAATGTGTATGTGTCAAATCTTAACACCCCATTTTATTCTTTGTCAGTAATTTTGAAGACAACAACAATAAAAAAAACTTTCTCTCCCTCTATCACTGTTTTTGTCTATTTGCATTGCTATAAAGGAACAGTTGAGGCTGGATAATTTATAAAGAAAGATTTATTTGGCACATGTTCTGCAGGCTGTATAAGAAGCACGGTGCCCACATCTGTATCTGGTGAGGGCCTCAAACTGCTTCCATTCATTGTGGAAGGGGAAGGGGAGCAGCCTGTGCAGACATCACATGGTAAAAGAGGAGGCAAAAGAGAGTGGAGAGGGAGGCTCTTTTTAAATACCAGCTCCCAAGGTGTATTAGTCCAGTCTTACACCGCTAATAAAGACATGCTGGAGACTGGGTAATTTGTAAAAAAAAGAAAAAAAGCAGTTTAATTGACTCACAGTTCTACATGGCTGGAGGCTTCAGGAAACTTACGATCATGGCAGAATGGGGCGCAAACATGTTTTTTATCACATGGTGGCAGCAAGGAGAAGTGCTGTGCAAAAGGGGGAAAAGCCCCATATGAAACCATCAGACCTCATGAGAACTCAGTATAACAAGAACAGCATGAGGGTAACTGACTCATGACTAAATTACCTCCCGCTGGGGCTCTCCCACAACATGTGGGGATTATGGGAACTACAATTCAAGATGAGATTTGAGTGGGGGCACAGCCAAACCATATCACAAAAGAACTTAGAGTAAGAAGTCACCATCCCGCAGAGAGGACATTAGTGTATTTTCGAGGGATCCGCCTTCAACCTCAACTCCCAAACATTTCCCATAGGCCCCACCTCTAACATTAGGGATTGAATTTCAATATGAGGCTTGGGAGACGAACATCCAAAGTATAGCAATCAGCCTTTTAAAACTGAGATTCTCTGTGCCCTTTGCTCAGTTTCCCCAAAAGGTAAAATCTTGCAAAACTCTACAATAAATTACTACCAAGATATTGGCATTGTTACAGTCAAGATACAGAACACTTCCATCACCATAAGAATCCCTCATGTTGCTCTTTAATAGGCACACCAACTTTCTACTGGCTTCTATCCCTCCTATGTTTCATTAGTTCTCCATTTCATAACCTTGTTCTTTCAAGATTGTAATATAAAGGAGAACTATAGCATGTAATCTTTTGGGATTAGCATTTTGTTGTTGTTGTTGTTCAGCATAATCCTCTGGAGATTTATCCAGTTCACTGCGTGTATCTGTAGTTTGTGTTTTTTTATTGCTGAGCAGTATTCTGTAATGTCCACAGTGTGTTTAACCATTACCAGTTGTAGGACATCTGGGCTAATTATGAATAAAGTTGCTATAAAATTTGTGTCTAGGTTTTCGTGTGAACATGAGCCTTTATTTCTTGGAGATAAATGCCCAGAAGTGCAATTGCTAAGCCATATGGTAGTTGCATGATTAATTTTTCAGAATCTGCCAAACTTTTCCAGAGTGGCTGTATCATTTTTTATTCCCACTAGCAAAATATGAGTGATTATTTTGCAGCCTCACTAGAATTTGATGTCACTTTTTTGTTTTATTAATCTTACTAGGTATATGTCACTATCTCATTGTAGTTTTAATTTGCATTTCCCTGATGGCTAATGATATTGACTGTCTTTTTTTTTATTATACTTTAAGTTCTGGGGTACATGTGCAGATCATGCAGGATTGTTCCATAGGTATACACATGCCATGTTTGTTGCATCCATCCCTCTGCCGTCATCTACATTAGGGATTTCTCCTAATGTTATCCCTCCCCAATTCCCCCACCCCCTGCTATCCCTCCCCTAGCTCCCCGACCCCCCAAGAGGCCCTGGTGTATGATGTTCCCCTCCCTGTGTCCATGTGTCCTCATTGTTCAACACCCACTTATGAGTGAGACCATGCAGTGTTTGGTTTTCTGTTCTTGTGTCAGTTTGCTGAGAATGATCATTTCCAGCTTCATCCATGTCCCTGCAAAGGACATTAACTCATCCTTTTTTATGGCTGCGTAGTATTCCATGGTGCCACATTTTTTTCATCCAGTCTATCATTGATGGGCATTTGGGTTGGTTTCAAGCCCTTGTTATTGTAAACAGTGCCACAATGAACATATGTATGCATGTGTCTTTATAATAGAATGATTTATAATCCTTTGGGTATATACCCAGTAGTGGGATTGCTAGGTCAAATGTTATTTCTATTTCTAGATCCTTGAGGAATCGTCACAGTCTTCCACAATGGTTGAACTAATTTACACTCCCACCAACAGTATGAAGTGTTCCCATTTCTCCACATCCTCTCCAGCATCTGTTGTCTCCAAGTTTTTTAATGATTACCATTCTAACTGGTGTGAGATGGTATCTCAATGTGGTTTTGATTTGCATTTTTCTAATGACCAGTGATGATGAGCTTTTTTCATTTGTTTGTTGGCTGCATAAATGTCTTCTTTTGAGAAGTGTCTGTTCATATCCTTTGCCCACTTTTTGATGGGATTGTTTGTGTTTTTTTTCTTGTAAATTTGTTTAAGTTCTTTGTAGATTCTATATATTAGGCCATTGTCAGATGGGTAGATTGCAAAAAATTTTTTTCCTATTCTGTTGGTTGCCGGTTCACTCTAATGATTGTTTCTTTTGCTGTGCAGAAGCTGTGGAATTTAATTACACCCATTTGTCTATTTTGGCTTTTGTTGCCAATGCTTTTGGTGTTTTAGTCATGAAGTCCTTGCCTATGCCTATGTCCTGAATGGTATTGCCTAGGTTTTCTTCTAGGGTTTTTATGGTGTTAGGTCTTATGTTTAAATCTTTAATCCATCTGGAGTTAATTTTAATGTAAGGTGTAAGGAAGGGGTCCAGTTTCAATTTTCTGCATATGACTAGGCAGTTTTCTTAACACCATTTATTAAATAGGGAATCCTTTCCCTATTGCTTGTTTTTGTAAGGTTTGTCAAAGATCAGATGGTTGTAGATATATGGTGTTACTTACAAGGCCTCTGTTCTGTTCCGTTGGTCTATATCTCTGTTTTGGTACCAGTATCATGCTGTTTTGATTACTGTAGCCTTGTAGTATAGTTTGAAGTCAGTTAGTGTGATGCTTCCAGCTTTGTTTTTTTGTTTGTTTGTTGTTTTTGCTTAGGATTGTCTTGGCTATGTGGCTCTTTTTTGGTTCCAGATGAAGTTTAAGGTGGTTTTTTCCAGTTCTGTGAAGAAGGTCACTGGTAGCTTGATGGGGATAGCATTGAATCTATAAATTTCTTTGTGCAGAATGGCCATGTTCACAATATTGATTCTTCCTAACCATGAGCATGAAATATTTTTCCATCTGTTTGTGTCCTCTCTTGCTTCCTTGAGCAGTGGTTTGTAGTTCTCCTTGAAGAGGTCCTTCACGTCCTTCACGTTCCTTGTTAGTTGAACTCCTAGGTATTTTATTCTCTTTGTAACAATTGTGAATGGGAGTTCGCTCATGATTTGGCTCTCTGTTTGTCTGTTATTGGTGTATAGGAATGTTTGTGATTTTTGCACACTGATTTTGTAACCTGAGACTTTGCTAAACATCTTTTTTCTCATATGCCAATTTGCAATCTTGTGTATCCTCTTCAGTAAAATGTTTTTTCATTACCTTATTTCTTTCTTTTTACTGTTGAATTTTGAAACCTCTTTATATATTTAAAATGCTATGGTAGATATGTGTTTTACCAATATTTCCTCCCATTCTGTAGCATTTCTTTTCATTCTTTTAACAGGTTCTGTGACAGAGCAAAAGTTTTTAACAGGTAAAGTGAAATTTATCAACTTTTCTCTTATGAGTGATGTTTTTAGTGTTTAGACTTTGCCTAGCCCTAGATCTTAAATATTTTCTTTTTTTACTATAAGTATTATAGTTTCACATTTTATATTTAAGCCTGTGATCCCTTTTGAGTTAATTTTTATATAAGGTACTTTTGTTGTTGTTGTTTTTTGCTTACTGTATGAGTCCATTCTCACACTGCTATAAAGATACTACCTGAGGCTGGGTAATTTATAAAGAAAGGAGGTTTAACTGACTTGGCTGGGGAGGCCTCAGGAAACTTAAATCATGGCAGAAGGCAAAGGGGAAGCAAATACCTTATTCACAAGGTGAAGGCAGGCAAGGGAGGGAGGGAAGGAAAGAGGGAGAAAGAGAGAGAGGGAGAGAAAGAGAGAGAGAGAGAGAGAGAACACAGGGAAATTGCCAGACTTCTCAAACAACCAGATCGCACATGTAATCACTCACTATCATGAGAACAACATTGGGGAAAACCACGCCAATGAGAAATCACTCATTATCATGAGAACAACATGGAGAAAACTGCCCTGATGATCCAATCGCCTTCTACAAGGTCCTTCCTTAACCATGTGGGGATTACAATTCAAGATGAGATTTGGGTGAGGACACACACCCAAATCATATCATTCCACCCTGGGTCTCTCCCAAATCTCATGTCCTTTTCATATTTCAAAACCAGTCATGGCTTCCCATCAGTTCCCCAAATTCTTAACTCATTCCAGCATTAACTCAAAAGTCCAAGTCCAAAGTCTCATCTGAGACAAGGCCAGTACCTTCCACCAATAAGCCTGTAAAATCAAAAGCAAGTTAGTAACTTCCAAGATACAGTGAGGGTACAGGTATTGGGTAAATGTTCCCATCCCAAATGGGAGAAATTGTCCAGAACAAAAGGGCTACAAGTCCCACGCAAGCCCAAAATCCAAACAGGGAAGACATTAAATCTTAAAGCTTCAAAATGACCTCCTTTAACTACATGTCTCACATCCAGATCATGCAGGGATGGTTTAACATACACAAGTCAATAAATGTAATACACCACATAAACAGAATTAAAAACAAAAATCACATGATCATCTCAATAAATGTAGAAAAAGCATTTGACAAAATCCAGCATTCTTTATGATTAAAACTCTCAGCAAAATTGGCATACAAGAGACATACTCTAATGTAATAAAAACCATCTATAATAGACCCACAGCCAACATAACACTGAATGGGGAAAAGTTGAAAGCATTCCCTCTGAGAACTGCTACAAGACAAGGATGTCCACTCTTACTACTCCTCTTAAACATAGTACTGGAAGTCCTAGCCAGAGCAATTAGACAAGAGAAAAAAATAAAGAGGATCCAAATCGGTAAAGAGAAAGTCAAACTGTCATTGCTGATGATATGATGGTTTACCCTGAGAACCCTAATGTCACCTCAGGAAAGCTTTTAGAACTGATAAAAGAATTTAGCAAAGTTTTTGGATACAAGATTAATGTACACAAATCAGTAGCTCTTCTATACACCAACAGTGACCAAGCAGAGAATCTAATCAAGAACTCAACTGCTTTTATGATAGCTGAAAACAAAAAATACTTAGGAATGTACCTAACAAAGGAGTTGAAAGACCTCTACAAGGAAAACTATGAAACACTGCTGAAAGAAATCATAGAGGACACAAACAAATGGAAACATATCCCATGGTCATGGATGGGTAGAATCAATATTGTGAAAATGACCATACTGCCAAAAGCAATCTATAAATTCAATGCAATAACCATCAGAGTACCACCATAATTCTTCACATAATTAGAAAAAATAATTCTAAAATTCATATGAAACCAAAAAAGAGACCACATAGCCAAAGCAAGACTAAGCAAAAATAACAAATCTGGAGGCATCACACTACCTGATTTCAAACTATATTGTAAGACCACAGTCACCAAAACAGCATGATACTGATATAAAAATAGGCACATAGACCCATGAATAGAGATTCCAGAAATAAACCCAAATACTTACAGCCAACTGATCTTCAGCAAAGCAAACAAAAATATAAAACGGGGAAAGGACACCCTTTTCAACAAGTGATGCTGAGACAATTGGCTAGCCGCATGTAGAAGAATGATCCTCATCTCTCACCTTATACAAAAATCAGTTCAAGATGGATTAAGGACTTAAACCTAAAGCCTGAAACTATAAAAATTATAGAAAATAAGATTGGAAAAACTCTTCTAGACATTGGCTTAGGCAAGGATTTTATGATCAAGGACCCAAATGCAAATGCAATAAAAACAAAGATAAATAGCTAGGACCTAATTAAACTAAAGAGCTTTTGCATGGCAAAAGGAAAAGTCAGCAGAGTAAACAGACAACCCACAGAGTGGGTGAGAATCTTCACAATCTACACATCTGACAAAGGACTAACATCCAGAATCTACAATGAACTGAAACAAATCAGTAAGATAAAAACAAACAATCCCATTAAAAAGTGGGCTAAGGACGTGAATAGTCAATTCTCAAAAGAAGATATACAAATGGCCAACAAACATATGAAAAAATGCTCAAAATCACTAATAATCAGGGAAATGCAAATCAAAACCACAATGTGATGCCACCTTACTCCTGCAAGAATGGCCATAATAAAAAAACAGTGGATGTTGGCATGGATGCAATAAACAGGGAGCACTTCTATATTGCTGGTGGGAATGTAAACTAGTACAGCCACTATGAAAAACAGTGTGAGATTCTTTAAAGAACTAAAAGTAGAGCTACGATTTGATCCAGCAATCCCAGTACTGGATATCTATCCAGAGGAAAAGAAATCATTATTCAAAAAAGATACATGCACACTCATATTTATAGCAGTACAATTCACAATTGTAAAATCATGGAACCAACCCAAATGCCCATCAATCAATGAGTGGATAAAGGAACTGTGATATATATATATGTTCATATATTTATAATGGAATACTATGCAGCCATAAAAAGGAATGAATTAACAGCATTTGCAGTTACCTGGATGAGATTGGGGACTATTATTCTAAGTGAAGTAACTCAGGAATGGAAAACCAAACATTGTATGTCCTTACTGATATGAGGGGGCTAAGCTATGAGAATGCAAAGGCATAAGAATGATCCGATGGACTTTGGGGACTTGGGGGGAAGGGTGGAAGAAACACAAAGGTTAAAAGGACAACAAATATGGTGCAGTGTATACTGCTTGGGTGATGGGTGCACCAAAATCTCACAAATCACCACTAAAAAACTTACTCATGCAACCAAATACCACCTGTACTTCAATAACTTATGAAAAAAAAATTCCAGGTGGTAGAATTTTGTTTTAAAAACTTATGTATTGCTATTTTTATTTTTTATTATTAGAGAATGTTATTAATAGGATTTCTCTGTTTAAATTTTTTTTTAATGCTTTCTTGTGGCCTAATATGTGATCAACTTTTTTTTTTTTGCTTTTTTTTTTTGTGAGGGAGTCTCACTCTGTTGCCCAGGTTGGAGTGCAGTGATGCCATCTCAGCTTACTGCAACCTCTGCCTCCCGGGTTTAAGTGATTCTCCTACTCCAGTCTCCCTAGTAGCTGGGACTACAGGCATGCACCACCACTCCTGGCTAATTTTTGTATTTTTAATAGAGATGGGTTTTCACCATGTTGGCCAGGCTGGTCTCAAACACCTGGCCTCAAGTGATCTATCCGCCTTGGCCTCCCAAAGTGCTGAGATTACAGGTGTGAGCAACCATGCTCCGCCATGGTCAAGTTTCATAACTGTTCTCTTCCATGGTTTCTTAGAAGAAAGGTGAATTTTCCCCCTCAAGATGTGTAATTTGGTATAAATGCATCAATAAGTTATTATGCTATTTAGGTCTTCTATATCCTTATTTATTTATTTTTATTTACTTGGAATTTCTTGGACTAAGAGTAATAAAGCCTCTTTCTACTAATGTATTTTTAATGTGTTTTTCCTTATAACTTTTACAATTTTTGTTTATGGATATTGGTATGTTATTGATGCATAAATATTCATAATCATTTTAATTGTTATTTGTGTACTTTAACACTATAAAGCATTTTTTTTTTTTTTGAGATGGAGTTTTGCTCCTGTTGCTTAGGCTGGAGTGCAATGATATGAATCCTGGCTCACTGCAACCTCCGCCTTCTGGGTTCAAGCAATTCTCCTGCCTCAGCCTCCTGAGTAGCTGGGATTACAGACATGCACGACCATGAATGGCTAATTTTGTATTTTTAGGAGAGATGGGGTATCATTATGTGTTGGTCAGGCTAATCTCAAACTCCTGACCTCAGGTGATTCGCCCGCCTTGGCCTCCCAAAGTGCTGGGATTACAGGCATGAGCCACAGTGCCCGGCCTATAACGCACTTCTTAAGACATCTCATTTGATACTGTTTTCCTTAAATGTATCTTATCTGATGTGAGAGAATGATCCCTATCTTCACTTTTTTCCCTCTATTTATCTAGTATATATACGTTTGCCCACCACTTTACTTTCAAGGTTTTCAACCCCTTTGTTTTAAGAATCTCTTGTATACACTACTAAGTTGGCTTTGCTTTGTAACACAATGCAAAAGTTTTCTCCTTGGCTGATTTGGATTTGTTGGTATCAACAGTGGTGTGCTGGAACCAGCTCATACTACCTCATGAGAGCTGAAGGTGTCCATCTCTTCTCAGCTCCTCATTTAGCAATGTCAGGTTCACAGCTTGAAGCTGGTAATGGTAGAAGTATGTACACCATGGAAATTATCAAAGCTACAAGTCGAGGTATTTTGTTTTGTTCCTCGGATTCCATCTCAAGTCCTCTTATTAAACATTTACCAGCACACCACTGGCTATAGCTGAATTTAGTTTAGTTCTTTCATATAATTTTATGTTATGTTTTTTGCTTTGCAATATCTACCATGAGATGTGTTTTATAATTTTTTTGAATGTATGTTTCTTCTAATGCTTTGGAAAGTATTTGTTTTTATCTAAAGATTACTGTTATGAACAAAACTTGGGATAAAACCTTTAATCCTCTCTTTAGACAGAATCTATTAACTCCACACTGTGAGCAGTCACAAATTAGTATATTCTCTTTTTCTTCCTCACAACCCTCCCATGAAATTTTAGTTGCTATTTTTCTTAGCACTTACCTTTGCACTACTAAATACATTTCCATTATTTTTACTTGATTTATCAGCTTCCGATGATGTCTTTTGACCCCTTGCCTATAAAGGATGAGTGAATTCAATATACATTAATATCTATTTATTCTACCAATTATTTTCTCAAATATGTTTGATACATAATTTCCATACTACCAAGATGACTACATTTGCATTCTGCTCTGTTACTATAAGCCCTGCATTTACTTTAATTTTTGTCCTACAGTAAAGTAGTTCCAATTTCAATGTCAATAATGTTGTTTTTTCATTTATGCTTGGTTGACTGAAGTTCATCATCTAGTATTTTCTATAAGAAGGGCTCATCAGATATTCAAAATGCACATTTCTTGCCATCATATTTGAATGGCATTTTAAGTGAATAAAATATTCTTTGGTTACAATTTCACTTCTTGAGGATTTTATAAGCATTGATGTACTATTTTCTGGTTTGAAATTTCCTCTGGGGAAATCTGAGGTCAGTTGTATTTTTCTCCTTTGTAAATGACCTATATTTTTTCATAACTCCCCAAGGGATTTTTTTTGTGTCTTTGAAGTTAAGTAGCTTTATTACAGTGTGTCTCTGTGTTACTTTTTCCTGGGACATAGTATGTTTTTTCAATTGTGATCAAATTGTGTTTTATTTTTGGAAAGTGTTTCTAATCATTTGTTTAATTTTTATCTGGTTCATGTTTAAATGTAGAGGTTCCAGGTATTTATTTAGATAGGATTTCCTTTGTGTATCTTTCCTACTATTTTTTCTGTTATCCCTTTTAACCCTTTATTTGGCTTTCTCATTTTCGCCTAGGGCCATTGCTGCTTTTTCACAGTTTGTATTTTCCTTGTGCTTCTCCCATGATCACTCACCTTTTTCTGTGATGGTTTAATTTTTGTTCACCTCATTCCTAAGCTGTGCCAGCTCATAATTCACTCTTTTCATAGTTTTGTCATTTCTGCCCTGTTCGCTTGTATTTCTGCACTTAAATGTGTGTGTGTGTGTGTGTGTGTGTGTGTATATACATACATATACATATATACATAGTAGACCCTCAGTGTCCATAGGGGATTGGTTTTAGAACCTCCCTCTGATACCAAAATTTGTGGATGCTCAAGTCCCTGACAGAAAATGAATAGTATTTGCATATAACTTATGTACATTTTCCTTTATATTTTAAATAATCTCTAGATTACTTATAATGGCCAATGCAATGTAAATGCTAGGTAAATAGTTGTTATATTGTATTGTTTAGGGAAGAAGGACAGGAATAAAGTCTGTACATGTTCAGTACAGATGAAACTTATTTTTTCAAAATTTTTAAAATCAGAGTTGGTTGAAGCCACCAGCGTGGAACCCACCAATATGGAGGACTGACTCTCTCTCTCTCCCTTTCTCTCTCTCTCTCTCTCTGTGTGTGTGCGTGTGTCTTCTTTTTTAAAACTTAAAATATTCACAATTTTCAAATTGTCCAAGCCAACTTTTTTTCTCCTGATAAATGTATTTTGTATCCTATTTGCTTTCTTTCTTTTTTTTCTTATTTGTTCTGATAGGGTCTTTGCATAGATCTTTTGCACTCTTTTTGGTGACTTCATTTTCGAATGAGGTGAGGTTTTTCTGCGTCAGATATTTAAGAGAGTTTCATTTTGAAGATGAGCCAAGCATTAGTTTTAGGTGAGCAAAAATACTCCTTAGATTTTGAGTTTTAAGCATTAGTTTTTACAGCCTTTAGTTGTTTCCAGTAGTGGGAAAAGGTGGCTATAGAGCTTTTCATTTTATAAGTCTCTCTTCTTTCCCCACATATGTAGACTGTTATCTGAAATTATGTCTTGTCTACATGATTCAATTTTGCCTTCTCCGCTTTTCATATCAAAACCAGGTCTAGGGAAACTGCCATTGCCCATGCATGATATTCATTCAGTTACAAACAAGATCTAGGTTTTGCATCTCAGAGTGTGCCCTGTCCTTAGAAAGTACACTTTATACACTTTATAATCTCTTTCCAAGATCTGTAGCTGTCAGCATTCTCTTTTCATCTCTCCCCATACTCCTCATGACTCTAATGCTTTCCCTATCCCTTCCCACTTCCTCTAGTTTTGTGTCTAGAGATTTCAGCAATCTAGTTTTCTTGAAGAAAGGGTTTATATTTGTTTCTCATTCTGCTGGTTGCTTTGGGTTGATTTTCGAGAAAGGAAAGAAATGAAAACATGCCCCAGTCTTCAAAACAGAAGTCCTTAAACAAGATTTGTATCTTGCTGAAGTTTAGTCAATTGCAGTTTCCAACATACAGCATCAAAACTTACTGGAGATGTTTTTGATGCATGTAGGAGACTTGAGTATATGGGGAAATGTAGCCAATGAGAAATTTCCAGCAGCAGATGTCTTAATCCATTCAGGTGCTATGACAAAATGCCATGGGTTGTGATATGGCTTGACTCTGTGCCCCCCCTTCCCAAATCTCATGTTGAATTGTAATCCTCAATTTTGGAGGAGGGGACGTGGTGGGAGGTGATTGGATCATGGGGGTGGCCTTTCCACTTGCTGTTCTCATGATAATGAGTGAGTTCTCATGAGATCTAGTTGTTTAAAAGTGTGTAGCAGTTCCCCGTTCCCCACCCTGCCCCACTCCTGCTCCATCGTGTGAAGACGTGCCTGCTTCCTTCACCTTCTGCCATGATTGTAAGTTTCCTGAGGCCTCCTCGGCCATGCTTTCTGTACAGCCTGTGGAACTGTGAGTCAATTAAACCTCTTTTCTCTATAAATTACTCAGTCTCAGGTAGTTCCTTCTAGCAATGCGAGAATGGCCTTAAACAGAAAATTGGTACTGAAAAGTGGGGCATTGCTATAAAGATCCCTGAAAATGTGGAAGGAGCTTTGGAACTGGTTAACACGCAGAGGTTGGAACAGTTTGGAGGGATCAGAAGAAGACAGGAAGATGAGGAAACAAGTTTGAACCTCTTGGAGAGTTGATAAATTGTTGGCCAAAATACTGGTAGTGATACGGACGTGAAGTCCAGGCTGAGGGGGTCTCAGATGGAGATGAGGAACTTACTGGGAACTGGAGTAAAGGCCACTCTTGCTATGCTTTAGCAAAGAGACTGGCAGTATTGTGCCCCTGCCCTAGAGATCTGTGGAACTTTGAATTTGAGAGAGATGATTTAGGGTATCTGGTGGAAGAAGTTTCTAAGCAGCAAAGCATTCAAGATGTGGTCTGGCTCCTTCTAACAGCATATGCTTTCTCTGTGCATGCCGATAGGAGTGTGTGATGCTGTACCTCTATCTCGATTAATGAAGGCTACAAGAGAAAGCCACAACTGACCGCTGGCATCAAAGTTGAGAGAGTGATATTATTTCTGAGATAATCAGGAAAGCTTCTGGGAAAAGGTGGCATTTGAGCTAGACCCTGAAAGATTGATTTGCTTTGACAGACAGAGATGGAGAGAGAAGCAGTGGAGGTCTTTTGGAGGTTACATTAAAGCTGGTCAGTAGATCCGAGGCTTTGAATTCAAAATATCTTACTGGGTAGGAAAATTCTGATCTATGAAATTAATAAACCGGGCATGGTGGCTCATTAAAGTGATGGCTTATCATGGTGGCTTATTAAAGTGTAATCCCAGCACTTTGGGAGGCTGAAGCTGAAGGAACACTTGAGCCCAGAAATTCAGGACCAGCCTGGGCTACATAGGGAGACATCGTCTCTACAAAAATAATAAAAAATCTTAGCAGGCATGGTGGTGCACGCCTGTGGTCCCAGCTTCTTGGGAGGCTGAGGCGGGGGAGTGGCCTGAATCTAGGCGGTTGAGGCTGCAATAAGCCATGATCGTGCCACTGCACTCTAACCTGGGCAACAGAGTAAGACCTTCTCTCAAAAAAGGAAAGAAAGAACCAAATTAATAGGTGTGTAGTATAAGGTAGGAATGAAGTATCAAGGGAATTTCTGGGCGCATAACCTGAAGGTAGAAAACTTTAGGTGCTTGGAAGGTAGGAATCCTTGCTGAGGCTGTGGCTTGTCTACTCGCAGTGGGCTTCAGTGAGAATATAGTGATGTCAGAGTAAGTGCCGGGGCGTGGCTTGTCTGTAGTCATTGAAAGCATGAGCTTGAGTCAGAGCAGCCTACGTAGCATTTTGGTGCTGTGTGGCTTTGGTCAAGTTCTATCTGAATTTGTTTCTTTATACTTTAAGTGGATAAAACCATGGAATTTGCCATATAGATAATTATATTAAGATTAAAAGGGATAGGCCGGGTGCGGTGGCTCATGCCTGTAATCCCAGCACATTGGGAGTATGAGGTGGGCGAATCACTTGAGGTCAGAAGTTCAAGACTGGCCTGGCCAACATGTTGAAACCCCGTCTCTACTGAAAATACAAAAATTAGCTTGACTTGGTGGCATACGCCTGTAATCCCAGCTCCTTGAGAGGCTGAGGCAGTAGAATCTGTTAAACCTGAGAGGCGGAGTTTGCAGTGAGCAGAGACCACGCCATTGCACTCCAGCCTGGTCAACAAGAGCGAAAACTCTGTCTCAATAAATAAATAAATAAATGGATTAAATGCATGTCCAGCACTTAGCACAGTGCCTGTACATAGCAGTTGCTCAATAAAGCGTATCTAGTGTTAAGTTATATAGATTTTTTTTTGCAGTTTATCACTCAAGAATTATATAGTAACCTAACATTGTTTCATAACTGTGTTTACAGTGATTATGTTGTTGCTTTTCGTGACTATTTTTAAAATTTTAATCTATATCTGCTAGAATGGGACAGCTTTCTTTCTATCCCATCTTCCTTCCCCTCAGCTGTCCACACCTGCCCTCTACCCGAGCCTTCCTGCTCTATTTTGACGGTTTTCTCAGATTCTGGTAAGGCCTGAGATTTTTCTCTCAGGCCCTTTTTTCACATGTGACTAGTTGGTCAAGACTTTGTGCAATCTCTTCCCATCTGCATCCTTTCCTGAAAAAATGTTTTTAAATCTGTGGTCCATTGATGACACTATTCCTTGTTGTTCAGGGTATTACAGATGATTGATTGCTCAGTATTTTTGAATTCTTTGGTGTTTTTTACAAAGGTTCGGTGGAACAAGAGCTCAGAGTGTAGGCTCCAAAGCACGTTTTGGCAAGGACACCTTGGCAAGTTTCCTGCCGTAGTGTGTAGGCTCAAGGGGGTGGCAATTAGGTTCAAATGTCTGACAAGCTGATTTCAGCAGAAGCCCCGTTTACTGTTCAGAAAGCATGTTCTCCTGTGGTTCAAACCCTCACAAAGTTCCCAGTGCCCTAGAGAACACATGGGCTGTCTCCCCGGTAACTCTTAAGCCCTCACTCCTTGATCTATCAGCCCTTTTATAACTTAGGCCAAGGTTTAAATTTTATCTCAAATTATTACTGCATTCCTCCAGAAGATACTCATTGCGTGGACATACTGAAATTTATCTAACCGATTGAACCTCCATAGATTTATCTAATCTATTGAACGTCTCCATTAGTTTTGATAACTAATGATAATTGTCAAAATTCCTGCTTTACCTTTAAAAGTAAGAGCTGAAGCCATAGCCAGTGGGGAGGGCGGGACGGCAGGAGGGGTTGAATAATCACTGGGTGCTGTGCTCAGGACCTGAATGACAGGATCATTTGTACTCCAAACCTCAGCGTCAAGCAGTATACCCAGGCAACAAACCTGCATATGTCCTGCATGAATCTAAAATAAAACTTGAAAAAATAAAATAAAATGCTATGATTCTTACTAGGTTAAAAAATTAATAATAATAAAAAAATTAGTAAAAATAAGAAGTAAATAAGAGCTGGATTTGCTGCCCCCTTGTGTCTTAGAACAGCCATAACAACATCATCATTTACATCCTTTCTTACTCCTTACCAGCTCCGGTTTCACCTTGCCTGCTTGCTCAAATCACACCTAGGGGTTTAGGAGACCATATCTCTCAGTTGCAAGGAACTCTCCTAAGGGAAAGGTTTTTATTACTAGCGCAAAGTTCACTTCTGTCGGACTTTGCTAAGGTTTGAATCATCAGAACAGAAAGAAATCTGGCATGAATAGATTTACCAAGATACAGTTAGTAGATACTCAGGTACCAGATAGAATGTTTTCAAAAAAGATGTATTTTAAATATAATTAACTCAGATACCAAGTGCTACTTAGAAAGCAGGCCAGGAAAATTCATTTTAATGGGTATTTTATTCTTTTATTTACCTGATGTTACTACTGAATGCCAGACACTGTTTTTGACATTAGAAAATAAAACTGAACAAATACAATAAGCAAATAGACAAATAACTACTGCAATAAAATGCTAGTCAGTGATAAGTGCTAACATGAAAATGAACTAATGCTAAAGAAATAGAGGGTAATAGGGTGATTCACAGAAACCGCTCAGAGTGTAGGGAAGCGTGTAGAGAAAAGAAACTGCAAAGGGAAAAGCATTGAGGTAGAAAGAGTCTGGTATGTTTGAAGATCAGCAAGAAAGTCAGTATGGTAAGAGCAGAGTGAGAAAGGCTGAAGTAGCAAGAGGTGAGACGGACAGGTAGGTAGGGCCTTGTACTTACAATAAGAAAATTGGCTATTACTCTGAAAGTGATGGGAATCCACTGGAGAGTTGAGAAGGAAAGCACTATGATTTAAATTACATTTTGAAGCTGTCATTCTGACTGCTGGGCAGAAAATTGATTCTAGGTGACAAAAAGAGAAGAGGGATGGTAAAATAGCAAATTATTACTTGCAGAAATATTCCCATCACCCCCAAATATAGGCTGCCCCAAGACAGAGTTCTTTAATGCTTAGATCTTTGTGTCTTAAGTTAGTGTTCACTGGGGTTAGTGTGGGTCACGGAGTTGATGAGAAGTCCTGCTGGGCCAGGGCTCTCTTTTCCTTCTCTTGCTACCACATAAAATTTGTATGGGATTCAGTTGACCTTTTTAAAGAAGGATTAAACTCCTGGTTGAAAATTGAGCTTTGGTAGCTGACCTGCAGGTTGATGGCCTGCTTAGGAGAGGTGAGGATGCTGAGACAATGGCTGGACAGCAGGTGAAGAAAGAGCTGGGGAGGGGACAAGGGCTCTCACCTGTTCTTAAATAAATATTCTGGGATAAGTAGTCTTGTCCTAAAGCTTCACACATAGACAAAAAACCTGGAGGAACTGGAATGTAGCGTAGGATGACTAGAAAGTACAGATTTACCATCTTCAAATATCTGAAGAACTATTTTTTTCCCAGAAGGATTAGCATTGTTTCCTCAGCCTCCCAATACAGAGAAGAACTAAAAAGGCGGGGATAATATTTACAACCTGAATTAGTCTGTTCTCACACTGCTAATAAAGACATACCTGAGATGGGGTAATTAACATAAAAAAGGGGGTTTAATGGACTTACTGTTCCACATGGCTGGGGAGGCCTCACAATCACAGTGGAAGGCAAAGGAGAAGCAAAGGCACGTCTTACATGGCAGCAGGCAAGACAGCATGTGCAGGGGAACTCCCCTTTATAAAACCATCAGACCTCATGAGACTTAATTCACTTACATGAGAAGAATATGGGGGAACCCACCGCCATGATTCAATTATTTCCATCTTGCCCCACCCTTGACACATGGGGATTATTACAATTCAAGGTGAGATTTGGGTGGGGACACAATCAAACCATGTCACCACCCACAGCAAGAGAGTAATTTCCATCAGAGCTGGCTAATGGTAAGGTAGGCTGCCTTGTGGAATGAGGGTCCATGACTGCAAGCATTCAGGTAACAGTGGGAGGCCTGTGGGTGAGTGTGCCAGACTCCCAGATGGTACCCAGGGATCCTTGCCTCCAGGTGTTCATACCTTGTGTAGTGAATAGCATTAACTAGGCAACCAATAGGATATTGCAGAAATGACAGTGTTACTTCTGGTACTAGGTTATAAAAGACATTGTGATTTCTACCTCCCTGGTATTTGGATTATTGCCTCTGGAGAAACCAGTCATCATGTCAGGAGGATACTCTAGAAGCTTTTAGAAGAGGCCTATGAGACTACAAACCCGAGGCCTCCTAAGGTATGGCTCACAGCAATGCAAATGAGCTATTTTAGAAGTGGATCTTCCAACCCCAGTGAAACCCTCAGGTCCTTGTGACCCTGGTCAACATCTTGACTGCGTCCTCATGAGAGCCCCGAGCCCAAAGGACTCAGCTAAGCCATTTGTTAATTCCTGACCCACAAAAACTTTGAGATAATAACTGCCTTGGGTGAAATAAGCCAAGTTTTAGGATAACTTTTTTTGTAGCAATAGATAACGAATTTAGTGCTACACAAGAAACTCACACATCAGTTGGAACCGAAATCAAATGGCTTCTGAAGCCCTTTTTAGCCCAGAGCTTAGGTTTTTCACAGTCACTTTACTGGAAAAGAAGTGAAGTTAGACTCAGATTCCGGGCACCCTTAAGATATGTTTGCCTCTTTTCTCTCTAGCTAATTTTAGCAATCCTCCAGAGCACTGGGCAGCCAAATGTTTCAGTACCTGGACAGAGCCCAAGGCTGGCTTTCGAGAGATGTCATTACATTATAGACTTTATCACTTATGTGTTGCTACAGAGCTCGTATTGAATAATTCTCTAGACACTGAGAATAGACAATCTCATTAAATTTTTTAAAATGCCATGAATGTATACATAAATTAGGTACTTATATGTAAGTAATACTTACATATAATATTTATGTATATGTAAGTAATACATATACATAAATATTTATATGTGGATATACATTTTGAGGCATATACGCATTTAATCAAATAACTCACATTCTATATATGTACGCATAAACAAAATCATCTATGTAGACTCGGCTTTTTAGAAATCTGACATTTCTAAAAGTCAACACAGAGGACCAAATTCACCTCAAGAGCTGGACAAATACTACCAAATGAACTAAAGTCCCTGCTACTGTCTTACTAAGTAATAACTTGTCAGTTTTACTTGAAGGAGAAGAGTAGTCATTAAAGGTCCTTAATCCCTATGAACATCTCTACCACTGTGGGAGCCTATCAAAATTTGTGTATAATTTTTCTGACTGACGGTCAATTGTCAACACTAATTTAATGCATGTCTCTTTACTGTGGTCCCCCCTTATACGTGGGAGATACATTCCAAGACCCCCAGTAGATACGTGAAATGGCAGATAGTACTGAAACCTATATATACTATGTTTTTTCCTATGCACACATACCTACATAAAGTATAATTTATAAATTACACATAGTAAGAAATTAACAACAATGATAAAATAGAACAATGATTATAATATACTGTAATAAAAATTAAGTAAATGTTGTCTCTCTCAAAATATCTTATTCATCATGCCTGTAATCCCAGCACTTTGGGAGGCCGAGGTGGGTGGATCACAAGGTCAGGAGATTGAGCCCATCCTGGCCAACATGGTGAAACCCCGTCTCCACTAAAAATATGAAACTTAGCTGGGTGTGGTGGCACATGCCTGTAGTCCCAGATACTCGGGAGGCTGAGGCAGGAGAACCACTTGAACCAGGAGGCGGAGGTGGCAGTGAGCTGAGATTGTGCCACTGTACTCCAGCCTGGGCAACAGAGTGAGACTCGGTCTAAAAAAAAAAAAAAATCTTATTGTATGGTGCTCATCTGTTTTCAAACTGTGGCTGACCAAGAGTAACTGAAACCATGGACAGCAAAACCTTGGATAAGTGGGGAGCTCCTGTGCTAAGCAGCACAGAAGGGTGTGCAGACCACCCTTGCTTTTGCTTTATGTGGAATGCCACCCCTAGCAAAACCTATCTTGGGCTAACAACGCACAGTTATGGTGTGTCTCTATGAAACCCTAACTTATCCTGAGCATTTAAACTGGAGCCTTTCTCTACTTCCAGAGACCTTTCTTATTCGCTGTCATGACCTGTCCCATCTTTGCATGATCTTATGAGTGTATGAATGCCAGCAAATCTCTATAGAGTCTAAGTTCACTGACAGCAGAGCTACCTTCTTTGTAAATAAACACTTTACTCTTACCACATACGGCAAAACACAGTAGAGCTCAACAAATGTCCCTTAAATGAGGAGGGGTCTTTTGGCCTTTATCATTCAGGTAGTTGGGGTATGGAACAAAGGCGTTAAATGTTTGGCAAATCAAATTAAGAAGAGAAGTTGTCCTGGGTTTGTTTTAAGTGATGATCTAGGGCAGATGACTTGCTCAGGACTTAGCGCTAGAATGATGCTGTACCTGAAAATCTGGTTTGTTTTTGCTGCAGAGGCACTGAGCCCTTTCTCACTATTTTTCTGTCCCTTCTCACATTGGTGGCTGCAAACACAGAGCTTGTTTTGTGGTACTCCTATAACACGTGTACATCTGTGCACCAAATTCAGTCCAGGATCCATCTTATTTACAGTTTTGTTTCCTTTTACCCTCTGCTTTTGTTTTTACTATTAAAAAATGTTTTAATTTCAAATTTTCAAATGCAACTCCTCGAAATTCTTCATAATTATTCTTCATAATTCCTCATAATTCTTCAAAAGGAATTCCTTAGAATCATGTAATTTAGTACATAATTAAATTGTCTGTGTTATCTTAAATGTGCCTTTTTATAGCTGATTTGATTCAATCAGAAAGTACACACATCACATCTGGTCGTACAGCTCAATTCTTTTTAACTTTACAGCAGTCCTCCCTTCTTCTTTTCTTCTTTATCATTTATTTATTTGGAAAAAAAACTTGTAGAATTGTTCACATTTTGAACTTTGCTGATAGCATTCTTATGGTTTTGTCTTACTTCATATTTCCTGTAGATTATCTACAGGCCTAATCAGATTTGGATTTTTTTTTTTTTTTTTTTTTTGAGACAGTGTCTTGCTCTGTCACCCAGGCTGGAGTGCAGTGGTGCGATCTCAGCTCCCTGCAACCTCTACCTCCCGGGTTCAAGTGATTCTCCTGCCTCAGCTTCCTGAGTAGCTGGGATTACAGGCACCCACCACCACACCCAGCTAATTTTTGTATTTTTAGTAAAGACGGGGTTTCACCATCTTGATCAGGCTGGTCTCGAACTCCTGACCTCATAATCTTCCTGCCTCGGCCTCCCAAAGTGCTGAGATTACAGGCATGAGCCACCACACCCGGCCAGATTTGGATTTTTTAATGTGAATATTTCATTGTTAGTGTTGTATAGTTCCTGTAGCATTGTATTAGGAGACACATGATGTCTGATTGTCTTTCTTTTCATAACTGATCAGTAAAATCAGATGGTGTCAGCCTGACCCATCTACTATAAAATTCCCCACATTTTAATTAATGAGTTAATTAATTTAGGCTATTTTTTTCTTTATCATTATTTCATTATGACTGCAAAATCGTGATATTCTGATCCTACTGTTCCCTTTTATTTTTTATTTATTTATTTTTTGAGATGGAGTCTTGCTCTGTTACCCAGACTGGAGTGCAGCGGTGCTATCTCAATTCACCGCAACCTCCACCACCTGGGTTCAAGCAATTCTTGTGCCTCAGCCTCCTGAGTAGCTGGGATTAGAGGTGTGTACCACCATGCCCAGCTGATTATTTTGTATTTTTAGTAGCGATGAGGTTTCACCATGTTGGCTAGGCTGGTCTTGAACTCCTGACCTCAAGTGATCCTCCCACCTTGGGCTCCCAAAGTGCTGAGATTACATGTGTGGACCATTGTGCAGAGCCGCTTTTTCTTTCATTAGTTGTAATACTTCTATAAAGAATAGCTTTCCCTCAACTATTATTTGGTTATCACAAAATGCAGATTACATAAGAAAGCCAAAATAAATATGTAATTTTTTCTCTTGTCTAGTTTTGAAATAATTAGTTGGTACTTTTTAATTTAAAATATCATTATTAACTTATAGACTTTTAGCATATTTGATGTAGTTCAGTGAGTTACAGTCATTATTCTTTTTGATGATCCAATTATTTTGTTTTTGGCCAGTGAAAGCTTCTTCAGGTTAGTTTCATTTGCCTTTTGTCTGTTGATGTGACCCTAGGAATTTTTGAAATCTGATACAAGAAAATGTTCCAGGCTCATTTTATACATTTATTGACTTAGATCTGAAGGAGTTATTTCTCTAGAAAGTCCTGAACACTTTTGGTGATCTGGGTGTGAGAGGTGCTTGTTGCAAATGGATTGATGATTTATTTTTTTTTCAGGTCTGTGTAACACACAAAGTTAGGAAGTTCATAATTTTTATTGGCCATACAATTTCATTATGATATAATACTTATATTTTCAATTCAAATTCAGATAATAGGAATTTGTATTTACTTTCCTATATTGCATGTATTTTGAATCTCTTTTTGATTACCATGAAAATCTTGGTTCCCAGTAACATTAATGGAAGGACTAATATAATGTGTTACTTACTTTATCAAGGTAAAAATAGTAACACTGTAATTACTCCCCCTCCCCACACTTCAACCTCCTTGAGATATATAAAAACAGTCAAATTATTATGCTTTAAAGTCATCTGAAATAATTCACCATTGGGTAAGCTACAAATTTCATAATGTTAGGCTTATTTTTTCCCCTAAGTTTTCAGAATTTTTAAAAATTCTATTTTTATTATATAATTATGTAAAACATGACATGGACCCAAAACAAAATGACACAACAAAATGCGCTTAGATATATCTGTCTTCTACCTGTATCTCCTCTACCCTGTTCCCTCCTCCCCAGTGAGCCATAATGTTTCTTAGTTTTTAGCTTATCTTTCCGTTTATCTTTAATATAGTCAAATATGTACTTTTCATCCTTAGAGAAAAGGTAGTAATCTTTCTATACAGTTCGGCCCCCTGGTTTTTCCCTTTTTCTTTTTTTGTTTTTTAGTTAAGGGGCTATCCTGGATATCACTCTATAATGGTTGACAGAGGTGATACTCATTCCTTTGTTTAGCTCCATAGTTCTTCACTAGGTGGTGTTCCGTGTTTTATCGCTCTAGTATCCTACTATAGGTAAAGTTTGCAGTACAGTTTAGATTGTTTCCAATTCTGACTGATACAAACAACACTGTACTGAGCAGCATTTTGTGTATATCATTTTCCGTTTTTGCCAATGTATCTTAGGCACAGATTTCTAGACATAGGATTGCTGGGTCAAAGGAAAATGCATATATTATTTTGTTAGATATTTTTGACTGTCTCAAAAATAGAACATATTATTATATTTTATGCTTCTTTGAAGGCTACTTTAAACTTTTTAAAAAAGAAAGTTGGATTATAAATTACTTTTAATTTTTATTGTAGTAATATGGAGCACTAAGTAACATACATTTATAATTATATGAATATCTTCTATAGGCACAAGACTCTGTTGTAAAAATTAATATTTTTCAGGGATTATCATCAAATTTCCCTCTTCCCCCAGCCCACCAAAGTGAATGCAATTGCTGGATGGACCTTTCCCCACTTTTCCACGTGCTTTTCCCATCTCTCACTCCCTACATTTGTCATTGCCAGACCAGTCTCTAGACTTTTGTAAGAATGGATCAGGAAGGATTCTGTGGCAGAGAGCATGACCCAGGGAGAAAGTTGGAGGGATGGGAGGCAAGAGAAGTGGAGGCGAGGGAGGCTGGGAGTGAACAATGCGGTGGAGAGGTGGAGGCAGCAAATGCAGGGTGCTGGGGGACACAGAAGGGAGGAAGTCCAGGGGAAGAGACACAGGAATATGAGAAGTGTTGCTACAACTTGTGAGTCTGATCCACTCTCATCTTCTTTTGGAAAAGCAAGTTGATAAAATTCTTCTATAATTACTTTTCTGGCTCTTATACTGTGCATCTTGAACATGACACCACATAGAGACTGATCTATATAGACTGTGGCTTCCGTCTATATAAACGGGCATCAAGTCTTCATAAGGAAAACACCTGAGAGTTTGCAGAGAATACAATACTGAGATTTAAGTTGGCTGTCAGTGTGAAATAAGTTATGCATGAATTAATATAAATGCTGTAGCCTATGTACTAACTGAAGCCCACCCATATCTCTATGATATAGAAATACCTCTTTCTAATTATAAGCAGACCTATAAGGCAAGACTGAGTCACACCAGATGTCCACTTACGTCTTAATGCTTGATTCCAAGTCTTCTGGCATAAAATTATATAGATCACTGGCACGCTGTCTAAAAAAGAAAAAAAAAAAAACCCATAGCAACAGAAAGTAAAATCTGATCTTAGCAAAGCCAATGCATTAGCTAAACAGAATAGTCCTGGCATCAAAATGTTAGCATGCACGGCTGCCCTCTAAGGAAAAACTGAGGTCAGGTTGCCTTGGATCAAAGCCTGAGGAGAAGCCAGATCCTGCCTTGCACGGAATTCATTCACTGGAAAGGAGTCTTCTAGACGGAGTGCCTGATGACCTTGAGGGCTGACTGGAAATGCATTCCCTAACAGAAGGGTATTGTAATCCTTGATTTAGTTCATTTCAGTCTGTGGAAAACCTGGGGGCTGAATTCAGGATCCTTTCTTCCAGAGAAGATTTGGGCTTGTGTTTGCAACAGCCTTGGACAGACATAGACCTGGAATTCCTTTAGCTCCTTTCCTTGTGTCAAGCTTAACCTGGGAACCTGAGCCGATTCTGCTCTCCGCTCTGCCCAAAGTCTAGCTCTGGATTATTGTGTTGATATTGGCATTCACCCTGAGGGCAGCTCCCTCTTATCGCTATGGTTTCACCTCAAGGTTTTAAGAGTAAGTGTAAAATTTCCATATATTTATCTCCTTTATCGCCATAAGAGCCCTGTGAGGTAGCAATAATTACTACCTCCCTCTCCCATGAGCCAAAAGAGGGAAGAGGCGTTAGAGGGTATAAATTCTTACAAAGTTACAGACCCAGTTAAGTGGTGGAGTCAGCATTGTCTGCCTCACTCCAGAGTTGATGCTTTTTGTTTTTTTGAGATAGTCTTGCCCTGTGGTCTTGACTGGAGTGCAGTGGCCCGATCTAGGCTCACTGCAACCTCCGCCTCCTGGGTTCAAGCGATTCTCCTGCCTCAGCTTTCTGAGTAGCTGGGATTACAGGCATGGACCATCATGCCCAGCTAATTTCTTTCTTTCTGCCTTCCACCCTAGCCTGCTGTGGGGCCCATTGGCCGGTCCCACCCCCATGGAGAACCCAAAGTCTTACTGTATGTAACTCCAGCTGATGTTTCTATGTTTATAGCAGTGTTCCAAAGCCCCTTCCTTCCTAACCCCAACCGAAGTATCCAAAACCCTTATGGTTCCTGGGGCAGGAGGAAACAGACTCACAGCTTGTGTGTTGGCTGCAGCAATAAGTCCATCAAGCAGCTCCAGGGTGTGTGTGTGTGTGTGGGGTCGATGGGAAAATACAAAAATTCATCATTGAAAAAAGATTGGCCAGGTGCTGTAATCCCAGCTTGTAATCCCAGCAGTGGGAGGCTGAGGTTGGAGGATCGCTTGAGCCCAGGAGTTTGAGACCAGTCTGGGCAACATGGTAAAACCATCTCTATAAAAGAAAAAAAAGAGAGAAAAAAATAAGCTAGGCATAATGGCGTGTACCTGTGGTCCCAGCTGCTGGGGAGGATGGGTGGGAAGATTTGCTTAAGCCTGGGAAGTCAAGGCTGCAGTGAGTCATAATTGAGCCTCTGTGCTCCTGTCTGGATGAAAGAATGAGACCCCGTCTCAAAAAAAATTATAAAACAATTACTTAAGATGTTTGTAATTTGCCAATCTTGCTGTAGATGCCATGTTACCAGTGATTTCCTGTGTTGAAGGCTTGTCATTGTTTATTCTTGTATTTACCAAATTCTGGCCTATGCATGACCATGGGCACCTTTCTCCAGCCCATTGCCTATGTTCTGTGTTAGAAAGGTTTTACACAGCAATACATAGTTACCTATATGTATATATATAGGTAATTTTGGGGACCCCATTTGTTACACATTTTACAGTTACCTTACTTTTCCCCTTGTACATATTTGAGAGAATGCTAATATGGAGAGAAAAAGTGGTTCTTAAAGCTTAAATGTGCGGCTTTTTCCACTCCATTGGATTTACACTGGGCTTTTAGCATTTAACATTACTAGTATGTCATATTATGTATATATGTATATGTAATACACATATGAAATTTTTAAGAGATTTGTTCTTTTTTAAAAAATGAAAGTTGCTGGTTCTACTTGACTAAGTAGGGAAATCATTATTTTAAAAATATCGTTGTTGATTTCAGAGGGATATTCACTAATAAATGTATAATATATACCAGTGTAAACAACAACAACAACAACAAAACAAACCAAATGAAGCCAAATAAAAATAAAAATTGAACCCAAATAGAATCTGTAAGAATAATTAAGCCATAAGGATGCAAAGGAAGCATAAACTTAAATGAGTTGCTGCTGTTTTCAGAAGTGCGCTTGTGGGGAATCTGCCTTCTTTCTCTCTCCAGTTCTGTTTCTCACTCTGTCACCAGCGTGGAGTGCAGTGGTGTGATCTCGGCTAACCGCAACCTCTGTTCCCTGGTTCAAGCGATTCTCCTGCCTCAGCCACCCAAGTAGCTGGAATTACAGGCACACGCCACCACGCCCAGCTAGTTTTTGTATTTTTAGCAGAGATGGGGTCTCACGAGGTTGGCCAGGATGGTCTTGATCTCCTGACCTTGTGATCTGCCCGTCTTGGCCTCCCAAAGTGCTGGGATTACAGGCGTGAGCCACCGCGCTCAGCCTAGTTTTTCTTCTTTATTTCTCTCTCCTCTTTCTTCCCCTACACTTGTCTTCCCTCCTCTGTGTCTTATTTTCCCCTTCATTCCTTTCAGTTTATTTAGTCTTTGCTAAGGATGACCTGGGGGACATTTTTCAGACTTCCTCTGTTCTTTGTCCCTTGTCATGGAGGGAGTACTGAGGTCTGAAGCTACAGGTCCCCTCAATCCTAAAGGGAAAATCTCTCCTCCTGAGACTCCCTCCCTCGCAGCCTTTGAGTTCACACCTTACATCAGCATTCCCTTGGCTCCATGTTCATTTGTTGAGGCTTGTTAAGGAAGGCAGGATGCAGCAGGTGTGTGACAGTAGTGATGCCCTATGGTGAATCTGAGGATGCTTTCAGTTGAGTTTCCTGGAAACAGACTCTGGGATGGAGAGTTGCATACAGAGTTTTCTGGGAAGTGCTCTTGGGAGTTATACCTACAGGAAGATGAAGAACGCAGGAATGGACAGACAAGAAACTGACATGCAATTAGATTGCAATTGAGCCTCAGCTCATCCTGTGGGCAGCTCTGAAATTGCAATAGCCCTTCAGAGTTATCCTAAGTCAGGTACAGGCCTTTGGGTCCTTTGGTCAGCCAGTCACTGGTCTTGGGCACCTGTTGTGAAGGGCAATTCCTATTGAGCCATCAGCAGCCAGTATTCCCAGGTGAGGAATGGGGGCATCTGCAGAGAGGCGGGGATCTAGGTTGGATCTGGAGTTATATCTATAGGGTATGCATAATATGAGTGTTCTGTCTTCCCTCATCCAGTACACTCCATTCTTCTGCAGCCGTAATGATGAATGAGACATAGCTTGGTTAATCAGAACTGAATTTGACCTTCATATAAGATACAAAGAGATAATGACCAAAATAATTTTTTTATGCAAGAAAAAATTCAGGAAGAGGAGATGTTATTCTCAGGGGCCAGTCTGGAAAAGCCCCCTAGGAGGTAGCTTTGAAATGAGCCTGAGGGGAAAGGCCAGAGTTTGAAGGGTAGAGATAAGTGGCAGAGAAGCAAGAATGCAGACAGAGGTGTTCTTTTTGAGTACAGTCAGTCTTCTGTATCTGTGGGTTGCACATCTATTCATTCAACCAACTGCAGATAATGTAGGTAGGCCTATGATGGTCTATACTGAGCATGTACAGATCTTTTTTCTTGTCATTCTCAAAAAAATACAGTATAAGTCAATTTACCTAGCATTTACACGGTACCAGGCATTATGAGTAATCTAGAGATGATTTAAGTTGCACAGGAGGATGTACGTGAGTGACATGCAAGTACTGTACCATTTGATATCAGGGACTTGAGCATTTGGAATTTTGGTGTCTACTGGGGATTCTGTAACCAACTCCCCATGGATACTGAGTCATGACTGTACCCTGAAGTCTATGTAGGTCTCCAAGCCCCAAATCATTGTGAATAAAGAAGTCCTGATTCCTTAAAATAAATATCCCTTAAAGACCTGGAGCAAAGGATAGAGTGAGTAGGATGGAGTGGAAGAGAGGTCCAAGAGGCCTTGGCTGAAGGTGCTTCCTTGTGTTAATACCTGGGACGTGGCCGGAAGCTGCAGGTACGGAGGCGTTCCTTGTGAGGACTAAGCTCTGATTTATCTTGCCCAAATTCCTACCTAAGAGGTCTGGGGAGTCATGCCCTACAAATCATCATTTCTCACAGATGGGTTTTATTGAACCCTATATATCATGATTTACTTTCCAAGCTGACTCTGGCATGACATTATGAGGCAAGAAAATAAAAATATTTTACCCCAAATACGTTTCTTTGCCATATTTTGAAATGGCCCTGCAAAGCTGTTCTTTGCGGGGGTAAGTTTGCATCTGTAAAGAATCTCTATTAACATAGCTAGATCTTTTTCTTCCAGACCCTCCCAATCCTAAAGAGATGAACTAAGATCTGAATAGGAAGCATTCATCACCTGTTGTCTCTAAAGGAGGACACTATAAGACTTTAACAGAACTTTGGTCTCCACGATCTTTATCTTATCCTGAAGATGCCCTTTCCATGAATCCCTGGTCTTTAGGCAAACTCAACCAATTGTTTCCAGAAAATGTTTAAATTCACCTATAGCCTGGAAGCTCCTGTGTTGAGTTGTTCCACCTTTCTGGACCAAACCAATATATTTCTTAAAAGTATTTGATGTCTCATGCCTCTCTAAAATGCATAAAACCAAGCTGTGCCCCGGCCGTCTTGGGTACATGTTCTTAGGACCTCCTGAGGGCTGTGCCATGGGCCATGGTCACTCATATTTGACTCAGAATAAACCTCTTCAAATTTTTCACAGAGTTCAATTGTTTTCATAGACACCTGGAAATTCTCTCTACTTTCCCCCATGAATTTAGTATCCTGTATGTAATGGAAGTTAGTCACAGAGCCATTTTCTGAGGCTTGTATTTTGAGATGAGGACTGGGAAAGCTCTAAAGGTCACAATAGCTGTGGCCTTTAAATATCTAAAGTGTGCCATGAAGTTATGGGAAAAATAACGTGTAGTCACTTTGAGTCCAAAAAGCAAACCTAAGGTCACTATATGGATGGAACAGTAAAACAGGTGGCTTGCCTGTTTTATTTTAAACTCTCAAGAAAGAGTTTAACAAAAGGAAGTGCTTTGTCGAAATCCAGCAGGTTATGGAGTAGTGAGTAAGTGTAGGACCAGATATTCAAAGCAGAGGTTGAAATGCAGACAAGGTTAAAGAGGATTCTTTCATTGGGATGAGCAGTTGACCTAGATGATCTTTAAAGCTCATTCTAACTCAAAAATAACACAGTCATGACTAACATTTATTCAACATTTACTATATTAGTTAAATACAATTCTGAGACAGCCAAATGCCTAGGCAGATAAAAAGTGTCCCCAGGGAATCTCCGACCCACCTATTAGACATAGTGAACTCCAAGTTTCTCTTCCAAGAATCAGTATGTCAGTATGTTCAACTCTTTGTCCTCTATTTTAAAGTTTAACTTCCTTGTAGTTCCACAAACAACCTTTTCCACCAGTTCTAATCAGTAGTTCACATCTGTTCTCCCTGCCCCCGTCCCCTGCTCCATCCTGACTCATCCTGGTCACCTGCCCCGGTCACCTGCTCCGGTCACCTGCTCCAGTCACCTGCTTTGACCTAGATCACCCCGGCTACCTGCTCTGACCTGCCTGTAGCCGTCCTTCTCACCAAACTATCCACTCTGCCGCTCTGGCTCATACCGGCTCATTTTAAAATAGCCAATAGGGGTTAGTTTAGACTGTGCAGTCTAACCCTAGCCAATAGGAGAATGACACAGCGGTAGGGGAGACCTCCATCAGGAATAAGTACCCCTTTCCCTCCCTTGTCCAGATGTGTGCTTGCCATTGTTCTATCCGTGAGCCATGCCCTTCAATAGAAGTAAATTGCCTGGCTGAGAAAATTTATATTTGAGCGCTGCTTCTTTCGTGGCACTGAAAATTTTACATGTAACACACCCCTCAAGTGTTTACAGCAGATGCTCTGGTGCAGATGAGGGAACCTGCCCAGGGCTTGTGTGGGCATGCCCACAGCCCACTGGAGCCCAACATGCACACTGGGGGACATGGGTGGAGTATGGGGTATTTGTACCTTAGGCAGGGGAGGAGCCTGCTCTCTTCAGTTCCTGTGTGTGGCCTGGGATTAAATCCTTGAGGTCAGGGGCCTGTTAGCAGGATGTGGCCTGGGATTAAATCCGTGAGGTCAGGGGCCTGTTAGCAGGACTCCATCTCACTTTGCTGAGTTTTCTTTCTTTTTTTTTCCTTTTCACCCAATAAAACCCAGCTGTACTCACCCTTCAATGTGTCTGCGTGCCTAAATTTTCCTAGTCGGGTGACAAGAACCCAGGTTTTAGCTGAACTAAGGAGCAAAGTTCTGCAACATTTCTATGAATAATAAATATTAGTCTAAGAACTCTGAACATGTGACACCATTTAATTCTCACAGATTTGTAAGATGGATACCATTATTTTGTTCGTTTTAAAGATAGGAAATTGAGACCTAGGGAAATCAAGTCACTTGGCCAATTGTCACACAGCCAGTAAGTGGTGAAGCCAAGGTTTGAATGTAGATGGGCTGATGGTAGAGTTTACAATCTTTATCTGTTGTAAGATCAGAGTGTCTTAACCTGAGGTATTATTGCACAACAGTATGACACTGAGACAATCATTAGAAAGAGCCCAGGAATAACAGTGATGGACTCTTATGTGTTAGCAAATTTCACCTCCTTTCAGTGAGTTACTTCGCTCAGTAATCCATGAAATGTCCACATATACTAACCCAAGGGACATATCACTGCCTGTTGCCTCAGAGAATGAGATAATCATGCCCTTGACAGATTGTCTCTAAGCACTGTTTATTCAGCATGGGTAAATTTGCAGTTGTGTTTCTTTGCTTTTCTTATGACAGTAGAGGGTATTGTGAACGCGTGATCCAATCTGATCGCAGGGTCCCTGAGGGCAGGAAGTGTAGCTGTGTGTCTTTAAGTGCAAAAAATTTCTCCTCTTCCCCTACAGGTCACCCTGGGTTCACAGACAAGTACACTAAGTCTATGTAGTTCTGGCAGACATAGCCCCTGACCTTAAGGAGCTTGTGAACTATTGTGAACTATTAGAACTGTTGTCACCCTGCAACTCACTCATAATCAAATGCATGGGAAATATAATAGAGGTACCAGAAAGAGTTTTTAGTGGCCAGAGAAGAGAGAGTATATTTCCCGGTGGGAGCAGTCGGGGGAATCTTCCCAGTGCAGGCAGGATTTTAATTCATTCATCCAACTTCAGCTTTCTTTGGTGTTCTACTTGACGCTGGGATTGCATCAGCAAGTAAGCCAGGTGTGGAGCCTCTGAGAGTTAACCTTTTTGTTGGAGAAGACAAATAATTGATCCTGCCATCACATTGCCTAGTAATTAAGAGTGAGTGCTGCCACTGGGCTACCCAGTTCAAATCTATCCTTTAATCCCTTGCTGGCCAAGTGACCCAGGGCAAGTTTCTGAATTATTTCAAGGCTTATTTGAGTCACCCACAAAAGGTGGAAAAACAAGCGTCTATTATAGGGTTGGTATGAGAAGAAAATATAAATCTTTAGCAGAGTGCCTGCTTGGCATATAGTAAGTGCTCATTAAGTGCTAGCAATCCTTATAAATGCTGTGGTACAGAAAATGTGGGCTTCTATAGAGTATAGAAACTTGCCTCCTCCCTGGCACAAGTATGGGAGAGAAACACACCAGGCTGGATAAAACAGTGCTCTAGGTTGAGCACAGTGGCTCACGCCTGTAATCCCAGCGCTTTGGGAGGCCGAGGCGGTGGATCATGAGGTCAGGAGATTGAGATCATCTTGGCCAACATGGTGAAACTCTGTCTCTACTAAAATACAAAAAAATTAGCTGGGTGTGGTGGCGCACGCCTGTAGTCCCAGCTACTTGGGAGACTGATGCAGGAGAATTGCTTTAACCCAGGAGATAGAAGTTGCGGTGAGCTGAGATTGCGCCACTGCACTCCAGCCTGGCAACAGACCAAGACTCCATCTATAAAACAAACAAACAAACAAAAACAAACGAACAAAAAACAGGGCTCTATGAAGAGGGGAACAAAACATTTTAGGTAGAAGCAAGAGCAGGAACAAAGAAATGGAGGTGCAGGAACAAAAAAATGCATCCTTTTATGGGAAAAGAAAAGCATCCACTAGGTCTGTCGAGAAAGGGTCAGGTAGTAGGACCTATGTTTTACAAGTTAAATGAGACCAGACCATGGTTTGGAGCTTGAGTGCTTTGCCAAGCAGTTCGCCCAGTGGAGCAGCCCTACAGTGTGAGAGCAGGGCTTGATTTCCATGCTTACGTGCATTTTTTTTTGGGAAGGCCCTACTGAGTTTACTTGGAATCAGAAAACTTCTGGGAAATACTGATTCGGGTAAAGATATAGCCAAGAGCTGTCTATATCAGGGAGTGGCTATAACTTTGGGTGTTGAAAAATTGGGGGAGATTTCTAGATAGCCATTATTTCTTATTTATTCTGAAAATATTTAATAAGGAAAATTTATGAGCATAGCAAAACTCTTTCAGAGGGGAAACAGAAAGTAGCTCCTTGTATATGTTTCTGAGTACTAAGAGGTTTGGGAGAGGAGAATCTTGGCTTTACCAAACCTATAGGTGTTTCATGTAATTGTGACCCACAAATTGTTAGAGCAGGAAGGAAACTTTGAGATCATGTAACATGGTTCTACTGATTTTAAGTACACAGAAATGTAGACCAAACAGAGGCCATGTTCTTTGGTCACATGGCAAGTCTCACAGCAGTGATATAATGGGGACTTCTCATTTCTCCCTTTCTTGTTCTTTCCACACAGGTCTTGCGAATACTGTCTCTCCTGTAGTTTCTAAGGGTTATATATGTAGGCTGTATTAACTGAGTATCACATTTACACCCAAGACAGACCTGCATATGTATGCAGAGGCATAAGGCACCATTTTATCACACCAGATGTCAGTTGCTTTCAGAAGCATGGGTCCAAGATGCCTGAAATTCCAGTCAGTCAAACAATGGCACAAAGTTAAAATAGTAAAGGTACTACCCAAACCAAAAAGTCTAAGGATGCCAAAGCCCTTAGACTAGCCAGCCCTGTTAGCTGTCATGTAAGGCCACACCAGGGGCAGTATGACTCATGACTTTATTCTGGTGCAGACTTGGCCAGTTCTGGGCTGGAGTGTTTATTTGATTGGACCTTCTGAGCCTGTTCCCCATGGGTTTGCAGATAAGGAGCTTTAGGCCCCTTGGTCTTCTACTAGGTGTGAAAGTCATCTCTCTTCCTGAGCAGGGCTTGGCTCCTGGAGAGAGAGGAGAAGGGGAGAGAGGTGTAGCTCCTGGAGCTGTTGCCCCAGACAGCCTGCAATAAGGCTGACCTCACACCTGCCCTGCTGGCCAGCCTCTCAATCCGGGACATTGCTCATTCTAGCCTCAGGGCTCACCTTTCCTACTTCTCTTTCAGGCTGTGTTTGGCCCTAACCATACTCCTACCCCTAATCACAAGGTAGGGCGTGGCCTATACCCAGCTCAAGAAAAGGACCTCCCTCCAGGTTATGTAGATCGAGCTCTTTCTCACTGGAACTTCTCTCTGTGATTCATACAGGAGTTAATCTAGGTCAAGAATTGGGTCCCAGGGAAGTAAATATCTGCTCTGGGACACCAAAGAGAGAATCTGTAGTTTGAGGATTCTTGGTTCCTTAGTGGCTAAGAAGTGAGGAGTCCCTTAGCTCTCTTTTCCTGAATCAGGTCTACGAAGGAATTAACTTATATCCTTGAGAGACCAATATTGGCTTCCAAAAGGAAGTGAGAGCGGTTTTTGATAAAGCAACGAACTTAACAACTGATGTGACTGGCAGTGAAGGATGTACTAGGTGGTTTCACTGTCTTTTGTCCTGTTTGCCTGCTGTGTATGAATTTCCAATTTCATTCACCTATGTCAAATTATTGCAACCCCCAAATTCCATGTAAAGATATAAATTAACTTCCAAAGCAGCGCCAATCAAAAGCTGAGGCCTTAGAAAAATGACAATTCTTTTGGCCTGAGAAGCTGTCAGGCTGTAAGAGAAACAATTTTGAACTGTTTTCCACATACAAGGTTATTACAATGATAGGAACAATATGGAAAAATTCAGACCGCAGAAGATTAAACCAGAAGTCCACAGTTACAGAGAACAAGTAGTTCACTGTTTTTCTTTTCTTTTTTTTTTCTGAGACCAGAGTTTCTCACTGGTTGCCCAGATGCACTGGTTGCCCAGTTTGTTTTCATCTTCTTGAAAACAAACTACCATGTAGTGAAGAAGCCTAAGTGGCTGAAAGGAAAGACCCAAGTGGAGAAATACCATAATAGTGAATAAGGCAGTAGGAAAGTTCACAAATGACAGAGGCATTGTGGAGAGGGAAGGAGAGTCCATATTCATGACAATTGTCTCTTCCAGTGAAAACAAAGCTCTACCCCTTCCTTGATGGAAATGGTCCAGTGTAATCAACTTACCACCAGATGGTTGGTTGGTTCTCCACGGAATAATACCCCAATCAATGGTTCAGTATGGATGTCTCTCTGTTGTTGGCATTTGGGCACTGTATTCATCCATTCTTATGCTGCTAAAAAGAAATACCTAAGACTGGGTAATTTATTAATATAAAGAAAAGAGGTTTAATTGGCTCAAGGTTCCATAGGCTGTACAGATAGCATAGCTGGGGAGGCCTCAGGAAACTTACAATCGTGATGGAAGGTAGAGCAAAGCAGGCTTGTCTTATGTGGCTGGAGCAGGAGGAAGAGAGAGTGGAGGGGGAGGTGCTACACTCATTTAAACAACCAGCTCTCATGAGAACTCACTCGATACCACAAGAACAGCAAGGGGAAAATCTTCTCCTATAATCCAATCAGCTCCCACCAGGACCCTCTTCCAACACTGGGGATTACAATTCGACATGAGATTTGGGTGGGGACGCAAATCCAAACAGGCACTCAACAGTGGATTTAGATAATTCCTTATATACCCGCGTGGTATTCCATATGGCATTGCCTCTGACTGGCAACTCATTTCAAAGTAAAGGAAACCTGGCAATGAGCTCATGCTCATGAAATGCATTAGTATTAACTGTATCACCCATAGTCCTAAAGCAGTTGCCCTGACTGAACAGTGTGGTGGCCTTTGGAAGACTCAGTTATAGACCTAGCTGAGGGACAGGACGTTTCAGGGCCAGGATAATGTTCTCCAGGATGTGGCATATGCTCAGAATTGCAACCATGATATAGTGCTTAGTTCCAAAAATTAAAGGGTAGCATGAAATGCCTCTCTCAAGATTACCCCTAATGGTCCTCTAGTGGTTTTTTTCCTTTTCTTTCTGTACCCACAGATTTGAGCTCCGCTACTTTAGAAATCTTAGTTCCCAAGGAAAAAGAGATGTTTCCATTAGAGAAGGAAATTAAAAATTCCTTTAAAGTTGAGACCACTATATGGGGGCTATTTATATCATTAAATCAACAGGTTATGGAGGGACTTGCTGTTCCTCTGGCTCAGCAATGTTGGGGCGTTCTGGGAGGAAAGAGTGTTTTGGGACTGTGAGGCACATTCAGATCTTTGGCACAGGGTACCGTAGAAACTTCCAGTCATGGGTCCAGCCCTAAAAGACCCCTCCTTCTTCTCAAATGCCACTTAGGGACAGAAAATTACCCATAACAGAATGATTTTTCATAAGTGCACCATTTCAAGAGTGATGATGTTTGTTTTTATAAAATGTTTATAATTAATAATGGAATAATAAACTTCATACTTTGAAACAAAAAATTAGAGGCATGGTTTTTTTCTTTTCATCACTCTATTTTCTAGTTGAGAATTTAGTTTAAACCATTTTATACACTTAAAACATGATCACAGACTTTAAGAAATTGGCCAGGGTGAGGCCAGCAGCTTTAGAAATGTCTGAATTGGCATTCTCCAAAGTGCGGATTTCATGGCATTAGAGGTTATTCCGATAGAGAGTAAGTTGCAATACCACAGTGCTTTGCTTTTTCCTGTCTTGATAGAAATTTTTATTAGAGAAAATACTTTGCTATCTAGAAAGATGCATTATATTGGCCTCTGCATAGCAACCTCAGGTTCTAAATAAAACCTTATTTGTGCCAATGGGGATTGCATCAGCTGGTTACACACACACACACACACACACACACACACTCACACACGTCCCTCTGGTAATTCTTACTTTCTGTGTTCTGTCATCATAGTGTTTATTGTAGCCACAACGGCAACATAGTTCTAGAGGGTTTCTTCTGGGTAGCACTCTTCGTTATAAGCACCTCTCAGCTTTGCGTACTTTTTTGGGAAGGTCCAAAGTCCTCATTCTCATTTTGGCCAGTAGCTCCCACCTGAGGCAGCTTCCATCGTATCTGTGAGGTTAGTTAAATTAGTTTATTTATTTAGGTGTCGACTGCCTTAATTCAGAGGCATGAATACTGACTTGAAGGACTAAAAGCTTAACGAAGGGTCCTGAAGAACTGAAGTTTTCCCCAGTGCCGGCCAGGTGAGGTGGCTCATGCCTGTGATCCCAGCACTTTGGGAGGCTAAGGCAGGAGGATTGCTTGAGCCCAGGAGTTTGAGACCAGCCTAGGCAACATAGCGAGACCCCATCTCTCTATAAAAAAAGGCTTCCCAGTGTTAATGTTCAGAGGCTCTATATATTTAATTTCTGTCCTTCTTGCTATGTTCAGTACAAATCTAGCAGAGTGGCACCTCCCCAGAGATCTTCAGCTATGTAGCAGGCCCCAGGAGACAGAGCATGGCTCCAGGCACCACCTGCCATGCCCCTTTAGAAGCTTCCCTCTTCCTTTATTTGTCAAAGGAGTGAATGAGGCTAAAATTAAGATTTTGAATGGTATAAATATGCAACTAATTCAATTGTAGGATATTATTATTAAAGTTTCAAATTTCTAAACCTCTTTCTTTCATACATTGCAGTGCTTGCAGTTCCAAAAGCATTCCAAGAAAACATTTCTATGTTTGCATAATTTGTAGAGAATACATAAATAATGTAAAATAATTTGGGATTATTTCAACTTTACATTGTATGTCTCAATTTCATCGATGTCATACCTAGCTCAGTCAATCGTTGTCACAGGTGTTAAGCCATTTTGGAATTTGCCATTTCTTTTCTGAGGAACCTGTTTTAGTTTAGTTTACAGCATTTAGAAATAGAAGGCAACTTTGTAGAAGTAACATCAATATCCTAGTCTGCTTATCACGAATATAATTAATAGTGTTAGGATGTAAGTGATAGTCAGGTGGTTTTTATTATTTTTTATACACTGTGTGCTTTGACTTTTAATTTCAACTACAGCTAAAACTGACTTTTTAACTAAAATTAAGTGATATTTATCTTAATGCCCAGTCATTAACCAAATCATACTCAGAATATGTTATTATGTACCAAGCTAAGGAGTCCTTTAAGTTGGGGATGAGTTTTACTTACACGTGCCATTTCAGTTTTAGTTGCCCTATTCTGTTACATTATTCTTGTCAAGTCTAAGCTTTACGATGTCTAAATTCTTTTAACGCTGTATCTGTGATGTAAAATGTATGATGTCCTACAAATTTTTTTCATGATAAACTAAGTTATAGCCTATTGTAAGCTGTAAAACATTTCTTGTACATTATTTTTTCATTTATGTAGTTTCTTATGTAAATTTGAAAAATATTTGCCATGGTTCATTCTGTAAACATTCCCATATTCTTTTCCTCAATGCTTATTTGCATGAAAGTAACTTGGATTTTGCTTGTTTGTATTGGATAGCCATTAAGTTAACTTCACTATCTCTGCCTTTTTTTTCTGTAGTTTAACTGTTTCTAATTTTGTTCACAATCTAAATAGATGTTAGAGTCATACTTTTTATTTTCTACTTTCTAAATAAATTTTCTAAGGTTTTTTTTTAGACGAAAGAAGCTTCCCTCTTCCATCCGGTGGCCTCCATCATACCTCCTGCCCTCCCAGGATTCAGTTTTCTAAGTATAAAGCTATTTAAAACCATATATGACTATAGTCAGAGGGGACCTTATCTTTGTCATCTGCCCTAATTCTTCATTGAACAGATGGACAATCTGAGGCCAAGAGAAATTAGTGACTTGCCCAAGGTCATAGAGCCAGCCAGGAGCAGAGCTGGGCTATGACTCTCCTGACTCCCACTTCAGTGCTCTTTCCATTGAGCCAAGATCCCTGGCTTCAAATGATTGAGGCTCTACAGGGTTGCTGTGCCTGGAGATGACTTTCTGTACTATATTTTCTTTAGTAAGATTTCAAGCTAAATGTCTCTCTCAGCTCTAAAATATTTACACTGAGTATCAGGGCTCTGTGGAGACCATTGCTTCATTAAGTTTGGCAGCTGAGGCAGCATCCCCAGCAGTAGCAGGGAGCCTGGTGGGTCAAGCACAACTCACTCCTCTTCTGGGGAGATGTGGCTTCAGCGTGGCCCAGTGAACCATTTGCTGAAATGATATAAACTTCATTTGAAATTCTTGGGGTCTGGAGTGGCCATGCGAATGATGAAGAAACTCACATTTAATTAGCAGATGTTATGTTCTAGATCCCATGCTGAGCATCACAATGGCGAAAGCTGGGGCTTTGTAGACAGTCATATAGGTTCAAGTTTATGTTCAACTAATTTTTAGCTGTTAAATCCTGAGCAAGTTATCTAACCTCTAGACTTTAGCTTATGTATCTGTAAAATGGAGCTGCTGCTGATATCACCTACCTGTCAAGGTTGTTATTGAATGAAATAAGTTAATATTTATAAAGCACTAGAACAATGCGTTCTAAGCACTTACCAGGTAAGTGCTGTATAGTGATTGCTATAAAGTGGTTGCTGTTACTGTGAAAATTAAAAATATATTCACATAAAACATTCACATCTGTTTTTACTAGGATGGAAAGATGTAGATCACATATGTTAGAATTGCTACCTATGAGGCCATATGGAAATTAAAAAAAAAAAAAAAAATGCGGCCAGGCGCAGTGGCTCACACCTGTTATCCTAGCACTTTGGCAGACTGAGGCGGGCGGATCACCTGAGGTCAGGAGTTTAGGACCAGCCTGGCCAACATGGTGAAACCCCATCTCTACTAAAATTAGCTGGGTGTGGTGGCACACACCTGAAATCCCAGCTACTTGGTGGCTGAGGCAGGGGAATTGCTTGAACTCGGGAGGTGGAGGTTGAAGTGAGCTGAGATCATGCCATTGTACTCCAGCTTGGGCAACAGAGACTGTGTCTCAAAAAAACAAACAAACAAACAAAAAGCAAACAAAAAGCAACCAGGCAAGTCATTCTAGAGCCCCTGCTTTTAATCACTGCAGATACTGTTATTATTATCCCACTGAGAAGATGAATAAACTGAGGTTAAAATAATGTAAATGAAGGCATCAAACATTTATGAAGTGGCAGGAGGAGCACTTGGAAGATGATTTCTGGTATCAGATGGGTGAGTTTTAGGTCCTTCCTTTTCATCACTAAACTTCAAGATCGGCTGGCTGTCCACAATTCATACTGTGTGAAGAGCCTGCTCAGATTCTGCTAGCTACACCAAGCTTTTGCAGAGAGTGGAGTGAAGAAATGTGTTTTCCAGTTGTAGGAAGTGTTGTCTCTAATGCTTGCAATGAGCTTCGTCAACAAGTTTTATACAAATAGGTGTCAAGAGTGTAATGTAAGAAACTGAAATAAAACCAAAATGCCCTCAAATAAGGATGGGCTAAATAAATTATGCCTGTCCATATAACAGAATATAGGTAGCCCATAATATACTACTATGGAATATGACCTAGAAAAATATTCATGATATGTTTTTTAAAAATGTTACAATGTGGTATGTAGAATGCCTGTGGTATGTAGAATATGTGCGTATTTACACACACAGATACACATGTACATGTACGAAAATGGTAAGCAAGATGTACATATCATGTTAACAGTAGTCATCTTGGGTGCAGTATTATGGAAGAGTCTTACTTCTCTTTTCTTTAATCTATATTTTATAATTTTTCTAGAATAAACACATATGACCTTTTAAAAAGAAAAATAATTTATTAAAAATAGCAGAAGAGGCATGTATAGTAAAGACTGTTTTGCCTCTGGATGGTGCTCCTCTTCCGCACTTCTATAATTAGCTTGTAAATAATTTTGTCTACTCCTGCCCTGCTGACGCAATGGCTCCTTCCTTTGTGCACAGGTGGCTGGTCTTATATAAGGCCATTACAGCCTGGGTCCTATTGCACATTTATTGGGTACATAGTCAGCTACAAGCACTGACATAAAGCCTGGCACATGTCTGCAAACCCTACCTACATGCCTGGATATGTTTTAAATGAATGAATGAATGAACTGGTCTGGGGTCAACAGTGTGAATTTGTATACAGGTTCTGCCAATTATAGGCTAGGGGAGTCTTAGGCTCCTGATCTGTACTGCGGCAATAGTAATCGTAGCTTAAGAGACCTCCAATTGTGTTTTGAAAATGGCAAAGTGCTAATCCCAAGATGGCTGGGGAAGCCAAGGGAGCTTTTCTTATTATTGCTCCGTCTATTAACACATTTACATCTCCCCATCCCTATTTCTTCTTGGCTCCCTAAGGCATCATGGTTACCATAGCAGCCAGATGCTGATGATGTCTCCAGGGGGCAGCAAGGTGAAACTGAGCCAGCTCCCAAGTCCTCACCTCCCCATACCCTTTGCAGGCCAGGGTGAGATGGTCTGAAGCTCAACCTTTGGTCAGGTCCTCCACCCTGTCTTGGATTGCTTAGACACACAAACTCTTCCTCTGCAATCTCAGTTCAGGGCCTTGAAACACCTCTTCGGAGACTCCCTCCTTCCAAGCTCTGTCTTCTGGCGCCCTGCCTGGTTGCCGTGGAAACAGGTTCCACTGCGGACAAAGGAGGGAGCTGGGTCCTGCTTCCTCCTGGTCCTGTCGATGAGGATTTTTAGACCGTGGAGACTGCGCTGCCCTGCCCTGCACCTACCCTCACTCTCTGTGTTCTCACTAAGGTGGAAATTGCCCACCCTCACTACTGACGAGACCATGTGTAAAAGCGTGACCACAGAAGAGTGGAAGAAAATCTTCTATGAGAAGATGGAGGAGGCAAAGCCGGCTGACAGCTGGGACCTCATCATAGACCCCAACCTCAAGCACAATGTGCTGGGCCCTGGTTGGAAGCAGTACCTGGAGGTGCATGCTTCAGGCAGGTGAGTAGCCCAGGAAGTAGGAACCCTGCGGGCAGCCTCTAGGTCTCTAGCCCTGGGGCACCTTCCAAGGAGAAGATTACATAGAACCCAAGTGTTTAGCTTCAATCTCACTATTAGGCTGGCGTAGACTGGAAGTCAGAGAAAGAGTCCCTCCCTGGCAACTAGGATATTTGAGTTTGGTTCCAGCTCTTTCACTGATCACCTGTGTTACTCTTTCTCTCTGAGTCATAATTTTTTCATCTGGAAAATAAAGACATAGAATGTATTTATTAGTCCTACACACTGAAATTTTACATATTTTCTATTTTAACAATCTCTTAAAAAGTAGTTTAAAACCAGAGAAGGAGGGTGTAAGGCTCACTGGAGGTTGAGAGGTCTGTGCTCTGGTCCTGGGACCAGTTTAAATCTATTTAACTCGACGTAGTTTCATTTCAAATATTGAATACATGAGGTGTGCCGGAAGCTGGCTCTACTGTTGGCTCCACGGCCCTTGAGGAATTTGATTTTCTTCTTGGACCTGGCTTTCTCCATTTGCACAGTGAGAGGTTAGCCTCTGGTCCACAGAGCAGCGTCAGCGTCAGCGTCACCTGGAACTTGTTAGGAAGGCAGGCTCTTGGGCCCCTTTTAGACCTGAATCACAATCTGATTTTAAGAAGAGTTCCAGGTGATTAGCATGTAGAAACCTTCTGAGATGATTTTCTAGCACTCTTGTTCATGGGTCCAGAGTGTACGGGCTTACCCTTGGGACATAGGATGGGGAGGCTGAGAGGTGCAGCCTCGGAGTCAGAAGCAAGACCTTCCTGCCTGCTCTGATTCAGTCAATTCACTTCGTCAATTCAGGAAACATTACTGGGCACCTGTTACATGCTGGGCACCGGCTCTGCCTCTAGCTGTGTGTACATGGATGCCTCTCTCACTCTCTGTCTCAGCATAAAACAAAAGATTAAGTAGATGATTTCCAGGTCCCTCCAGTTAAGACATTTTTCAATCAGGTTTTGTAGTCTGATCTGAGAGGAAGAAACAATTCCCAAAAGATGTGAGTGAACAGAAGAGAATAAAAATGTGAAGCTCCTAAATTGGCTGACAGGAGGGGTGTCAAGGGCTGGACATGTACGGGTGGGACTCAGGAGCTTCTCGAAGACCTGGAAGGCTGTCAGGGCTGACTAGGGAGGGCTTGTGGCTTCCCCAGACCTGGCTGTGGGCCTGTGATCCCCAGCTGGCCCCTGTCAGGCCTGGGAGACTACAGCCCTTGGGGCTCTGGGCACAGACTGCCTCCACCTCCAGGCCTTGTGATGAATCAACTCTGGCACTGGCCTGGACGCTGACAGCTAGTAATGGTGTCATTTTCTCCTGATTTGGATCCAGCCTGTTCACAGGCAGTGTTAACAGATAGAAATGTGCAAATGGATTATGAGTTTCTTGTCTGGTGTGAGCAGGAAGGACTCACCTAGTGTACCATGTGCAGTTTGCAGATGAGGAATGGGAATGATGCCCAGCACTCCGGTGGAGGGAGTTGAGGCCTCTGGAAAGCACTGAGGAGGTAGAGCACTGCTGGATGCCAGGTGGCATTCTGAGGAGCCTGCTTTGGTTCTAGAGGCACTCGCCAGGCTGAGGGGCTTCCTGGGGAAAGCTAATGAACCCAGGGCACCGGCAACACTGCCTCTACCTCCAGGCTCTGCTTAGTCCCCAGGTCCCCTCACCCCATTCCTGGGGCTGTTTCCACCACCTCCACCCGTCTTCTATTCCTCCCTCTCCTCCCATTTCCGCAGGTTCCACTGCTCCTGGTGCTGGCACACCTGGCAGTCGCCCCACCTGGTCATCCTCTTCCACATGTTCCTGGACCGCGCCCAGCGGGCTGGCTCGGTGCGTATGCGCGTCTTCAAGCAGCTGTGCTATGAGTGCGGCACGGCGCGGCTGGACGAGTCCAGCATGCTGGAGGAGAACATCGAGGGCCTGGTGGACAACCTCATCACCAGCCTGCGCGAGCAGTGCTATGGGGAGCGCGGCGGCCAGTACCGCATCCACGTGGCCAGCCGCCAGGACAACCGGCGGCACCGCGGGGAGTTCTGCGAGGCCTGCCAGGAGGGCATCGTGCACTGGAAGCCCAGCGAGAAGCTGCTGGAGGAGGAGGCAACCACCTACACCTTCTCCCGGGCGCCCAGCCCCGCCAAGCCGCAGGAGGAGACGGGCTCAGCCTGGAACTTCTGCTCTCTCCCCTGGTGCTTGTTTTGGGCCACAGTCCTGCTGTTGATCATCTACCTGCAGTTCTCCTTTCGTAGCTCCGTCTAAGATTCCCTGGGTGGGCCCAGAGCCTGTCGAGGGTGCCAGTTAGCTGATGGGAAGGTAGAGGAGAAACCTGGATTGGGAGTAGTGTCCACTTCTAGCGCTGGTGATGCCACTGACTCAGTGGAGATCTTGGACAAATTATACAGTTTTGCCTTTTATAAAACTAACGGTTTGGGCAAGATCACTGGTTTATCGTAGTGAAACCCAGGACCCCAAAGTTCTGCTTAGGTGCCTCAGGGCCTTTTGGATTGGGAAAGTAGACTAAGCAAGTGGGTGTCTTCAACTCATCCTCCACCTCCTGCCTCCTCCTCTTGCTTCAATCAGAACAGCTTTACTTTAGATGGAGTTCCATTCAAGATGTTTGTACAAAAAAAAGTTTAACTACTTTTGAAAAGTTTGAAAATGAGAGGACTGGGTGATCTCCAAAGGGTTTTCCACAGTAATGAGCTTGATCTTGCCCCTGATAGTCCTGCACCCCTACCCCTCATGATTCCCCACATTCTCTAGCTGCAGCCTTAAATTAGCTTCTTTGCCCACCCTGTGAGCCTTGTCCATGATTCTGCCTTCACATATGCAGCAGGGCTTTCCCTTGAAGGGCAAGAGGTGGGAGACCAGGCTGTTCCTTTGCTGTTGGGTACACAGCGTCTCTTGCTTTTGTTTCTCAGATTCCAGCTTCTTTCCACTCAGGGTGAATGCTGGGGTCTGCCTGGCTGAAAGATGGTGGTTGGGGTGGGGTCCCATAGAGCTAGGCTTCTCACCCATGGCGTATGAACTGGCAGATAATTTAGGGGAGGTTTAGAAGACAGAGTTTTAGAAGCAAAGCAAAAAATCCCTGGGAAGCGTTATAATGGAGGATCTTCAGAGTTCAGGGGCCAAGTCTAGCAGATTCTCAGCAACACCGATGGCCAAAACACAGGAACAGGAGCCTGGCCTCCTGGGTTCTTTGCTGAAATTACAGTTAAATGGCGTTTCCACATTGGCCAAGAATGAGGCCTCTTGTCAAAGATCAGCTTTCCCCCTAAAGCCACAGGGATGGGGTGTCTCCAGCAAGAAAGAGGGCGTTAAAGATGTAAAATGTTTTGTCCATGTGGAACTGCTCAGATATGTGGGAGAACCTTACAAGGCTCTACAGTGAGATGTAATATGGGTTGAGATGGGAGGAGAGAAGACTTTCTGACAGTGGGGGTCTGGAATGGAATTGGTGGGGAGAGGCAGCAAGCTGCACTTTTGAGGGGCTTCATTAACCCCAACTCTGTTAATAACTTGATCCCCTCTCCTCCTTCCCTGCACTTTTGAGGGGCCTCATTTACCCTACCTCTGTTAAAAACTTGACTACTCTCCTCTTTCATAGAAAGTCACCATCATCTGTAGTGATGGAGGAGGGGGGGTCACTTACATAAACATGGGACACTTTAATAAAGACAGGGTATCTTCAATAAGGCTTAGTAGTCATGAATGTGTGTTTGAGATTCCCCCACTGTCACTGATCTATAATGAGCTGTTGGTCCCCTCCATCCCAGCACCCTGTCTCCCCTTCTCTCCTTTTTGTCCCTTCCCCCACCCACATGAGGCTCTAGCTAGGTCCAGTTCTTGTCCATAGTTAGGAGGGATGCAAGTCTGTCATTCAGGGGATCAGCAAAAGGTCAGTTTTACTCCTGTCCTGGCTCAAATTCAAGTAAACAGTGATGGCTTCCTTTACTTCATTCACAGAGTGTTTATTTCTTCATCTAGCCCACATTTTCTGAACACCTGCTATCTAGCAAGTCCTGATTTACTTCCTAGATAGTAGGTGTTCAGAATATGTGGACTAGATGAAGAAATGAGTACTGTGGGTGCAGGGGGTGCTCTCTGGTTTCTCAGACATCTCTGCTTGCTACAGAGGTTTTCAGCCCTAGATGTACTTTCGAAATTCTGGAGAGATTTTAAAGAAATGTAAGTACTTAACCTCTACCCTAGACCAATGTGATCAAAATTTGGGGGCAATTGGACCTTGGAATCTGCATTACAATAAGACATCCAGGTGACTGACCTGTGCTGCCTGGCGTAATGCCTTCTAACAGAGGAATAGACTTTCTTTTACATCTGGTTTTATGAAAACTGAGCCTTGAGAGCTTCCTTGGTAACTTGCCCTGGATTCTTTAGGACCGGGGCTCAGCTTCCCTCTCTCTAGCTGCCTTACACACTCCCCAACCTGTGCTCTGGAGATTTCACTCTTCCTCACACTCCCTTGCTCCTGCACGTTTGCTGCCACCATGGCTGTGTTCTGCTCTGAGAGTCTTTGCCACTGAGCTCTGCCACCCTTGCTGGGACACTCATACAACTTGTTACAATTACTTATCCCTGCTAGGCTGTAAGTTCCAAAAAGCACAGACTCTATAGATTCTATTCACCTCTATTGAATGCATAACAAATGTTCAATAAAAATGTGTTGAATGAATAAATGAACCAATAAGCTGAGCCATCTCCAGCCAGATCCTCACATTTCTAGCATATTATGCTTGTGACAATATTTGGAGTCTCCTTCTCACTCCACCACTCATTCTTTCTAGGTCTTGCACTTACATATCCCAAAGCAAATCAGTTTATATTAAGGTACTTGAAGCAGGAACAGCATTTTGTTTTTGTTCTAGTTTTTGTTTTTGATTTGTTTTGAGATGATAGCATTGGGGTCATGTGAAGGATCCTGAACCCTGCATTGGGAGCTTGTTAGAGTTTAATTGCGTTCTGCTGGGACATTTGGGGGAACATTATTCTCTCTGGGTCTCTAGGGCTTAGATGCTCATATGGTATGAAGCATCCTGAAGTCTGTCTTTGTGCCACCCTGTATTAGCTCATATAAAGCATTTTTACACACTTTCCAATGACTTTTTCCAGCCTGTATTGAGCACCCCTAGTGGCAGGAGAGCATTACCACCCAAGGCAGCTTGTGCCATCTTTGGATAGTTCTGCGTTTTAAAGAAAACTTTTTTCCTTTTAAGCCTCCCTCAAAAGGGCTTGAATTTTTTTCACTATCTAATTCTAGTTCTGGTTCTCACAAGTGGGAACCCACAGTGGGGGATGTTTCCTATTCCCCACACAGATCTTTTCTCAGCCCTGCAGCCAGGGCAGTCTTTTTAACCCAAGTCAGATCCTGCCATTCTTGGGCTCCCCTTTTTGTTTTGTAAAAGCCAAGCCCTGGAAGGCCAAATGTGATGTGGTGCAGCCACGTTACTGACATCTTTTCGTACTCTTTGCCAGAAACCCTGGTTTCTGTGCTGTTCCCCAGACACACAGACATGGACCTACTTAGGGCCTTATTCCACCTGTCCCCTCTGCTGGAAAGATTTTTCCCAAGAAATTCCCTTGGCTCACTTTCTGACCTCCCTCACCCTACCCTCTCACTCCTGATTTGTCTTGCCTTTACCCTAGTCTGTGTTTCCAGAAAGCAGAAGTCAAGAGGTTTATGTGACAGTACTTGACTGGAAAGCATGATCCCAGAAAGCTGGAGCAAGGCTGGGGGAGCACAGTAAAGCAGGAGGGAAATTCCATGGAAGGAGGCCTTGTCAAGCTGGCCACCTCCATTGGTGAAGGGCTGTTCTGCCCCATCTGAGAAACCAGATGAAATGCATCTCCAGATCACTTGGGGGTAAAGGGGCATCTATCCCCTGGCTCCTGTCTTTTAGTGGCTGAGGGTTGCCCCATAGGATATTAACTTCCCTCCACTCTGGGCTGTGGTACACTAACTGAATGAAAACATGAATGAGTAAGTGCTGAAAGGGTATCAGAAAACAAGGTTAGTGTCCTTGCTCTGACTTTCTCAGAGTAAAACCTCCAGTTTCTGATTTTTGCAGTCCTGTTCTGGTTGTGCTGCTTTCTGGGGGTCCTGTATCCACTCCACATCCTTTAAAAATAGCACTCTGACTTCCCTTTCCAGGAATTACCTGTCCCCCATGCAATGTAACCTGGTGGGATATCAAGGAACTCTGCACCTCCCCTCAACTCCCAAGCAAGGGGTACATGGCCTAGGACAATTGGTTGGAATTTCAATGATGAGCAAAGTGATAAAAACACGAAAACACGTGGAGCCTACCAATTCCAGTGATGGTCCCCTGGCAGGTTTGTAAAATGGTTTCTGCTATTCATGTTCTCAGCATGGCCAAATTTTGTCCTTTGCTGAGTCTTGTTCTCCACTCTTATTTTTGATTCTGTGAACTTTCCCCATAGTTTTTCAATACATTCCCTTTTATGCTTAAATCAGTTGCCATCTCTGTATGTTTCAACCAAAGGATGCTGACTGATATACCAGGTCTTCTTCTCCACTGGGTCAGCTCTGATGATGAAAGCCCAGACCAGAGCTCCATCTGCCCTCTCCCTGGACCTTCAACTTCTCTGCTCTTTGCAATGAAGTGCCCGTCTCAACCCCATACATTCTCCTCCAAATCCTGCCTTTTCTTTTCTTTCTTTGTCTTTCTTTTCTTTTCTTTTTGAGATGGAGTTTTGCTCTGCCACCCAGGCTGGAGTGAAGTGGCATGGTCTTGGCTCCTGCAACCTCCACCTCCCAGGTTCAAGCGATTCTCCTGCCCCAGCCTCTAGAGTAGCTAGGATTATAGGTACCCACCACCACACCCAGGTATTTTTTGTATTTTTAGTAGAGATGGTGTTTTCATATTAACCAGGCTGGTCTTGAACTCCTGACTTCAGGTGATCCACCTGCCTTGGCCTCCCAAAGTGCTAGGATTACAGGTGTAAACCACCATGGCTGGCCAAATCCTGCCTTTTCTCCTTCCATTTACAATCAAATGTTTCAAGGGTTGTCCATAGACTGCCTCCACATTTACACTTTCAGTTAATTCGGCAGGCTAGCGTTCCCCCACCAGTGCTGCAGAAACTCTCCTCATCCAGATCACCAGCAGGCATCTTAGGGCTACATATGATGAACACTTTTAAACCTTATTTTTCTTGACCTCTCACAGGAGTTCAATACTGTGCGCCCTCCTGATTTACCTTCAGCTTTTCTGTCTCCTTCTTCCTCTCTTCTTCACAGGTTTCTCTGCCTCAGCCTGCCTCCTGAATGTTGGTGTTTTTTAGGCTCCAATTCCAAGTCTTAGTCTTTTCGATCCTCATATTCGTTGATGTCCTCTGGCTGATTGAATCTATTCTGAGTGTTCTTTAATATCTGTATCCTAATGACTCAAAATATACATCTCAAGGCATGAACTCTCTTTGGGGCTTCTTACGTTTATGTTCTCCTCGACATCTCTATTTGACTGTTTCACAGGCATTTCAAAGTCAACATGTCCTAACTGATTCTGAAATACATTTTCCCTTCTGGTGTTCCATAAAATTTTTTATCTTAACCACTTTTAATTGCACAATTCAGTGGCATTAAGTACATTCACATTGCTCTGTAACTATCCCTGCTGTCTATCTCCAGAACTTTTTAATCACTCCAAATGGAAACTATTAAATCGATTTCACAGACCAATGACAACCACCATTCAACTTTCTGTGTATGGATTTGACTATTTTACCTGGTTTGCTTTAATATAGAGAGAGTCTTTTCTTTTCTTCATTTTTCCAGTGGCACAGTAGTCACAATATTTGTCCTGTGTCTGGCTTATTTCACCTAGCATAATATTTTCAAGGTACATAATATTAAAACATATATCAGAGTTTTTTTCTTTTTAAGGCTGAATTGTATTTCCTTGAATGTATGTACGACGTTTTGTTTATTAATCAATTTTTTGTTGCTACAACAGAATACCTGAAACTGAGTAATTTATAAAAAAATAAATATATTTCTTACAGCTATGCAGACTAAGAAGTCTAAGGATGAGGGGCTGCATCTGGTGAGGGCCTTCTTGCTGATGGGGACTCTTTGTGGCATCACATGACAGGCTTAGCATGCTAGTGTGCTCACTCAGGCCTTTCTTCTTTTTCTTATAAAGTCACCAGTTCTCCTCCCATGATAACTCATTAATCCATTAACCTATTAATCCATGAATGGATTACTCCATTTGTGAGGAAAAGCCCTCATGATCCTATCACGTTTTATTTTTATTTATTTATTTATTTATTTGAGACGGAGTTTCACTTTTGTTACCCAGGCTGGAGTGCAATGGCACGATCTCCGCTCACCACAACCTCTGCCTCCTGGGTTCAAGCAATTCTCCTGCCTCAGCCTCCTGAGTAGCTGGGACTACAGGCATGCGCCACCATGCCCAGCTAATTTTTTTGTATTTTTAGTAGAGAAGGGGTTTAACCATGTTGACCAGGATGGTCTTGATCTCTTGAACTTGTGATCCACCTGCCTCGGCCTCCCAAAGTGCTGGGATTACAGGAGTGAGCCACCACGCCCAGCCCCTATCACGTTTTAAAAGCCTCACTTTTCAATACTGCCACATTGGGGATTAAGCTTCAATGAATTTTTGAGGGAACAATCAAACCATAGCATTCTGTCTTGGCTCCCAAAACTCATGTCCTTCTCACATACAAAGACACATATTCCATTTGCATAGCCCCAAAGTCTTAACTTGGTTCAGCAGCAACTTAAAGGTTCAAAGTCATAAGTCTTATATATGAGTCTGTGAAGTCAAAGCAAAATATCTACTTCTATATCTACTTCTAATATACAATGGTGGGATAAGCATAGGGTACACATTCCTATTCCAAAAGGGGGACATAGAAAAGCAAAAAGGGGTAACAAGCTCTGAACAACTCAGAAACTCAAGACAGCAGACACAGGGTCTTAAGACTCCAGAATGATCTCCTTTGACTCCATTTCTGGCATCCTCTACACACTCGTATGGGGGTTGGGCCCCACAAGCCTTGGGTAGCTCTACCTCTGAAGCTTGGCTGGGGTCAGTCCATCCAGTTTTCCCAGGTTGGCATTACATGCTGAAAGCTCTTGGGTCTTGGTGGGTGGCGATTCCATTTCCAGTGCCCACGAGACGCCGCCCTACTGAAAATTTTCTGTAGCAGCTCTGACCCTACATTTCTGTTTGGCCTTGCTCTAGCAGAGGCTCACTGTGGTGACTCTGCTGCTGCAACAAGTCTCTGTCTGGGCTTTCAGGTTATCAGTTATGTTTTTTGAAACTTAGATGAGGGCTAATAAGCCTCCACAGCTCTTGCTTCTTGCAAGTCAGCAGAATTAGCACCATGTGGATGCTGCCAAGGTTTATGACTTACCTTCCAGATCTGGAGAATGAGCCATACCTTGACCTGCTTGAGTCCTGCCTGATGTGGCCTCAGAGTACTGTGCCAGGGTACAGAGTCTCAAGGTGGTCTTGGGCAGTAAGCCCATAGAAAATGCCTGGGTTTGCTCCCTGAAACCATTCTTTCCTCCTAGGCCTCTGGGCCTGTGATAAGAGGGGCAGCCCTGAAGATCTCTGAAATGCCTTTGAGGTCTTTCTTCCATTGTCTTGAGGAGTAGCACCTAGATCCCTTCTAGCCATGCTAATCTCTTTAGCAAATGACCTCTGGGCTACATCCTTTCCTTTTCACTCTTTACGTGGCTAGGCTGAGAGATTTTCAAATCTTTCCACTCTGCTTACTTTTTAATTATAAATTCTTTCAACTGTTTTTATATTCCTCAACCTCAGTGTAAGCTGCCAAAAGTAAACATGCAACTTCTTGTTTTGCTTTGAAATTTATTCTTCCAGATACCCTAGTTCATCACAACCAAGTTTGGCCTTCCACAAAGTTCTTGGGTGTGGACACAGTTCAGCCAAGTACTTTGCAAATTTATGACAAAGATGGCCTTTATTCCAGTTCTAATACTTTGTTCCTCGGTTTTATTTGAAACCTCATCAGAATGGCCTTTACTGTTCATATTTCCGTCAGCATTCTGGTCATGACCACTTAACCCATCTCTAAAGAGTTTCAAACTTTCCGTAGTTCTTTTTCCTTCTAAGCCTTCATCACAATCTAAGCATTTCCTAGACTTCTCCTCCAAATTCTTTCAGCCTCTGCCCACTACCCAATTCTAGAGCCAATTCCAGATTTTCAGGTATTCATGACGAGCAGCACCCCACTTCTTGGTACCAATTTTCCATCTTAGTCTGTTTTCTGTCACTTATAACAGGATATCTTAAACTCCATTCATCCATTGAAAGACATTTGTATTGTTTCTACCTTTTGGCTATTGTGAATAATGCTTCTGCAGTCATTAGTGTACAAGGATTCATCTGTTTAAATTCTTACTTTCAATCATTTAAATAATTTTGTTGTTATTAAAAATGGGGCATTTGGAGTACAGCCACCTCTTCCAGTCTTTGCAGACTGGCTCTGTGACAGAGAAGCCCTTCACTAATTAGCTGTGCGTGCACTGCACCTAGGAATCAGCTAGAGGTGAAAGCGTAAAGTCTTTTCAGTTCTTTTTTGAGCATGCATCTTGCCTGGGCCTATGGCTTTTTCAGTTTCCCAGTATACAGGTCTGCGTTTGAATGTCTTCATTTCCCAGAGTCTCACTCCAGCCTCTCCTCTGGGTGTCAGATGATCTATTGTATAGCTCCACCTGTAGTGTCTTGCCCCTGGTGTCTGTGAGTCTGTAGTTTCCTTGAAGCTTTCTAAAGCAGTCTCCCATGCCTGACACCCTAGGTTAAAGAGGGAGATCAGCCCTCCAAGCAGCCCCACAAAGATGTTAAAACATTGCAAATAAGGTCTGATCTGCTCCTTCCATTCTGAGGGAGGATATTGGGCATGGGCTGCTGTCTCTTCCCTGTGCCACACCAGGGAAAGCGTGGGTCAAGGGTGAATAAAAACACCATGAATTTCCCGATGTTTCGAATGTGTCTTTTTCTTGATTGAGCATTCACTTCTTTGCTGTGGACCTTTTACCATTTTCCAACACTCTTATAAGATTATTTTAATTGCATCCAGTCTCTGGTTGTTATTTGATGTTTCTCTGAGGGGAACATGGGTTTGGATCTTCTTGGTCTGCCATTTCACTGCAGTGCACTGTTCTCCCTGTTCTTGCCTTCCTGCAACCCGGCCTCCACACAGGGCCATAATGATACCTCACACATGCTGTTCCATCTGTTCCTCTTTTTTCTTTGCCAGGCTAATTCCAACTCATTTTGTTTCCAGCCTACACTCTTTCCTCTTCATTTTATCCATTCAAGAATAAAATAGATGCTCCTGCTAAGAACATGTATATTTCCCTCTGCTTTCCATTTCACAGGCTCCCCTTCCAACTCTAAGACTTTATGATTCTCAAAGTCTACTTAGGGAAGCAAGTATTTACAGAGTCATGGGATGTTATAGTTGGAAGAACCATGAGGGACTCAATCACTTCATTTCAAAAATGACAAAATGTGATGAGAGTGTGGGAGTGACTAACCCCAGGGCCTGCTGTCAGGTGGTGGTAGAGCAAAGCATTCAAATCCCATCTAGTTTTAGTCCAGAACTGTTTACCAGGACTCTTCTTGATCTGCTATAAAGATGTTTCAATCTAAGGAGGCCTCACCTGCCTCTCTTATTGCCTCTTATACTTGCTACAGATGGGGAATTCTAGGTTTGCTTATGGGCTTTGCTCCTGTCTTGGCAAAGATTTCTGTGTGATGGTTCTTTCTTTGCACACATTGCCGCATACCACATAATGAACTTGTTAGATGTATCTTATGTGTTATAAATAAACTCCTCAGGGAAGTTCTTGGATCCTGGTGCTCTCCCATTGGAACTTCTGTTTGCTCGTCTTGATGTTCAAGCCAGGAAGAGAACTACAGGCACCAAATTAGAGTTCCAGAAGCTGAAATTATTAGTGTAGGGTTGGGAAAAAGTGCTGCCTTTATTGCGTTCCTCATGCCCCTCTGGACAGAGGACCAGCTCAATGGGAAGGCTCCTCCTGGGGGTCAGGACCCCTGGGAACTGAGAAGACTGCCAACTAAGGAACATGTCCAACATAGTAAGCCCACAGACTATCAGAGCTACGAGAAAAATTAGAGATGCTTTGAGCTAGGGCCCTTATTTTGCAGATGAGAAACTGAAGCCCAGAGAAACTAGGAAACTTGACCAGCATTGTATGTCATGGGGTAAGAGAAGATCATGAAATTTGGGGTCAGAAAACCCTTGAGTGCTGATTCTGCTACTTACCAACTCTGTAACCTCATTTTTCTCCTCATCAAAATGGAAATAGTACTATCTGCCTTGGAGGGCTATTGCCAGGAATAAATAATACTCTGTCTGTGATAATGCCTGCTACAGAGCACATGCTCACTGAATGCTCATGCTCTTCTTCCAACCTCTTTCTCTTTTAATTTGCAGCTTTCTCTTTGAGTTCTGAAAGGCTCTTTCTTCTCTGTGATTTCAGTGAAGCTTGGTTGGTAAATACTTAAAAAAAAAAAAAAGAACAGCAAGGGTTAACTCTGCAGCTTATAATTGATTTATTTTAATATATATATATTTATTTTCTTCTCATATTTATTTCAAAGCAATGATTTCATTTTTCCAGAAGCATGATGGCCACTCTTCATTCTTCAAAGATAGCTATTTAAAAAAATAATCCTTAAACAGAAAACACCAGTGATTTTCTGGGCTCCGTTCCCATTGGCTGGAATACCCCAGAGGAATTCGGTTCTTTCCCAAGTCCCATTCTGGTTCTCTGTAGGACTCCTAGCTAAGGAATTTCCTTTGGAGTCATTTTTGGCATTGCCTGAGTATTGCCACATGCACCGGGGAAATGAAATTCGCCTGTTGGATGACTATGTTGTTACAGGGCCTTGTGGAGGTGGTTGCATTAGTGGTTGTGGTAGAAGAGCTCATTGGTCTGGGAGTCAGGCAACCTGGGTCTCAGCCCTGGTTTAACCATTATATAGGCTGCCGGCCTTGGGTGACATAGTATTTATTTTATTTTATTTTTTTACTTTTTTTTTTTTGAGGCATGGTCTTGCTATGTTGCCCAGGCTGGAGTGCAGTGGTTATTCACAGGTACCATCCCACTACTGATCAGCACGGGAGTTTTGACCTGCTCTGTTTCCAACTTGGGCCAGTTCACCCCTCCTTAGGCAACCTGATGGTCCGCCGCTCCCGGGGGGGGTCACCATATTGATGCCGAACTTAGCACAGACACCCAATCGGCATAGCGCACTACAGCCCAGAACTCCTGGGCTCAAGCGATCCTCCCACCTCAGCCTCCCAAGTAGCTGGGACTATAGGCACACACCACTGTGCTGGCAGGTGACGTAGTCTTTCCTCTCCCCTAGATATCAGCTTTCTCTTCCGTTAAGCAAACAGATGTGCCCTGAAGGGTCTCTGCCAGATTTGACCTTAATCGCAAGCTGCCACTTAGCCCTACTTAGGGGGAAGAGGGGAATTTGGAATGGTATCCTAACCCTGACTCTTCCAACAGGTGATCTGGTTGTTACCCCAGGATTTCAGTCTGCCTAGCTTGGTTTGGTGTTTAACCCTCTTATTTGAAACCTTCATAACATCTTTCTTTCCTATCCTGTCTGGAAACAAACATATCTTTTCTATCTGACTTTTCTCTAAAAGAATTCAAGTTTTTAAAGGCAGTTACCTTGAGAGGTTTTATCTTATACAAGAACTTGGGCAGTAGTGATGAAACTTTTTTTTATCCTCTCACTTCTTTTAAAATAAGCCCAATAATTCTACATCACCATCTTAATAGGGTCATAGTGATATTTACAGAATGTAATAAAGTATTCCTGAGTTTCAAGATTCATTCATTTCATAGATGTTTCTTGAGTGCATATTATGTGCCAGATATTGTTCTAGACGCTTGGGGATATGGCAGAGAGAAAAGCTGCTAAATTGCTGTTATTGTGGATAGAAGAGCTAGATAACACACAATATAAGTTGACATGTGTGGTATATTAGATAGAGTTACATACTGAGAAGAAGAACAAAGTAGGCGAGGGAGATAGGAAGGGGAGGGAATGAAGTTACAATAGAAACTGGGTAGTGAGGGAAGGTCTTACTAAGCAGATGACACTGGGAAAAACATCAACAACAACAAGATAAAGGAACCGAGTAAGAGGAATGGGATGTGCCAAGGCCCTGAGGCAGGAGCATCCCGAAATGTTCATACACGAGGGGGCTAATGTGTGCAGTAGGACCAAAGTGATAACAGGGATCATTGTCAGAACTTTGGTTTTTAATCTTCATAGACAGGAAGCCCCTGGAGAAGTTGAGTGGCAGGGTGATGTTACCCAATTTGCTATCACCAAGTTGATAATAGACCACAGAGATACAAGAATGAAAGGGAAAATATTAGCCAGGAGGCTCCAGCAGAACTCCATGCAGGAGGTGGTGTTGGCCTGTTCCAGGGTGGTAGCAGCCGTGGTTGGGTCTGGATATACTTTAAAGGCAGAGCCGAGAGGATCTGCTGGTGACTCAGATGTATCTTTGGAGAGAAGTCAAAGATGCCCCAGGATTTTTGGCCTGGGCAACTGGAAGAACGGAGTGTCTACTTTCTGAGAGGACGAAGCCTGTGAGGAACAAATTTTGGGGCAATCTCAGGAGCTCAGTTTTGGACGTGGACATTCTGTTAGACGTTAAACATGAGAAATGCCAGGGTGGCAGTTGAAATATCATGTCTGGAGTTTAGAGGAGGTGCCCTCGCTAGAGATGAACTTGGAGAGCCATCAGCACTTAGGTGGTATTAAACGGCATAAGTCTAGATGAGATTATTTAGGGAGTGAGGGTAGAGAGGAAAGAAAAGAGGCCAAAGGGCTGGGTTTGGGGAATCCCCATGTAGAGAGGTTGGAAAAACAAAGAGAAACCAACAGGAAGACGGTGGACACTGAGCCACAGAGAGCAGGATTCCCTGGGGCTTTCAGAGCCTTGGGAGTGGAGTGAGGACTGGAATCTAGGCCTTCACAGCCAGGCTCGGAGCTCTGTCCACTGGCCCAAGGCTAGTCTCTCACGGCACCAACCACTTCTTGTACTGGAATCCTGCTGATGTCCCTTTCATAGGTCACATTGTTTCATCAAATCTGAGCAGGAGGTGGATTTTTTGTCTCTATTTTTTTTTTTCAGTGCACTTGAAGTACTTTATAATTTTAAAATGCACTCAAATGAAAAGACTTGGTGGGAGGCCCAGACTGCTAGCATGGATTTGGGCGCCAGACGTGCAAACTCAGACCAAAGGGAGATGTCAGAGCCGTTTAAAGGAATGATTCTGTTGTCTTGGATCCCATTGGCAGGTCTGGGCCACATGGGAGCATTTAACTGGCATGGATTAAATAAGCCAGATGGTCCAAGGCGATGGGCAAGATGGGCTAACGTCACAGGACAAATAGCCCGAGGGGAGATGAGAGTCCTCACTTTCAAAATAGGTCAGCATCTTCTGAGGCCACAGGCCTGGTCTACATCAACACTGTGACCTTTGGATCCCCAGGGCTTGCTCTGGTTTGTGCTGGCCTGTTGGGATCCACTGGGTTATCATAACCTTTTACTTTGTAGAGGTCTCCATGGGGACTGAAAGATGTTGGTGGGGAAGACATGTTTTTGCCCAGGCTGATCTGTTTGTCATTCAGGCACTCACCCTGTGCACCTTCCATGCACGGTACACCTTCCCTTTGTCATCACACTGCTTTATCCTAATACCCGATTCCTCTGTGAGGACTCCCTTGGAGCCTTTGTGATCTGCCAAGGTGTTGAAATGGTTCTGGTTCTTTTCCCTTATTATCAGAATCTCATTACTAGGAATTGGGCTTTTGTTTCTGCATCCAAATGACATTTTTCTTTTCTTCTTGAAAAAAAAATGCCAACACAGGAAATTCTCAAGTTCAGGGAACCCATGGCTTCCTTTCTTTAGACAAATGCTGATCCCAGTGGGTCACAGAAAGACCAGGGACCTGGAAAACTATTTCTGCATTTGGGTTTTGATTTCTGCCCTCTTTTCTCTCTACTTCTCTACTAATTCACTGTGAAGTGTTAACAGAGGTTGGGAATCTGTTAAAAGTGACTTCTGTAGGCCCATCCCTAGGTTCTCAGAGCCCCCAGAAGGAGATTCCCCTCCTCCCTGTAAGTTGGTCTGCCTCGTTCAGGACCTTTAGGTCTCTTGCCTGATGTACTATAGCCATCTTGAGTCTCCCTCATTTAAAGTTCACTGCATTTAATGTCCCATTTGAAAGGGAAAGCTGATCACATCTCTGTTTGGTTTAAAAATTTTTAGATGGCTCCCTATTCCCCAAACCAAGCTGTGTTTTTAAGGCTTTTGATAATCCTGTACATAGAGATCTTCCCAAATGGTTTGATGTTCTTTCTCCCAAACTGTCTGTCTCTCTAGGGACCATGTCACTCACTTCCCCCCAAATGCCCGGTGTCCTTTCATTTCAATCCCTGCATTCTCATATGTTATTCCCCAGTGCCTGGGATGCTTCTCCTCTTCTCTGCTTTACTACTGCAAGGTAAAACAGCACTGTTCTTTCCAGAAAAACACTAGTGCAGAATTGTCTAAGCAATGGTGTTGCTACTGAAGAGTCACAAAATAGTTCTCGATCATGGGTTATAACACCAGGGAATCGATTTCCTCTCTGTCTCTTACCAGCTGAGTGACCCAAGTCGGAGGCTGCACACTGGCAGGATAGTCTATAATAATGACTGTCAAACTGAATGTCCATTAAATCACCGATGAATCTTTAAAAAAAAACCGGTGCTCAGGCCTTTCTCTAGACCGATTATATTTGGATCTCTGGAGTTGGGACTCAGACATTGGTATTTATGTAAACTCCCCAGGTAATGCCTGTGTGCAGCCTCGATTGAGAACTACTGGTGTGCCAGTTAAGAGACTGGGCCCCAGAGTCCGTCAGAACTGGTTTCAAATCCTGGTTCCTCCATCTCCTACCTGAGAGATCGTGGGTCACATTTTTATGACATTTATTTTTAGAACAGTGTTGGAAAAAGTTATGAAGATGGTGCAGGAAGTTCTGATGCATACTATACCAGTTTCCACTATTATTACAATCTTATATTTGTTCAGTACATTTCTCACAATTAATGAACCAAGATTGATACATAATTATTAAATAAAGTCCATATTTTATTCAGATGTCCACAGTTTTCACTGGATGTTTTTGTTTTTTCCAGGATAGCATCCAGGATATCACTTTGCATTTATTTGTCGTATCTCCTTAGGTTCTGTGTTAGTGTCCTAGGGCTGCCAAAACTGGGTAGCTTAAAACAACAGACATTTATGATTACACAGTTTGGAGGCTAGAAGTCTGCAGTCAGGGTGTTCCCTTCTGAAACTTTTAGAGGAGGATCCTTCCTCACCTGTTCCTGGCTTCTGCTGGTTTGCTGGTAATCCTTAGCATTTCTTGGCTTGTAGCTATAAACTTCAAACTCTGCCTTTATCAAGACATGGCATTCTCCCTCAGCTGTCTTTGTCTCTGTGTTTTTACTCCTCTTTTTTTTTGTGATTTGTTTGTTTCTTGGAAATGGGGGTCTCACTCTGTTGCCCAGGCTGGAATGCAGTGGTGTGATTTCGGCTCGTTGCAACCTCTGCCTCCTGGGTTCAAATGATTCTCCTGCTTCAATCTCTTGAGTAGCTGGAATTACAGACACCCAGCAGATGCTCTGCTAAATCCCACCATGTCCGGCTAATTTTTGTATTTTTAGTAGAGACTGGGTTTCACCAGGTTGGCCAGGCTGGTCTCGAACTCCTGACCTCAAGTGATCCACCTGCCTTGGCCTCCCTAAGTGCTGGGATTACAGGTGTGAGCCACCACGCCTACTTTTCTTATAAGGGCACCAGTCTATAGGATTAATTAAGGGCCCACTCTACTTTAGTATGACCTTTTCTTAACTAATTACATCTGCAATTACCCTACTCCCAAATAAGTTCACATTCGAAGGCACTGGGGGCGTGGACTTTAACATACCTTTTGGGAGGGCACAATTCAACCCATTTTTGGTTGTGATTGTTTCTTAGAATGCCCTTTTTTTTTATTGCATTTTAGGTTTTGGGGTATATGTGAAGAACATGCAAGATTGTTGCATAGGTACACATGTGGCAGTGTGATTTGCTGCCTTCCTCCCCATCACCTATATCTGGCATTTCTCCCCATGCTATCTCTCCCCAACTCCCCATCCCCCACTGTCCCTCCCCTATTTCCCCCCAACAGACCCCAGTGTGTGATGCTCCCTCCCTGTGTCCATGTGTTCTCATTGTTCAACACCCGCCTATGAGTGAGAACATGTGGTGTTTGATTTTCTGTTCTTGTGTCAGTTTGCTGAGAATGATGGTTTCCAGGTTCATCCATGTCCCTACAAAGGACATGAACTCATCGTTTTTGATGGCTGCATAGTATTCCATGGTGTATATGTGCCACATTTTTCCTGTCCAGTCTATCATCGATGGGCATTTGGGTTGGTTCCAGGTCTTTGTTATTGTAAACAGTGCTGCAATGAACATTCGTGTGCATGTGTCCTTATACTAGAACGATTTATAATCCTTTGGATATATACCCAGTAATGGGATTGCTGGGTCAAATGGAATTTCTATTTCTAGGTCCTTGAGGAATCGTCACACTGTCTTCCACAATGGTTGAACTAATTTACACTCCCACCAACAGTGTAAAAGTGTTCCTATTTTTCCACATCCTCTCCAGCATCTGCTGTCTATGGATTTTTTAATGATTGCCATTCTAACTGGCGTGAGATGGTATCTCAATGTAGTTTTGATTTGAGAATGCCCTTGTTTTTGATTACTCTAAGTTTTGATGAGTGTTGGTCAGGTACTTTGTAGAAAGTCCCTCAGTTGGGATTTGCCTGATGTGTTTCTCATGATTAACCTGGTGTTATGGGATTTGGAGAGGAAGAACACAGAGGTATGAAGCCATTTTCATCATGGCACACAAGGTCACATACTATCTATATGACTTAGCACTTTGTATTAACCTTGATTACCTGGCTGAGGCAGTGTTTATCAGGTTTCTGCGTGGCAGAATTACCTCCCCCCTCACCATTTTTATACTTATTCCTCTGAAAGAAGTCACTGTGCTCTGCCAACACTTAAGGGATGGGGAATTATGCTGCATCTCTGGAGGGCAGAGTATGTACCTAAACTATTTTACATTTTTTCAATAGGAGATCTGTCTATTCTCCCAGTTTTTATTTGTTCAATAATTTATTCATATAAGTATGTTCTCATGAATATTTTATACTTTGGGTTATTATCCAATGCTATGCTGTTTTGTTGCTCAGAATTCCAGCTTTGACCAGCGGAACTCTGTCACTTGGCTCCTGTGTCCCCTTGACATAGCCCAACATTGTGTGGCGCGTTGAACACTTCCTTACTTTCTGGGACTACAAGATGCTCCAGGCTCAGCTTGGATGTTTCTGGCCCCAGTCCTGGAATCGGCCATTTCTTCCAAGAGCCCTTGTTACTTTTATTGGATGATGATATTTTAGAAACCAAGATCTGAGCGCTTAAGAGTGCTCATTGCTGCTGGGGTATTTGTGCTCTAAGTCAGAGCACATTTTACCCTTCACCATGCTTCAATTTGCTCAACTGTAAAAAGGGGATAAGAATAGTCCTTTCATCACATTTTGTTGTGACAAATTAGAGAATGTGTGTAAGAAGCAGATAGTAAATGCTCAAAAATGTTAGTGATTATTATTTCCCATGTAACTTTTTATATTTGAGTAAACTTACAATTTTCTAAGTTCTGTCCTATCTGCTAATTCATCAGATTCAACAACCTCAGGAGAGAGGTTATTTTACTGGTGTATAGATGGGGAAATTAAATAAATAAGGGAGTCAGCCTATGTTGTGCTAGAACCCAAGTCTTTTGATTCTGAGACTTATTCTAGACCAAGATTGGCTACCACCTCTGTCATATGAGTGGTCTACACTCCCCTCCCTGACTCCTTCCCAACTCTTGCTTGAAGGGCCTCTTGGTGGTGATGATTCTTTGATTCCTGATCCCCAATGAACAAGATTAATTCATGGCAGAAATAAAGCATATCCTCCAACCAAGAATAGGCCACTTATAGACATGGTGCCATATTTTCAAAGCAAACTTTGAACATATGATTCAAATGCATTAAATGCCACTGATAATAGTACATTTAATAAATGCGTGGCATTTAATAAATGTAATGTGAATGCAGAAACATTGACAATCTGGGACATTTTGATAATTTACAGGAACAATAGGACAGGTATTTAAACAGAACTGACCCAAAAGCCTAAGACACGCTTTTGTATCTGCAATACAATCTTTCCATCACAGCCTCTCTCCCTTCCTGGTAGCGTAATCCTAATCAAATAGAGCAAAATGTTGACAAATGAAAACAACTCGCTAGAATCATCAGTGCATAAAAAAACATACAAACCAAACAGGGAACTTTGACTCAATGCAGATGTTTATTGGAACGAATGTTTGGTTTTCCATAAGAACAACAGCTTCTGTTGTTCATAAAAACCAGGCGTGAGTATGATTGCTAACAGCAGCACTCATGGTTGAAATTACAGCTTCAGTTACACCAACTGTATTCTAGAGAGGTGGGCTTTGGTTGCACAAAGAGGAGATCTTTTTAAGAGGTGGCACATTAAAAAATTTTTCTTATTTATTTTTAAAAAATTAATATGCACAATTAATTCAAAAGGCAGCAATTTTAAAGTTGGAATGAGCTGCTTTTGGTGGTAGTGAGTTTCTCATCATTAGAGATGCTCAAGAATGAGGTCGTGATGTTAGAAAAGGTGGTCCTCACAGACACTTCAACCCTCTACTTCTATGGCTCTCTGAGATATTTGGGTTTTTTGGACCTTAGCAACAGTGCAGGAGCTGGCACATCTAATCAGTGCTTGTGGATTAAGGAGAAGCCTGGGTTCCGTGACCTACTTAGACATTTTCTCAGAATAAGAATGAAATTGCAATTGGAAGAATAAACAATAAACTGGGTCCAGCCAGAAGTCAGTATTTGTGCACAAATCTTGAGGCCATTTCACATTCTGTTTAGAATTCAAACTTTAAGGAGAAAAGCTCTTTTTGGTGTTGGTTCTGATCCCAGAACACGGGTCTACTGGACACGTGTTTTTGTGGGAGGAGCTGGTATAATAAAAGAAACCTTGAGTGGACATTTACTATTGTTCTCCCTCCAGCTGGAAGGCCTGCCTCTGTCTTATCTGTGGAAACGTCCACTCTTCTCAAGGCTCTGGTCCAACCATCTCTTCTGGAAAGCTTTCTTGATTGATATCTCCTCCCCCAACACCTTCATGCCAGAATGGTCTTTCTTTTACCTCCATGACTCCCCAAAACAGCACTTGGCCGAGTTTATTCTGCTACACAGTAGTCACTTACATATGTTTCATGCCATCCAATAGGAGCTTCTAGAAGGCATGAATGATACACTCCTCATCTAGGTAGTTCCCACAGCAGTCAGCACAGCCTGGGACGTTGGGTTGTGCCCAGGCAGTGCTTGAAATGGGAAGGTATGGTGTCTTGGAATGCCTTGGGGGTGATTCCCAAACTGCATCACAGTTCTTCTTTGGTATTTAAAATGGAGCTCCTGCTAGCTTGACAAGTGTCTGATGCAGCTGGGTCGCATTGCCACCTTCCCTTTACAGAATAAACAGCAGGGCACAGACAGGTAGAATGACTTGTTTATAGAACCAGAGGCAGGCTGTGAATGGCTGTCCCTGAGTATTCAGCCTAGGGCTTAATATATATAAGTTCTCATTGTCAATTATCTTCCTCTTTTTTTTTCAGTAAGAGACCTGGAATTATTCCAGCAGCTGCATACAGGTCAAGAGTTAAAATCCCCGGGGAAGATCAGTTTCTACAAAACGGAAGACAGGAACTTAGAGCTTCTGATCCCTAGGAAGGCTTATATCTTGGAGCTCTGTAGGGCAAAAGGTCTCTAGAAGCTTCCTGAGAGAGGATGGGAGAGGCATTCTGCTTGGAAAACACTTATGGCCTTGCAAGGTTAGGGAGTTCAGGGTGAGGCTCAAGGGTGAGGAGTCGGGAAACAGCTGCTTGGGGTCAGCTGTGAACATAGGAAGGAAGAGTGCAGGGACTGGGGTACAAACTACCAGCGCTCACCTGGTGCAGCCCAGTTTCCCAAGATGGGAAGGAGGCCAGGGCCCACAGCAGATGCTTTGCTAAAGAATAAGGAGGGATCTCTTGATTGCACTTTGCCTGGCCTATGTCCTTGGGAACTCGCTCATAGTGGAAAGGGGTGGATATTGCAGGAGCAGCAAAGTTTTGTCTGCATCAAAGTTCCTTTGAACCTAATGTAATTTTTGCCTTTTGGTTACATTGGCTTTAACTCATCTTATCAGGGGGAAAATGGCTTCATTGTATCTTAGATCCTCAGAGGTTGGAGGGCCCTTTGAGATGAGGGAAAGGGACTTGCATAGGGTCATCCAGGTGGCGAAAGGCAGAGTTAAATCTAGAACCAGGTGTCTGCCTTCCGAAAACACAATTCCCAGGATCCCTCCTGTACCTGCTTCTCCCAGGCGCTCCTGCAGCCTATTATCTAGCGCATGTTCCTAGCCACATAGCTAGGGGGCATACCGGAGGACTCAGAATCTTGTCTGTTTTACTTTTTTAGGGGTGAGGGTGAAGACTGATGCGGGGAAAGTTGCATGGTGGCAAAAAAGCATAGAACATTTAAGGGCAGGTGGAGATGGTCAAGGCTGAGAGGAGAGGCGTGTCCCTGATCAACCCTCAGACCCAGGCAGGGTTTGTAAGAGAGCTTCGTCTGCCTGGTAGACACGCTGACCTTCTGCTAAGTTGCAATTATTGAGAACTTAGTGCATGTTCTGCACTCTTAAGTGCTATATCTCTGTTAATTTTTTCCTCCTCAGACCCTTATGAGGTAGGTAAGGTATACCATTTCCATCTTATGAAGAAACTGAGGTTTGAAGAGGTGAAGCCACCTGCCCAGCACTGCAAATTAGTAAGTGGTAGAGCCTGGATTTGGCCTTGTGTTCTGACCACTTCCCTGCTCTGCCTCTTTAAAGACAGTGAAAGGGAGCAAAGATACCTGCTCTATTGCCCAGGAATGGATAGGCTGAAGGAGGGGGCAGGGAGGAAGGAAAGGAGAAATGGTCGCTTGCATCAGAGGACTGTCTTCTGCTGCTGACTGACCATAGCAGGTGCTGCTGGGGCTGAGGAACCAAATTCAGTTCTTCACTCTGGTGACTCTCTGGATCCAGTCCTTGTTGTGGTGGATGGAGGAGTACACTCCATAGCGGTCCTTCTTCCCGCAGTCGTCACCCCAGGACACAATACCTACCAGGTGCCAATGGCCTCTTTCTCGATTAAGGGTCACCATGGGGCCTCCAGAGTCACCTGCACAGGCATCCTTTCCTCCTAGATGAAAAAGAGACGCAGATGAAGATAAAATGCCCCTTCCACAGCCTAAATCCAAAGGCAGTTTCTTTCTCCCACGTCTGGGTTGTAGTTCAGAGAATTGAGCACTAGAGGGCAGAGCAGACTGTTGGACCAAACCTGGACTCCGGGCAGTTCTAGGTCAGGCTGCATCGAAGCTCACATGATTCTAGAAAGCATTGGTGCAGGCTTCTTTTTCTTTTCTCTTTTCTTTTCCCTCCCTCCCTCCCTTCCTCCCTTCCTCCCTTCCTCCCTCCCTCCCTCCCTCCCTCCCTTCCTTCCTTCCTTCCTTCCTTCCTTCCTTCCTTCCTTCCTTCCTCTCTCTCTCTTTCTTTCTTTCTTTCTCTCTCTTTCTTTCTTTCCTTCTTTCTTTCTTCCTTTATTTCCCTCCCTCCCTCCCTCCTTCCTTTCCCTCCCCCCCTCCCCCCCCCTACCTTCCCCTCCCCTTCCCTCTCCTTCCCTTCCCTTTCCTCCCTTCTTCTCTTCCTTCCTTCCTTTTCTTTCTCTCTCTCTCTCTTTCTTTCTTTCCTTTTTGCCTTCCTTCTTTCCTTTTCTTTTGAGATGGAGTTTTGCTCTGTCACACCCAGGGTAGAGTGCAGTGGTGTGATCTCAGCAAACTGCAACCTCTACCTCCCACATTCAAGCAATTCTCCCACCTCAGCCTCCCTAGTAGCTGGGACTTACAGAGACCTGCCACCGCATCCGGCTAATTTTTGTATTTTTAGTACAGATGGGGTTTTGCTCTGTTGGCCAGGCTGGTCTCAAACTCCCAACCTCAGGTGATCCACCTGCCTTGGGCTCCCAAAGTGCTGGGATTACAGGCGTGAGCCATTGCACCCGGCCTCCTTAAGGGAAACACTGGAATTGGCAAGGGAATGATGGACATTCTGTAGCAATCTTCTCTCTGATGCATATTCTCCTGTGGCATCCCTCCTTCCACAGCCTTCCTCCGGTCCCCTACACCCCCACACAGGCAGCCCAGCAGTCTGGAGACCTCTGTGCTCCCCTGCTGGCTCTGCACCACTCCCTGGCTGGCGGCACCCCTGTTGTATCCCAACCTCTTAACCCACCTTCCTTCTCCCCAGCACAGATCATGTCCATGGTCACTTTCTTCTTCAGTGGGGCATAGGCCTTCTGACAGGTGCCATGGTCAACGGTCGGGATTTCAATCTAGAACACAAGGCTGTTATTGGCCCCCACCCCTGGCTGAGAAGCCTCTGCTGTTACGATGCCCCTGAAGCTGCCTCCTCTCCACTCCATACCTGAAAGGACCTGTGTCTCCCTTAGACTTGGTCTAAGAGACTGCTTCATGCTATAGGTAAAGGAACAATTGAATAGAGAATCAGGAGACCCATGTTCTAGGGCAGTCTCAGCTATGAAGACCTTGGCTGTGTGAACTTGGGCAAGTAACATGCCCTCTCTGGGCTCCAGTTCTCTCATCAGTAAGACTGAGATAATAATACTTGCCTAGGAGACGTATTATTTCGATAGGACAATGTATACCAAAATGACGGTCAGTTTTCTTTTCTCACACCCCTACTGTGGGACCTAAGGACATGTGGCTTAACCATTGTTTTTCAGACTCTGAGATTCTGTTTTCTCATCTGAAAAATGGAAGTTTCAATATTTGATATACTAATCACTGTTCAAAGAGGAAATGCATGAACAAGTGCTTTGTAAACTACACACTCTGGGTAAATATTAGTTACTGTGGAGTTATCGCTGCTGGCTTTGCAGCAAGCTCTTTCTTTTTCTTTCTTGATGGAGTCTCGCTCTGTCACCAGGCTGGAGTGTGGTGGCGCAATCTTGGCTCACTGCAACCTCCACCTCCCGGGTTCAAGCGATTCTTCTTCCTCAGCATCCCAAGTAGCTGGTGTTACAGGCATGCACCACCACGCCTGGCTAATTTTTGTATTTTTAGTAGAGATGGGGTTTCACCGTGTTGGCCAGGATGGTCTCGATCTCTTGATCTTGTGATTCACCCCTGTCAGCCACCCAAAGTGCTGGGATTACAGGCATGAGCCACTGCGCCCGACCTCAGCAAGCACTTTCTTATGTTGTCCTCCTTCACTATAGTATGAGCATCTGTCTAGACACTAGATCTGTGTTATATGCATTTCTATCTTACATAGCTTGGAGCTTAGTAAATACTCAGGAAAAATTTTTTTTGGATTGCAGCAAAATTGATGCATAAAAATAAGGCACTGTGACTATTATTGCCCTTGAGCCAGTGTGGGGTAACTGTTGGAGTAGACGTCTGTAATTAAAAAAGGAAACATGTGATTCTCCTTCAGTCAAATCAAGAACTGAATGGGCCATATTCTCTAAACGAACAACTCCTGTGGCCCTTGCTGGGAGGAAACCAGAGGCCATTCAGATCCCTCTTGGGCCATAGCCTTCCCTGGATAAGGGGAGAGGAAGCCACGGCAGGTTGGTCCCGAGGACAGGTCCTCAGCAACGTTTGAGCACCAGAGGAACCCTGATTCATCGTTCAGGTATCATTTCAGCATCACTTCCTTTGGGAATCCCTCATGAATCCCTGAGATGAGATCAGGCCCTCTTTTATATGTTCTGGAGCGTCCTCCACTTCTCTTTCACCACTTTATGACATCCATACCTACTTTCTGTCCACCCCGCTTGACCATAAACCCAAGGGGGCCAGGGACCAGATCTGTCCTTTTACCCCAGCACAGCTAGTGGCTAGTACAGCGTCTGGTACAAGGTAAACACCAAATGGATCCCTGGGAGTTAGTGAATGAAGGGATGAATGGTTGTTGTGACTCCCAAATTTTAAAGTGTATCAAAATACACTTTTGATAAAAATATACTTGGAAGAATTTAGAAACTGGCTGTGTCAGTCATAAGCCCCAGTAATACCACAGCCAGGCAGCTCTTGGAGGACAGCTCATGCTGCCCCATAACTTTGCAGTTGGAAATAGTATCTTATGGTCTAGAGAGGCAAAACGACTTGCTTCAGTCACCCAGCAAGTTAGTAAAAGCCAGGACTTGAAATCATGGCTCCTCAATCTTAGTCCAGTGTTTTTCTTCCTGAAATGACAGGAAGGTGAACTTCTAAATGTAATTGTCAAGTTCATTACTGCAAGGATTGTGGTTCTCAAGAGCCTGGCTCATTATGGCCAATTTGGTGTGCAGCTCTCATGGTGCACAGCTGGATTATCACCCATGGGGGTGTCTAAACCTGCTGCTTTCTGGGAGAATTTTCATAAGCTAAGACTTTAATAAGCTACCACGAGAACTTAACAGTGTTTAGAGGCTAGAGTCCATGACATGTAGAACAAACAAATCAGGCTTTCTGGGGTTCAAAGTCCCATTGAACTTTGGAGGTGGGCCTGGGCTCCTAGCTTTCTGCTCACCAACCCCCACCCAAGCCTCGAAATCTCTAAGGGAACAATGTGAGCAGGAAGGCTCCGTGCAGGGCTGAGGTGTCACTGTCTGTGAGTTATAAAATGAACCTCACCTCCATCAGGGTCTCTGGGAATCTTTGCAAGAACTGCTTCCCCCAGCCACTGACGATGACCATGGCTCCTGGAGGGGAGAAGACACTGTGAGAACTGAGAGGCTATCTGGGGGGTGCTGGGGGGTTGCAGCTTGCAGCTCCGTCGTCCTCTGTCTGTGGAGAAAAGACTGAATTATTCTTCTCAGTGAAAGGTAGCATGGTAGGGAGGAAGACGTGAAAGGCAACTGGGCAAGAGATCGCCTTCAGGAGAGCTATGAGCACTAGTTTCTATATGTGTTACCGGTTTACTTGTTTAGTTTGATATTCTGTCCTGCCCCCAACTAGCCTGAAACCTAGGCTCTGTGAGAGCATAATCTCATTCTTCTTGTTCACTGCTATATCCCCATGCCTATAACAATGCTGGCACATAGTAGGTGTTCAATCAAGAACAGCGAGTAAATGCAAAGCCCAGCCTAGTCCACTATATGCTATGCTGCCTTCAGCAAGCCCTCCTCTTTGCCCCAATTCTGAGCCTCAGTTTTCCGATCCATAAAATGAGGATGCTGGACTTGGTCTTCTCTAAAACCCTTTTCAGACTTGACATTCTAGAAGTCTATGAAGTTGGTAACTCTGTGGGGCAACGTGGAAGTGGGTTGAGCACTGACAGAACAATTAGTTTCTCATCTGAAAAGGAGCCTGGATACTGAAAACAGCATTGAGCTTAAAGTCAGAAAAGCTGTCCTACATCCCCAGATCTGCTTCATACAAGCTGCCTCTTGGGTGAGTTACCTCACCTTGCTGACTCCTAGTTTTCTCGTTTGTGAAATGAGGCTACAATGCAGCCTTGCAAGGCTTGCGTGATGCACACATAAGTTGATGAACATAAAGCACCTGGCACATGGTAGGCACCTGGCACCCAATGAGTCAAAGCCAGCTACACTTGTGCCTTTCCTGTTGGCTCATTTCCCCCATATACTCCTCGGATTACATCCCAGCCACTTTTATTTTGAGCTAAAGGAAGCGAACTGTCATGTGGCGCCACTGAAATTAGAATGAAAAGGAACGCAATTGGCATGGGTGGTCTATGTTTAAGTATGATCTCAAACATGGAAATATCACAGCCACCACATGGGGTATTATCTCTGGTGTAGAGATAAGGGGATTGAGGCGTAATGAGGTTAAATAACGACCTTAAGATCACTTAACTGGGAAATGGCCACAGCGGGGTTTGAGCTGTGCTGAGTATTAAGCCATTGTCCCCCCGTTCCAGACTTACCCTTCTATACTCTGCTTTGTGGCACTGGGGATGCGACGCTGAAGTGGCAGCTCTACTTTGCTAGCTGGTTTTCTGAAAACAGGGTGCACTTTCAGAAAGGCAGGAAGACTTGCTGCGGTTGGTGGAATCAGCCTGGTAGTGGTTTGTCACCCCAGTAGTGGCCATTGTTTCCAGCTGTTTTCCTTAGCACATGAGCCTCTTCTGCAGACGTTCAAGTTCTGGCTCCATAGGGCCCCTTTTCCAAGCTTCTAGTTTCTGCAAACTCCAGGTTCTTACCTTTGCTTCCTCAGCCCTAGGGTTGGTGTTTTTTTCCCCTGCAGGTACCATCCCTGTGATCTCAGCTCTTCCCTTTACTTCTCCAATCCTCCAGTGCCCTCTATTAAATTCAGTTACTATAACTAGTCTAGTTTTTGCTTTTCTATCTGGACCCTTAGGCTGTCTGTTTACTATGTGCTTCCCTACACTTTTGCCACCTTGGACCCAGTTCTTGGCTGCTTGAGGGGAAGCAGCTGGTGAGTCATGCAGACACTGTCAGCTGGCTTAATTGGCACCAGTGCTTCACCATCATGAAGACGGACTCCCTGTGGAGGCACCAGCTGCCCTGCAGAGGTGGAGGTAGGGGAAGGTACCTTCCTGCTGGGGTCCCTCGGGGAGACAGATGGGCATCACGAAGGTGTTCAGCACTGGGCTCTCCAACAGCTCCACCAGAGCCACGTCATTCTCGAATGTGCTGGGGACATACTGGGGATGGAGAGTGATGTGTTTGACCCTGAGATGCTGTTCATTTTCATCTGACTGGAGCCTCCAATGCTTGCCTGGGCAAGAAGAAGGCATGTGAGGCATGGGGGCAATGCAGGATAAGGTCACACCTTGTTCTCTGTCAGCGCCCACCCCAGCCCCGTCCAGCCATGCTTCCAGCCTTAGCCCTTTCACTGCCTTCATCCACCGTTCCCCAACATCCCGCCCTGTTGGTCATTCTCCACATAATCTCGTGGGTTCCCACCTCTCTTTCTTCATGAGCTGATGCTATTGTCTTGTAATGCTTGTTCTTATGCCTGCTGCCACATGTTCAACCCGTATCATCACCTTCAGTGCCTGGGTCAGACATTACCTCCTTCCTGTAGCCTCTTAGACTCTTCAGTTAGAAGTCTTTCCCCTCTGAATTCCCATGGCAATTTATCTGTTCTTCTTCTACAAAACTTACTGCTTCCTACTTTCTATGCTCATATCTCATTCTTTTATTAGACTGTAAGCTCCCTGAGGGCAGAAACTGGGTCTTGGTTATACTGTGTCCTTAGATCCTGGCACAGTATCAGTAAGTAAATATGTGTGGACCTGAATTGAGTCAACTGATGGTCTGATTTTATAAACAAGAAGGGAAGTCTGGATTGTCTATGTATGATCCATTTGAAACCACAAGTCCATGGAAACCTAAAGGGTCTTTGGATATTTTCTAGTCTGGACTCCTCATTTTATCATAGACTGAAGCATAGACTTCAGTGCCTTGCTCATGTTCATATGACTGGAGAATCATATTTTGCACTTGGACTCAGGTTCCTGGACCTCCATCCCAGGTGTCCTGCCCTGGCAAGTGAGGGAGCAAGTGAGTGAGCAGACACACCTTGGAAAGGGGCAGGAGGCCATCCCATTCCCAGAACCACAGCTGGCTTCGGGAGTCAGCTTGCCACGCGCTCACGCCTCACTCACTCACTCACTCACCCAGGATGATTTTGAAGTCAGAAGGGCTGAGCAAGTCTGAGGCATGTAGGGTGGGATCTTCTGGATCAAGTGACTGGTGGAGGCAGTGTGCAGCGGTCACAATCCAGCTGGACCCTGGAGAACAGAACACATGTAACATTGTCCCACACTGCTCGGTCTTGCCTCCCTCCACCTCGAGCTGAGGATCTTCAGGCTACTCCAGGGAACCCCTCATGACCCTGCAAGTGGCCGTACTTCTCACCATTGTATTTTGTGGCCCCTGACTCAAACACTCATATGGTCCTAATCTGGAGATGAGGAATTAAACCTGTGATTTTTACCTGCCTATTCCAACCCAGGCCAGGAATGAACATTGTAAACAGGACTTCAGGAATCCTTTAAGCCTGCGGCATTGGTGACAGCCAGATAGCCCTAAGTGTCTGCACAACAAGCCTGCGGTCACTGGCTGCCTTCTCAAGTCTTGCTTCTCAAAGTGTGGTCCCTGGATGAGCAACATCAGCATCACCTGGAAGCTTCTTAGAAATGAAGACTCTTAGGCTGGCCCTGCCTCAGATCCAGCGAATCAGAATTTTCATTTTAACAAGAGTCCCCACTAATTTGTACGCACATTAAAGTTTAAAATTCACTAATCAGAAGCTAGCTACACTGGCTGCACATTAGAAGTACCTGGAGAATGAAAGAAGAGTAAATCAGGGTCTGGGCCTATATCTAGACCATTTATGTCATGGGAGTGGAGCCCCGGCAGAGACAATGTTTTAAACACTTCCTTAGGTTAATTCTACTGAGGCCAGGGTTGAGAACCACTGCTCTGATCTAGACTTTTCATTTTATAAAGAGGAACCCTGAGGCCTGGAGAAAGCAGGGATGTCCAGAGTCACCCAGCAGTTTGGTTTCAGGATCAGGGTCCGGGCCAGGGCCAGACCCCAGGGCTCTCGATAGTCAGCCTTGTGCATTTCCTGTGTCTCAGCTGGCATCTTCCTCTGGATGGACAGGCATCTGCCCTTGGTTTAATGCAGGGTCAGGCTTCCATTCACCACTTAGGTGGAGCAGATGACCAGCCCATAAGCAGCTGAGCCCAGAGACATACTCAGGATGAGCCAAGCAGAAAGGAAAGCTCTAGGACGGGTGTGGGGGAGGCTGAGTATCAGGTTCAAGTTCAGGGTGGAGGGCAGAAGTGCTTAATCCCAGAGCAGTTTCCAGGCTCCACCGGGCCCTCTCAGGAGCAGTTACGTGCTCCTGGCTCCCGGCCAGAGCTTCACCTAGGCCACTCTTCTCTCTGCTGGGGCATTTTGATCACTGCCCATGTCCAGGACCAGATCTTCCAGGTGGATCAGGTGGGCTGAGGTACCCAGGTTAAGAGAGCCTGCCTTGGTGTGGGGCTCTGGGCTATTTAGATGAACCCATGGGTGAGCACTGTCCAGTTGAGAGACACAGCTTGGCCTGCCAGCTCTGCAGATTCCTCTACCCAGGCATCAGTGTGGGCATGGAAGAGGTGCGTTTCCCTTCCTCTGTCCCTCGGCTGCTTTCCTATTTCTTCTGCCCTGTCTTATCCCTCCCTTGCTCTTTAAAACTGAATGACAGGAGGGGGACAGAAATGATAGATCAGGATTGCTGCGGGGGTGTGAAGGGTGGGGGAATTCCAGCTTGACTGAGGGTAGAGAAGTGAACACTAAACATCTTTCAAGCATAAGTCATAAAGAATAAACATACAATGAATAACAATACATGGTGGCCATTAGCGGACTCAAAAATTCAAGGCTTAAGAAAACAAATTCACTCTTAAAACTGGATGCACACAATCCATCTCTCTTAGTTGCCTTCCAGCAATGTTGGAGCTACCTGGTAAAGCAGAGCCTTCCCTCCCTCTGCCCTCCCTGGCAGCTCTTCCTCCACATCACCCTGCTTCTCTCTGACTTCCCTCCAGCTCCCTCCCTCCCTGGCTTCTACTCCCCTGGGTATCTTATGCCTGCCAGTCTCTCTTCCTCTTGTTGTGTTGCTCCTTTTCGTTTATCTCTTTTCTCTCTTTAATCCTCTGTCTTATTTTCCAGGTCCCTCTCAATGTTCTCTGTCTCTTTCTGTCCTCTCCATTGCTGCTTTCCAATTCTGCTCCTCTGCCTCCCTTCCCCTCCCTCCCTTGGTCCTCTCCCCAACTCTGCTCCCACTGCACTGCCCTCAGCCCTGCCTGGCCCTTTAACACCTTCTCTCGCTCTCTTTCCCTCTCTGGGGGAACTCCTTTGAGTGAGAGCATTCATTTTTGGGCCTGTGAGGATGTGAGGATAAATTCCTTGCAGAGTAGGATTTTTCTATAGCCCTGGTGCTTTTCGCTGCAGTGCTAGCCCAGGCTGGGTGCCTGGCCAAGGGGATCCCTGCCCTGGAGCTGTCCATCCTGGTTGGATCTGGATGGCGGTAAGGCTGAGTGAGAGGTTTGCCCAGCAGCCTGGGAGCTGCCCATGCAGGGGTGGACCAAGGTGGCCAAGAAGGTCAAGCCAAGCCTTCTTCCTCGGTGGTGAGATCCGATGCAGAAGTGACCCAGATAACCCAGGTTGCTATTCAGTTTTCTTTTGATACCAGAACTAGAACACGCCTTAGCTTGCCTGGACCAAACTGTGGCAGACAGAACCATCAGCTGCTCCTTTCTCACTGTTGCTCCTACTCCCTCCCACATTCCATTACAAAAGTGACAGTCCTATTTCCCCGTGTTTTTGAATCTGCCTCCTTATTTCCATCCCTCATGCCCTGTTCTTATTCTGAGGCTATGCCTTCCTTCCCCACCACTGCAATGGACACCTCACTGATCTCCTGGCCTCCAGTTTCACCTTCCATTTGATCAATTCTGCCTCTGGAGAGAACTTTCTGGAACATACTTATCAACCTAGAGCAGTGTTCAAGATAAGTTAGAAATTTCTAAGCATGGCATTTAAGGCCTTTGTAAATCGACCTTCCCTGATCCCCAAGGGTGAGTTTCCTGGCTCTCCCTGACCTCATAGCCCTGGGATGCCCTGCCTTTGACCCCCGTGCACTGTTACTCATGGTTGAGAGAATCTCTGACATTATTCTTCCCAGTGCCAGAGACAGACCAGAATCCAGTCTAGTCAAGAACTCTTTCTACCACAATGTGCTTCTGTGCCCTGACGCTGGTGTGCAGTGATTCTCAATGAAGGAAACTTGGCAAGTCTCCAAGGAGGGGGTTTGGTTCCTTAGCTCTACCCCTTCCACCTTCTCCTTACCTAGAAGGGAACCCCCACAGAAGGGCTGCCCATTCGGGTGTGATAGCATGGCAATCCAAGGAGTGGTGCCCTTCTGGGCTGGGCGTCCATTGAAGATCCTGGCGAGCAGCTTCCTGGAGACCTTGGGGAGCCCACACACTGCATCCAAGGGAGGGAGGGACAGGTCAGACTCTAGGCTCCTTCTTTCCCACTGCGAGAGCTCCCAGCTCATCATCCTGTTAGGAACATCTATTTTGCTCCACCAGCAAAATTGACCTTCCTGATCATAGCATCCCAATCTTTCTTTGGAATCTGCACTTTCCCCATTCTTAGTCTATGCAGCTAGAGTTGGATTGACCTCATCTCTGATTTCAGGGATAGGCATGTGACTGATCAAAGCCATGCACTTCCTGGTCACAGCACTTGCTCAGAGATTGGTATGTGACCTTGGCTGGGCCAACGAAAGCCTGACTTGAGAATTTTTCTAACCATATTAGAGAAGAGACAGTCAGTCCCTGCTGGAGCTGTCAAGTTATTAACCATAAGCCCAAATCTGCCAGCAATCATTAAGAGTCTGCTGAGGATGTTGGAGATAAGTGGAGCTGAAAGGTGAAGGGTGAAGAGAGAGTGAGGGCTTCTCAGTGATGTGTGCCTATAAATGACCTCTCTTTTTTCCCCTTAAGTTGCTTATGTTGGGTTTATGGCATTTACAAATGAAACAGTCCCAACTAATAACTAATCATTCACTATGCTCTAACCACAGGAATCTTGTCTCCTCAGAGAAGCCCTTCCTCACGGCTTTGTGGGTTGAAGATCCCCACCACAGGGTCTGCCTGTTCCATCCCATTTTCCGCTGGCTTGGATTCACAGAAATGCTCCCACACTTTACAAGTGAATAGCCCTGGGAGACCATCTAGTCTATTGCTCTCATCATTCAGCTAAAGAAACCGAGGCCTGGAGAAGGAAATTGACTTGCCAAAAGGTATTTCATGAGTTAGTGGCAAGACTATAATTCTAGGACTCCTGACTCCCAACTCTGGGCTTTTCTTACTCTGGCCAGCCCCAAAAGTCTTAACTATGTGGCTTCCCAAAACACTCCTAACCCAAGCTTCTGGATCCAGGCAGTCATCTGCTACCTTTTTAGCTGTCACCAGGCTGAAGAAAATCACGGATAAGTGCTCTGCAACCTTGATGCATCTCCCAGCATCATTCTACATGCCCACAGCCAGCTTTCCCAAGCTAATGCCCTGCCCCCATTCCAACAGATGCTCAGAGCCCACTGAGTGGGAACTCCTTGAGTGGGAACCCCCCGAGTGGGAAACATCCTCTTCACCATCTCTTCCTCCTGTAAACTTTGTTGTCTTTAAGACAAATGTTTCACTCTTAACTTTTGAACTCTGGGAGACCTGGCTTTGGCGATTCTCATTCCTCTCCTATATTTTTAATCTCTTGTTGTTCTATGCCTTCAAAACAGAGTCAAGACTTTTCGTCCCAAAAATCAGCCTCCACTTCCCTGTCTGTCATTCATTTTACAGTCTCTCCTTCTCCTCCCTTCTATAGTAAAGCTTCTGAAGAGAGGAGTTGACACTCCTTCCCCACATTCTTCCCCCTCCTTTGGAGCTGGATTCAGAAGAAGAAAGTGACATGTACTGCACAAACTTGGAAATAGGCAACCATTTGAATATTTAACAGCCTACAAATAGTAGATGGAAATAAAATGGCTTTGAGACCATAAATGGAACTTCAACAGTGATATCTACATACCGAGTAGGATACTATTTTTCGAATCTTATCAGATACATTTTTCATCCATAGGAATTCTCTGTGCACTGTGGCTCCCAAGCCATTGAAGCCGAAGCAGTCATTGTTTTAAGCAAAGGCTGGATATGGCTTTGACTTGTAAGAGCAAAGCAGAAACCAAAGTCTGGAAAGATAGACTTTCATTTTGAAGAGTCAGTCTTTATAGTAAGAATAAAAAATTTGTAGGTTTCAAGGAGTCAAAACATGGAGAACTGAACATATAATTTTTACCATAAGGCTTAGGGAAGATGCAAAGGCAGTTTTCTACCTCTGAGAAAAGAGCTAAAAGCCCATCCTGGGAGACTGGAAAGGCTGGAGAGAGGAAGGAGGGAGTACAGAGAGAGGACATAGGGACGACAAAGGAAGAGAGAAGTCGTAAAGACTTTAAACTTAGAGGCCTGCTGCTTGTACACTCCCTCAGAGATGGTGATGGAGACTTGGCTCCTGTCCTGGGGAACTTCCATCCTGGAGCCCTTCTTAGCAGCTCTGGATGCTGTTGACCACTTCATCCCTCTTTACAACTCCTTCTCTTGGCTTCTGAAGCACTTTTCTTCCTGTGTTTCTGATCCCCTCCTTTTTTTTTTTTTTTTTTTTTTTTTTTTTTGGTTTATTTCTTTCTTGGGGCCTGTCTTTTCTTCATGCCTTCCATGATGCTGGTGTGCACTCATTTGGCCCTAGGGGTTGGTCTCCTTTTCTTATCTGTAAATTTCCCATAGATTATGCCCTCTACCTCTATGCCATCATACTACCCATGTGCTGATGAACTCCAAATCCGTGTCTTTAAATCTGCCCTGTCCTCTGAAACTCACCATTCTTTACTGCTAACTTACATTTCCAGCTGGATTGCTCATAAACTCTTCCGACTCAGCGAAACCAAGCCCATGTATCCACCCTTCACCAACCTTCTCCCCTTTGTCATTCCAGATGTCTGCTAAGGTCTGAACCAATCACACCCTTGTTGCCTCCCTTTTCTTCAACGCTGTGTTCAGTCAGTCACTAAGCTGCTGGTAAATCCCTAGGAGAAGGAGACTGATGTGTCTCTCCCACTCTGTATCACAAAGTGCTCTCTATGTAACCTCATGATGCCTCAATACCTCAGTATGTCACAACATAAAGTCCAAGTATCTAAAGAAAAACAAAAATTAGAAATGTCATGAGACACGATAGTCCTTCAAACAGTAAAGTGCAAAGCATAATTTAGGATAGGCTCTAATTTTCATTCTCAATAGTGTAAGAAGTGTGGCATTTTTCTTATGATACAAACACAAAACAAAGGCAAACCATGAGTTCGTCCCATGGTGAGACTTCACTAACGTGCCACTCATGCTTGAACTTATCAAGAGATGCCTATAGGCCAAGCCCTGCTGAATGTGCCACTCGAATAGGTTTACAGTGCTCCTCCTCCTGTCTGCACCATCTCAGCTCTGTGGCTGCTGGGTCTGCACCATCTCTCATGAGGACAGCTGCAGTAGCTGCGTAGCCGCTTTCCTAGCTCAGCCCTTTCCTGTCCACTGCCACACTATGCTGTCCACCCCCAGACCTGCTGAATTCCAATTTTCCAGTGGGTGAGACCCAGCAATCTGCATTTTTCATCAGCACCCAAGGTGACTCTCATATGCCCCAAGCTTAGAGAATCACTCATGTCAGGACAGTCCGCCTAGCGTCTGTCTTTTCAAACTCTTCCCACTTAATGCCCATTGCTCTCACTTTATCCGTGACCGGCTTTCATGCTCTGACACTTTTTTTCACTCTGCCCCTTCCCTCTCATCTCCCGTGCATCCTTTGAAGCCTCTGCAAACCTATTCTAAGCCTGCCCCCAGCTGTACGAAATCACCCCTTCTTTAAGTTCCCCTAACACTTAAATCTCTGTTCCTTTTACATTTAACTCCTTTGCCTACGTAAGACCTATATGCACATCAGCTTGTCTTGTATGCCAGTTTCAACCCTTTGAAGGCAAGGACTTAAATGGCAGACACTTAAATGAAGGATAAGCAGACTCTGAGAAGGAGACACATCAATAACAAATCCTTTCCTCATTACCTCTTGGATAATATCCAGACACCAAAAGTTGTACTTTTTCTGCAATAAGGGAGAGTTTGGTTTGATGAAGGGGCCAATTTCTTTTCAAAAAAGTCAAAACAAATGAACACACTTCCCCAACAATAACAAAATCTATAAATCAAGGCTACTGGTTATCCACGAGGGTTTATTTCCACTTTAGACGCCTGCTGGGAGCAACAATGCAGAAGCCCTTTGGAGAGTGGTCAAGCATGTGATATAAAAAATACAAAATACAACATCCTTTACATGTGCCATTCATAGAAATAGGAGTGTGCTTTGATGAACCAGTTGGAGAAGTGGATACTTCTCAGTCATTCCCTCTCAGGGGCTTCTCTGGCTGCCTTGCTCTGATGGAGATTTCCAGAAGAGAGCTCCAGGGAAAAGAACAATCAGCCTTGTGAGGGCCAGAGAGGCTGCTGGCAGTCAGGGAAGCTCTGAGTGCTCTGGCTAGAAGGACCCTGTGGGGACCTTATGCCCTCCTATTGATGATGGAGAACCAGAGACTCAGAGAAGGAAAATGATTTGTCAAAGGTTATACAGCCAGTTGTGGCCAGAGCTGGGACTAGAACCCAGGACGCTTGCCTCTTTTCACTGCCTGTCATGGGTGAGTCTCTGCTTCTCTTGACTCTGGAAAATGAAGGAGTGGATCCTTCTGAATGTCCTGTGGGGTGGATTCTTTGTCCAACTCATGCCCCAGGGATGTCAGGCAGCCTGGCAGGATTTGGGTGACTCCTAATGTGCCAACGCCACCCTTTCTTCCATTTTCTTGCCCAAAAGCACAGCAGGACACAGCGTGGGTATTTTCCTTTCCTGGGTAATCAGCTAAGTCTCCACATTTGGGTCTGGGATTCAGCTAACCTTTAGAAATATATTTCAATCCTGAAAGGTTGCTTTGTGCTTGTCTGGAGCAGCAGGTGTGGACACCCGTGGTGTCAGCTGGTATTCCAGGGTACAAATGTGTTCTGAGCTGACAATGGGAATTTAAGGGCTTGGTGAGTCTCCCACTGCTATTCTGCTCGCACCAGTCACCACAAACCTTTCCAACTTTCTCCATGTCCTTTGAAATTCCTTTAATGGGGAGCATAAGCATTAAGGCTTAGACTGCAAGAAGCTTTTAGGTGAGAAACCCCAGGAATGAGAGTGCTCCAAGGGACTACACTCAGAGAGAGGGGCTTCGCTGTGAGCCTTCTCCTAAAACCTGAATGATCTTCTGGAGGAGGGGCTAAGCCAAGGCTAGTCCCAGAGAGCAGAGCAGGAAAATATACAGACTCGGAACTCGGCTCAATGTTAGAAACCATTTTCTAATAGTCAGGTCTAAGCTCACTTATACCAAGAGTAGGACTGATGGGTTTGATAAGTGGTCAGGAGTGAATAAAGGTCACTGGGGTAAGCAGCATGGCCTGGGGAGGAGTGCTGGGATTGACACAGAGGCCTTGGTTGAGCTCCTGATTGTATTACTGGGGAGTGAGGCTGGGACAGGCAAAGAGAGCTGGACAAGCTCGGGAATGCAGGCCTCTTGCCTGGAGCCTTTTCCTTATACCACACAGCTGCTTCTCAGGGTCCCAGGGCTGTCTTGGTAGGAGGAGCCACTTCTAGGCCCGTGTGTTCCATTCCATTTGGTCTGATAAGCAATGTGGAGTGTGCTGTCGTAAGTGCGCTGTAGCTTCGCTCAGCCCAGAGCAGAGGAAGCAGGCCCCGAGGAAGTAAGTCAGCTCACCGCTCCACTTGGGGCTCCACACGGGGCTCCCTGATGCTTTGTGGTGAGCCTATCTGCTCCCACACCCAGTCCACATAGTTGGAGACCTTTGTGTAGACCCCATAGACCTGCTTGCTGCCACATTCTTCAGGTCCCCCCCAGGACACCAGGCCCTGTACCACCCAGCGCTGGCTCAAGTCATCAAGGATGACAAAGGCCCCGCCACTATCTCCAAGGCACGTGTCTTTGCCGCCCTCGTAGTAGCCGGCGCAGAACATGTTCTCCGTGACGCTGTAGTTGCCTGAGCGGGACTCATAGCTGCTTTTGCACTCAGCGTGTGGCACCACGGGTAACTTGACATACTGCAGGACATCCGACAAGGTCCGTGTGCCACTGCTGATGATCTCATCCACGGTCACATTGGGATTGGAGATGCCCCAGCCGGCCACCAGGCCCAGCACGTGGGGTGCTGGGCCTTCAGGCTCAAGCCTTGGCAGGCAGATAGGCATGATGTGGGGTCCTAGGGGCACAGGCTCCCGCAGCTGCACCAGAGCTATATCGTGGTTGTAGTTTTGGATGTTGAAGTCTGGGTGGAGCACCATTCGGGCAGCTGAGCTGTTGATCGCCCCTGACCTGTTCCGCACATCATGCAAGCCCAGGTAGACGGTGACGTGCTCCTTGGACACTGGTATCACCGTGTTGTCTCTACGCTGGGAGCGCAGCACGTGAGCTGCTGTGACGACCCAGGACTCAGACAGCAGGGCCCCACTCCCAAACCACTTGTCGTTCGGCACCCTCGAAGTGTCCTCCACCACTATCAGGGCCTGCCACGGGAAGAGGCCGGGCTCAGCATTTCGGCCCCCGATGATCCTCTTGACCAGGCTTGGCAGAGAGCGGGAGGGCTGACCACACTCTGTAAGGAGAAAGAGGGAGCAGGGACAAGAGACAGAGACTGGTCAGGTCAGCCACATGACAGGAGCCATAAAGAGAAAGTCACATCTCACCCACTATAGATTACGCCACCATGGGACCCTAAACTGCCTGGGTCATGCTAGCCTGGGAGAGCTCTACTCAGGGTCACTGGAGGTCTAAGTCCCTCTAGGCTGGCCCATCTCTAGTCTGGCTCTTCTGAAGCTAGGGCCCTCTCTGGACTGAACCACCTCTGGCTAAGACCACTTGTGACCCGGACCATTTACACCATCTATTCCTAACAGTGGTCACTTCTCCCCTTCCTGCTTTAGAAAGGCAGGTCCCATTTCAGAAGTGCTCATGCTATGGGAACCTAGAGAATTTCTGAAACGTTTTTCTCTACGGGGACAGAGAGATGCAAGGAACCTAAAATACCAACTAGCAGGTCACAGCAAACCCTAGGCTGGGAACAAAGACGCTGGAAGCCTTAACCTGGCTTTTCCATTTCCCATGCGACTCTGAGTCAGTGAATTTCCATCTCTGGATTTCAATTTTTGATCTGTCAAATGAGGCATTTGGTCACAATGATCTCCAAAGATCCTTCAAATTCCAGGAACCCTTTAATTTTCATTTTATTTGTCTTGACCATCGCCATTTTCTGGGTGAGTAAACCTCCCCAGAGTTTAAGTGGCTAGTCCAAAGGGATATGACTCTCAAGTCAGACAGCAGGGGCTTAACTAGATTCTGAGTCTTGTATCCCACCCTGACTCAATAGCTATTAAAACCATGGACATAGGCTCTCAAGCCTTTTCTTCTCTGTCCTAAAAGAACCTTGCTATAAATTGATGTCCATGGATTAAGGCCCAGGGCATCCAAGGCTGGGGAAAGGTGGCATAATCTATAAGCAATGATGCATGGGCCGTGCTCTGGGCCACCCATCATTGCACCCAGGAGCTGTGTAGTACCTTTAGGGGAAGGAGAAAGATCTCAGAAACTTCATTCCACTGAGTTGCACCCTGAGCATGCCTTGTACCACCAGCTTCCTGCAGCCAAATGCTTCGGGCCCCTGAGCAGAAGGTCTTCGGCACCAGGCCCCCACTGGCTAAGAACATTCTTGCACAGCCTTTCCCAGGCAGGGTGCTTGGGTCTGGGAGGCAGACCTACTGTGAGTGTGGCCTCCTCCTGGTTGCAAATGGCCAGGCTACACTCCTTGGCCTGGAAGCTTTCGACAATCCTTTGGAGACCATGGAACATTGAGTTTTCTTGGCAACTTTGGAGAGCAGGCTTTTAGCAACCTAATGCTTTTCAGATGCTCTTCTTCCTGAGGCCAAATGCTTCTTGCGTGATCCTGGGCACCCTGCCATTCACCCCAGGCTGGATGTGAAATGGTTTTTGTAACTCTCTGTGGCCCGGCCTTTCAAAGTTGAGGGTCAGCCTTCCAATTACAAGTAGCAAGCTGCAAGGCAACATCTCAACGCAGTTCTGCAACTGGTCCTACATACATCTAGTGCTTCAAGGCCCTCATCCGGTAAGGGACACATCTGTGGTTGGTCCGTGGTCACAATAATGTCAGCACTAAATGGTACCTTTCTCCAAGCAAAGTGCCAGTGGCATATTGCAGGTCACACATCAGATCTGGAGAAACCTTGAACAGCTAATTTTTTTTTTTTTTTTTGAGATGGAGTCTTGCTTTGTCACCCAGGCTGGAGTGCAGTGGCATGATCTTGGCTCACTGCAACTTCCACCTCCTGTGTTTAAGCAATTCTCCTACCTCAGCCTACTGAGTAGCTGGGATTACAGGCACACACCACTACGCCCAGCTAATTTTTGTATTTTTAGTGGAGACAGGGTTTCGCCATGTTGGTCAGGCTGGTCTCGAACTCCTGACCTCATGATCTGCCTGCCTCTGCCTCCCACAGTGCTGGGATTACAAGTGTGAGCCACCACACCAGGATGAGAACAGCTATTTTAGAGATGGAAGTGTGGAAGTTGAGAGAAGGCAAATGACTTAATCAAAGTTGTTAGTGGGAAAGCCAGAACTAGAACTTGTTTCTCCTGAGTCTAGCTTCATAGATCCACTGAAATCTGTTTTTCTCCTGGATGTGTTCTTGTCTTTTTAAGAGGTTGAATGAGGCAACAAACTCTTGGGAGAGCTCATTGAAATGGGGTCATTCTTATTGGTTGCTGCCATTTCCCACCCAGTCTTTCCTGGGACAAAGGAATCTTCTTGAAATGTTATAGCCTTGGCTATGCTGAAGCCAGGTTTGGGTTCTAGAGGACAATGGTTCCTGAGGGAAGGTCTTTAAAATGAAAATGTGATAATCTAGGGTTCAAAGTTCCTGAGGATGGCGTAAAACATGATCATGGTAAAATAATGGCTTGGCATTGCTTATGTTGCCATCAAAAGTATTGAGTTCACCTTTCAGCTCTGCCTCTAACTTTCTACAAGTATCCTTGTGCAAATCACTACACTATTCTGATACTTAGTTTTCTCATTTGTAAAATAAGGGGACAAGTAATATTTGCTTAGCAGGCCTCCTAACATGGCGGGCCTTATGACAATAGATGACATGGCTTTCTCCATCCTGGCCTGCATCCTGGTTTAATCACAAGTGTTTTACGAGGAGAGAATTTAGAAATTTCTGGCCTGGTCCAATGATACACCATGGTTCTGCCCGACAATGGGTGCTAAAAGAATTTCATGACTCATTGTATCCAAGATGCTTTGTACAAACGTAGAGGATGATGACCATTAAGAGTCATAGACTGTCATAGGTCTCTTGGTCCTGATGCTTTACTTCTGAGGTATAGGATCCCAGACCCAGAGATGTGAAATTACTTACCAAAGATCACAGGAAATGGCAGCATCAGGATTAGTACCCAGGGCCCCGACTCCTTGCCCAGTGTCTTGTCCCCTTCCAAAGGTTGTGACATGAATTTCCAGCATGCAACCTATCCCTAGCTTTCTTTGGCTCACATAATATTTTAGCAAAAATGGGCCATGGATTAATAATCCATGCCCAGATCCTTCGGTTTGCTGCAGCTCCACCATTCCTCTCTTCTCTGAGGCTTCACTGCCCGGAGCCCGTGGGTGTGCTTCTGGGCAGGCCTAATTGAGGTAAGTGGAATCAGCAGAATGGGTGGGATGAACATTCCCTTATGCCACTTCCTCATAAGTTTTTCTAAGAAATGAAGACCTCTTATGTGAAGGCTTCCTAGTCAGTTCCTACCCCTCCAGTCATAGACAACCAGGCTTTGTTACTTTCTTCTTCTCTGGGGTCCCATAGCACCTGTGACGGTCAAAACCTGACTCCCAAATGCTAATATGTTCTTCACTTCTTAAGGATGAATGGTAGACAACGCCTTAGCCTTTCCATTTTAATGTCTAGTCTGATATCTAGAAGCCTACTGATATGGTTTGGCGATGTCCCAAACGGGCTATGTCTCATTTCTCTCTTGCCTGCTACCACGTAAGATGTGCCTTTTGCCTTCTGCCATGATTGTGAGGCCTCCCCAGCCATGTGGAGCTGTGAGTCCATTAAACCTTTTTTCTGTATAAATTACCCAGTCTTGGATATGTCTTTATCAGCAGTGTGAGAACAGACTAATATACCTACTGAGTGAACATGGAAGGTTACTGAAATGTACCATTAATATAATAATACACTATGTCAGTTTACCCAACACTCTCATTCAGTAAAATACAAATATTTCCCAGTGCTTAACTATATTGCTGATTTCCTGCTGTTTGTACAAACATGCAGATGGAATTAGACAGGACACTTAATTTTCAGTATTCCTCAATGCTTTCTTGAATGACTGTATCATTAAACTACTGCCATTCTGCTTTTTCTTTTCTTTTTTTTAAAAAGGTATAAATTACTATGTTGTAAATATTAAATTTATTTTTTTGTGGATTATTTGTTGAACCCTAGAATGTGCATTTTGGGGCTGTACTTTTCTAAGATGGCTTGAGTAGCTACACAGTGTGATTGCAATGAAAATTATCCATACTATTTATTTATTGAGATGGAATCTCGCTCTGTCACCCAGGCTGGAGTGCAATGGTGCAATCTCAGCTCACTGCAGCCTCCGCTTCCTGTGTTCAAGTGATTCTCCTGTTTCAGCCTCCGAAGTAGCTGGGATTACAAGCATGCGCCACCACGCCTGGCTAATTTTTGTATTTTTAGTAGAGATGGGGTTTCACCATGTTGACCAGGCTGGTCTCTAACTCCTGACCTCAGATGATCCACCCGCCTTGGCCTCCCAAAGTGTTGGGATTACAGGCATGAGCCACCATGCCCAGCCCATACTTCTAATGCTAAAGCAAATGTCCCCAAAATCTGTATGCGCAGTGACAGTTCCTGTTACCACAAAATTTTCTTTCCATTTTAAAGTGGAGTTAGTAAGTAAACCACGGGAAAGGCAGCAATCAGAAAGGCTTGACCACATTGCTGTTTGGAAGAAAGAATTTCTCATTCTGTCCTATTGTGATGTTGTTTGTCTTATCATCTCCTTGATGGCATGGTGACTGCTTGAGGACAGGGTGCCCACTTTTTAAATTTCCCTCGCATGACAGCAGGCACACACACAAACTGTGTTATATGAAAAAGCTGGTGTCAAGGGCACAGAGAGAGGACAGGAGGGCTCTTGGAGTGTTGAAGGAGGCAGAATATACAGGCTGGTTTGAGAAGGTGTGAAGCAGGGCTTCTCTGACCTTTCACCTTTTGAAGACATCTCTTAAAAAGCAACCAAAGCATCACCTCCCCTTTCCCCCATCTCCCTATTAACAGCCAGAAAACCTGGGGCCCTAGGACCTTGATGGAAAACCTTGAGGCAAAGGATTTGGAGAGTGAGGTACCTGGAAGGCAGGTGGGCAGGCTTCTCCCCAGCACTTTATTCATCCAGACTCCTTGGGCAGAACAGGTATATATACCTGGATTAGCGAAAGAGGTTAGGAGAAGAGGGAGAAAATGGTTGATTTGTAGCTCATGGAAAATGGATCTGGGTACTTAATTTCTCTAAAGTGAGTTATTACAAAAGTCTTCTAAATGGTCACGTAGGCTCAGATACGATTTTCTGAGCCTAGATGTACTAAAAAGAATGAGGAAGAAAGTGGAAGGCTGTGGCAGGTAGTCTCCGGGATATAATCCTCCAAAGAGACCAATCGACCTCCAAATAGCCTTCAAATACCCCTGGGGCTATCATCCTAGTCCCTCTATCAAACTCCAGTGCAACCTGAAGGGTCTTTCTAAAATGGGAATCTGACCATGTCCTTTCTCATCTCAGAATCACTAATGGCTTGCTGTCACCCTCAAAAATAAGCACCACAATCTTCAGCATGGTCCAAAGCTCTGGGGAATCCCACTGCTGCCTGGCTGAGGGCTGCTCTCCTCCCCACCCCATGCTGCCCAGCCCCTGGCAGTCACCTTCCCCTCACTTGTCACAAAGACCTGGGCTTACATGGCTCTCTGTTGGACAGATGCCCTTTGCTTTCTTCTCCATTTGACAGACTTTAATAAGCCACATTTGTGGCCACTGTCTCATTGGAGTCTCACAATAGCTCTAAGAGCTTCATCACTGTTCCCTCTTTTAAAAATGAGGACTTGGGGCCAGGCACAGTGGCTCACACCTGTAATCCCAGCACTTTGGGAGGCCAAGGTGGGTGGATCACAATGTCAGGAGTTCAAGACTAGCCTGGCCAACATGGTGAAATCCTGTCTCTACTAAAAATACAAAAATTAGCTGGGTGTAGTGGCAAGCACCTGTAATCCCAGTTACTTTGGAGGCTGAGGCAGGAGAATTGCTTGAACCCAGGAGGCGGAGGTTGCAGTGAGCTGAGATCGTGTCACTGTACTCCAGCCTGGGTAACAGAATGAGACTCTGTCTCAAAAACAAAAACAAAGAGAACTTGGAGGCTTAGATGAGTCAGGAGAATGTTCTCAGTGCTTGCATGCCAGAGAGGCAGAGCCGACGGGCCTTCCTTTCTCGCTGAGAGTTCCTTTTCTGCTAGGGATTATGAGTGTGTGTTGAGGGGGTGTTGGGCTGCCACAAGGCAGGGAAGAGGCGTTTCATGTCTCTAAGCTCTTCTCCTCCCATTTCCACCCAACCCCCCCAGTGTGGCCAATGGACAGGTAATTGCTGGTTCTTCACGCTTTGGCCAGTATGCTGCTGCCCAGCCGCTGGGGCAGCCAGGGGTCTCCCTGCCAGGTGGCATGGATGAGGCCTGGACAGAGACTGCGGTGGCTGCGCTTGAACTATGGTCAGGGCATATGCTGGGCGACCTGGGGAGGCAGAGGATCTGCGTCTCACTCCCCAACCCTGCATGGACCCTGTCCTTCTCAGGGAAACAGGTCTTTGAAGGAAGGACCCCTACCTGCTGAATGGGTCTGGCCTGGTGAGATGTTACCCTCACCCAGAAGCCAAGGCAGATACTGGGTGAAGTAGCAATACTGGCCATTTATTAGAAACCCCGGCTCAGCCTCAGACCACAGGAAGGAGTTTAACTTGGGAGATTCCAAGCTTCCTTTAGAGTCTTGTATCTTCCCTTAGTTGTGTGAATTTGTGATTCCTTCATGCTCCCACCAACAACTCATTAGTAAATCAATGCTGGATTTAAAGTTAAAACAAACAAACAAAAGCCTAGGTTTTGGTCTTGAGACTGTTTCTGCCTCTCTATATGGATACGGTAACACAAGCTCATGGAAAGTGAGAACCTGATGAGAAGATGCGTGAGTGACACGTTTCACCTTATCAGGCTCTACACGTGCATGAGCAGTGATTCCTTTCAGAGCTATCTCAGCCCCCAGCCCAACCATGAGTTCCCGAGAGTGTGAGATGGATGTAGGATGGCTTAGCATGGAGGGCTTACCTGTGATATTGTTGAGCATCTTGTAATAAGGCTCCTGGCAGGAGTATTTGATCTCAGACTTGTATGTGGTGAGGTTGTTCCTTGTGGAGAAGGTGACCAGCCCGTGTTCCAGCTCCCCCGGGGTTCTACAGTCTACAACTGAGAGAGAAGAAGTGAGATCCCTCAACTGCTTTTTGCTCATCCTCTTTTGGATGGATCCTTTTATCTGATGGATCAGTCTCATGCAAATGTACAGATTGTGTATTGCACACAATTCCAGAAAGCAAGATTATAACGCCTCTGAGTGGTGCCCCTGGGATGTGCGGTGTACAACCCGTGAATCTACCAGTGGTCCTGCTTTTGCAGTCTCTCCCATACATTATGGTACTACTGTGTGGTCAACTTACCTGGCCAGTGTCCATTTTGGGTAGGGGAAGATCTATGGAGATATAAGCAGACTCTGGTCTCTTCCCCACCAGGGCCCCTTTCTTTGACTTCTAGTTTTATTGGGCAATCCTCTCTGCCTCTTGTGCCCTAGCATGAAACCCTTGGCTTAGTGAGAAAATTCTAGTTGACATAAACCAAATAATCTTTTGTTCTTCTTGTCCCAACCACAGGCTGAGGGCAGCTAATGCGCCCGCATTAGAGTTTGGCACAAAAAAACAAAAAACCCAGCTCCTGTATGAGTACACAGCCCCAACCTGCTGCCTCTCTATAGGCAGCTTGCTTGGCCATAGAAGACAGGAGGCAGGGTTAGAGGCAGATCAGCTTTCAGTCTTCCCCTGTTTATTTTCTGTAATGAAATGTTGATGGCTGGGCATTGGAGCTGGCTGAAGTCCTAGTACAGGACATGACTAAAGATGCCTGTTCCTCAGAGGTGGTTTTTGGGGAGCTTTCCAGTCCAGCTCAGTATTAGGGGAGTCATAGCTCTGATGGAGTCCAGTGTGAGTCAGCTGACAGTCGGCACCTTTTCACGGCCACATCAGAGGCTCTGGACCCAAATTTGTTAATATTTTCATTCCTAAGGAAATCCTAATCGTAGGTATAACAGCAACTCCAGAGTTGAAGAATCATAGACGAATCACAGAATTTCACTGCTGGAAAGAAACCTGAAGTAGGCAATCTAGAATGTCCTCTTTAATTTTATCTATGAGTCTGCAGAGGAGACTTGACTCGTATAAGGTCATATAGCAAATCACTGCCACAGTGTGAGAGCTAGATTTGACCTCAAATCCAGTGCTGTTTTAGTAAATGGAACTAATAGTGCCTAAGGGTCTGTTTTCCAGTTAAATGACCTGTTCTAGATATTAGCTGGCTAATGGTGGACATCAATTGTCAGAATTTCCAGAGCCTTGGTAAAATTTCCAAAGTTCCATACCCTCCTGAATTTTACCTGGTCATTTTGGGAAATAGTGAGGGATAATTTACCTCTGGGTGGTATTTAGACATTGTGATTTTAACTTTAGGACTCCAGATTCATCTCTTTTGGATTAGAGAGTCCATTCAAAACATAAATAATTCCAAGGCCCTCCAGGTTGGAGGAAAATATGAAGGAAGGGCATAAATGTAGGTAAATTTTATCCACAAGGAAGGCAAGCCAAGACAACTGGTTTTGCCCTGGCTTGCAATCCAGTCACGCCGGACAAATCATCTCCATTTGTTTTGATCATCCAAAAGTAGAGACGCCCTTCTACTCTGTGAGGTAACTGTTTGCAGCTCAACACTAGGATAATGAGGCAATCATATTTATTATGTAAATACTATAAACAGTTTTCAATTTATTTTCTGCTAAAGCAGACTTTGCCTCTGTTTTTAGAAAATGCCATTGACCTGGTACCTAGGTATTGGTTTTACTCATCTCCCTTAACTTTGCTCCAGCAGCTCATCTTGTCAAAGTGGTCTCAGGACCTGACCACCTAGTTCGGGAATTCCAGGGTTGAACTTAGGGTGGCTAGATGGTCGGGCCCCTAGGAGCCTGTTATGTGGCTGACGCTGGGGGACAGATATTTTCTGGGTGGAGGACCTACTTTCACGTCACTTCAGAGAAGCAACTTTGCCCACTGATACAGCTGGCCCGACAACTAGGTAGAGAGGTGATAAATAGTGGCGCATAGAGGGTTGTGTCAGTGTGGAGGGCTGCATTTCTTCCCAAGTCCACAGTGGCAGGGAAAAAGCCTTGTCTCTCCGGGACCTGGAAGTGACTTCCCCTTGAGCAGCTCTGGCTGGCAAAATCAGGACATACTAGACCCTGCTTCCTCCGCTGGTCATGTTCTTTGCTTTAGGAAGGGTTTTATCCTTTTCTCTAAAGTTCTCTCTGGCCAATTCCACACTCTGGAATCAAAACACCCTTCTCTTTCCCGTGGTCTTGGCGGTACCACCCGACACCCCATCTCCATGGTAATTACTAGTTGACACTTATTTTCCTCCAGACACACCTTTCTTGACCTGCAGTTCCAAGTGTGACATGCTGTACTGGGGGGCTTCCTAGAGAATGATGCACAGTCAGCTAACCCTGGCACTCAGGCCTGGGGGGCTGGGCTCTAGCGCCCTTCCTGGCCTCATCTTCTTTTCTCCCCTTGGTGCACCTACCCTCCAAACACCAGCTCCTTCAGTGTGCCCCCCTGCTGCCTCCTGCTCTCAAGAGGAGGCTGGTGTCATCCCTGCTGCCTGGGGCACCCTGTGTCCATGCTCTGGCCACCCTGGAGGCCTTGATGAAACACTCCTTCCTCTTGAAAGCCTTTCTAATGCTCACTGGGCAGGGCTGCTTCCTTGTTCTGGAACTCTTCACTAATGTTTCTTTGATGGCATGTATGTCATGCTGCCCGCATCAAAGCTATGACAATTATTTGGATATATATCAAAGCTTCCTCTTAAATTCTGACTCCCTGTATGGTACTGTGATGGCTGTTAATACTTTGTAGGTTTAAAGACATTTATTCAGCTGACGCTTGCCTTTAGCAGACAGTCCATCTCTTCTTTCGGTGGTGCCTCTAGCCAAGAATGGCACCTCAGGCTCCAGACTGCCCAGGGTTGTGCCCTCACCACATAGCCATTTAATCACCAAATAGATCGGGCAGTCCATTTAATGCAAAGGTTCTCTGACATGTGTGTCCAGATGTTCAGATGGAAGCAGACATTCCTGCTGCCACTCCCCAGCCCTTTCTCTATCACTGGTTAAGACCTGTGATATCCCATGGCACAGAGTTGGGACCACTGTTTTCAAGTGTGATACCTATCTTTTTAAAATTTTTAATTGGCAAATTTTAAGAAACATAGAACTTGTAAGCCCCAGAGGAAAGAAGTTCTAATGATGACATTTCAGCCCCACACTAGGTAGGGGTAAAAGGGATACTTTCGTGAATGAGAAAACATTCAGATCCTCAAAAATCCACACTATGTGAGTTATTATTTGCTTTACCTACTAATGGTGGCTAAGAAAATAGCAACAGGTGACACTTTCAGATTCATAAAGTCACAGACAGTCCGGCTCATTTAAACTTGAAATGTAGAATGGATTAGAAACCACTCTGATCTGGTCAGCCTGAGGCCACATGATTTTATATTAAATCTTGTGTCTCTAGGACCAAAGGCATTTTTTTTTCCTTTGAGAAAAGTACGATCCACTCAGAGGTGCTAAAATAAATCCCATATCTTTTTTTCATTATTTTCTGGAGCAGTGTTTGAATGACGGGAAAACCCTCAAGTGGAGAATTTGTTTTCACACACGTAGCAGCTTCAACTGCTGAGATCATGTTGCCTTGTTCAGCACTCATTCTAATCCACACTGAAAGGGGCACGGGAGTGTTGTTTGGTGGGAAGGGAGGTGCAGCTCTGGGCCTCGGGGGTCTTGGGAGTGATCCATTTCTGGGTGTCTGCTTTGTGTGTGGTCCCGTCATTCACTCTGTCACTCGCTCTGACTTGAGTTGGCTCTCCAGATCGATTTCGTTTTCTGCCACCATAGTGAAGATCAAAGAAAGATCAAGAGATACAGAGGAAGGAAGCAGAGAGAGGAAGAGCGAGAGCGAGAGAGAGAGAGAGAGAGAGAGAGAGAGAGAAATTAGCAAGCAAAGCAGAAACAGTTTATGCAGGAAATACAGAAATCACTCCACCAGAATTGATTAAGAATGCATAGTTTAGGTACAGCCAGTGTGAAGAACAGTTTGGGACTGTGGAATTTGTATCATTCTGAGAATTTGCAGAGTCATACATCCTGGCTCATGAGGATTATAAAAATCTGTCCCTGGAGGGAGCTTTGCATGCATCTGGTTCAAACCCTCACTTGACAGCATTCAGAATAGAACAGGACGTGTCCGGGGGTCACCACAGCAAGGTGGAGGCAGGGCCAGAACAACAACCCATAATTTCCAGCCTCTTTTCTAGCGCACATTTCTTTACCACCGAGTGCACACCTCGTCTGTTTCCAACCCTGTACCCCGCAATCCCTGGGGACTCTCAACTCCTCAGTCCTGTCTATGCCTTTGCCCTACGACCTAGCACAGTGCCTGGTACAGAGAGATACTCAATAAATACTTACTGAGTAAGAAAAGATGCTGGGTATGCCTGAATGGGAATTCTAATAGTCTTAATCCAGCCTATTTTGGGAGAATAGAGTAATAACAGGGAGAGAAACAATTTCGCTTTACTAAAAAATGACAGGGTGTTCTGTTGTATGCTAACACAAGTCAGGGAAAAATATTAATCAAGGAAACATTATTAATGTTTCCTACTTTCCAAAAACATGAATGAGAGAAACAAAACCTCTTCCCAGTAAGGGGATTGGGTTGGGGGAGGAGGAGTTTGCTGATCTTTTGCACGTTTCTGGCCCTCCATGGGTATAGTGTGTATATTAACCCAGTTAATCCCCAGACCAATCTTGAGGGCAGGAAACTGAGGCTAAAAGAGTCTGAATACATCAGTTAGGGACTCTCAGTTGGTAGAATCTGCATTTGAATCTAGAACTTCCTGACTCCAAAGTCTGATTCTGTCCCAGACACCCCATATCCTCCTTTACCTTCTCCTTCAACATGGCCCTTGCTTTGTTCTGCAGTGCTTTGCTTACAAGGCTTTCACGCAGCACTGCACCTAGAGCCTCAGACTGGGGGAGGTGGTGGCTGTGGCCACCAGCACTTGAGTTCCTCTGTGGCTGGCCCTTGTCTTTTCCATCTGACTTCCCCATGGAACTCTGCACAGGCATCCAGTCAACATTTTTTGAAACATTTTGTTAAAGCCATAAAATGACCCCTCTTTCCCCACAGTAGGCTCTGACTCCAGCCACATCATACGAAAGGAAAAATTAAGAACAAGCATATTTCACTTCAAAGTTCTGCCTAGGTTTGCCTTAAGGGAATGTCCCCCTTGGGACAATGGAAGGACATTTGTCTGCCTACTGAATCAAGGCCATGTAGGAGAAAGGGAGAGGACAGCGCTCCAGTTTGCATGAAATAATGAAAGGAAGATGGGTGGGACCAACTCCAATTCTAGATTTTTTGATTTTTTTTTTTTTGAGATGAAAGTCTTCCAAAACCTAAAATGCAATAAAATAAATAAATGGGGGGGCGGGGAAAAGAAAGTCTTGCTCTGTCACCCAGGCTGGAGCGAGTGCAATGGCACAATCTTGGCTCACTCCACCTCCCGGGTTCATGCAATTCTGCCTTAGCCCCCCGAGTAACTGGGATTACAGGTGTGCACCACCACACACAGCTAATTTTTATATTTTTAGTAGAGACAGGATTTCACCATGTTGGCCATGCTGGTCTGGAACTCGGGACCTCAAGTGATCCACCCACCTCTGCCTCCCACAGTGCTGGGATTACAGACATGAGCCACCGTGCCAGGCTCTAATTCTTGACCTCCCCTCTCCATTGTAAAGCAAATTCCCTCTTCTCTCTCCCTTCCTTCCCTGACTATTTCTGTCACTGTGCTGCCTCTCATCAATGTTGGCCATAGATAAGTTTCTAAAACTGTGGTCTTTATAAGTCTTTCATTGAAATCACCTAAGTGCTGAGGGGTGGTTGCAGGGGGTGGTGGTGAGGTGAAGTGGTTGGAAGCTTGTATTTTTACAAAGCTCAGTAGATGATTTATATAGACTACATTATTTTAAAACCAAGGGGCACATATTATAAAATATAAACCTAGTCCAAACTCCTTAATTTATAGTTGAGGCAAAGTGTCTTATTCACAGTCACAGAGTTGGTTAGGGGCAGGGCCAAGGCAAGAACTCTGGGTCCCAGGAGCCAGTGAAGAGCTGTATCCTCTGCTTCATGCAGGCCTGCTATGCTGACCCCACAGCCCTTCCCACACAGCCCTAAATCTTGAGCTGTCTCAGAAGACATAGGGGATATGGCTCATGGCCACGTGAAGACTAGCAAGGTCACTCAGCTCTGGGCACCAGCACCAAACTAGTTTCCTGAATTAGCAATTGCCAAAGCTGGTTTCAAGCCTGGACACACGCTATTCCTTTAGTAAGTCTGGCAACCCTTCTATTAGCCTGAAGTAAAATTGGTATTTAACAGAGTAAACTGGGGACCACAAGAAGTTTCTTTTGGGATCCTAATGTCTGATTGCCAAAAGGAGCATTGATACTCTTTTGTCCCTAACCCTTGTGTGTCTGTTAAATTCCTGCTCCCATCCCCCTCAGAGTGCTCCTGCCATGCTTTCACCCTTGCATGCTCTGCCCGTATCCCCCAGTGTTGGGGAGCTCAGTATCTTTATAATAACCCATTAGGCTTTCTTACTTTTACAGGTGGGAATCTTGTTACTCCACGTCCCATCCTTCAGACACTCAATCTGGAATGTGTCCATCTCCACATTATCCTGGAAAGAGACAGGAAGAAGGGAGTGGGAAGAAGGAGGTGGGGGTGGTGTCAGAGGTTGTTTCCTGGCAAAATCAACTCAAGTTCCACATATGCTTGTCCTCGATTGAGATTTTCCACCCAGGGGCCTCCAAAGGCAAGCTTGAAGGTAGGGGAAATATACATGCTGAGTTCATGTTCCCTTTTCATACTCCAGAGAGGGGCGAGGGCTGTGTGTAAGAAGGGTTTTGGGCAACTATGTATGAAGGGAAAGCTGCAGCATTGACTCCCTTTTCAGAGCAGTGGCTCTCAAGCTAGGGCAAGTGGTCAGCATATCCTAGAAGGCTTGCTAAAACACGGGCTGGGGGGCTTCTCCCCCAGAGTTTCTGATTCAGTGGGGCTGGCCTACCCCAGCATTTGCATTTCCAACAAGTCCCCTATGATGCTGAGACCAAGGACCCCTCTCTGAGAACTATTCCTTGAAATCAGTGGTCTTCTGGCTTGGCTGCACCAATCACTGGTCCCAGCCCCAAAAAGTCTGCTTTAACTAATCTCAAGTGAGAGCTGAGAGGTGATTTTTTTTTTTAAAGCTAACCATGTGATTCCTAGAACTACTGCTTCAGGCGGTGGGAGAATGAGGGGAACCCATCCGTTACTTTTTTTTTTTCCTGAGATGGAGTTTTGCTCTTGTCACCTAGGCTGGAGTGCAATGGTGCGATCTCAGCTCACTGCATCCTCCATTTCCTGGATTCAAGTGATTCTCCTGCCTCAGCCTCCCGAGTAGCTGGGATTACAGGTGCACCTAGCTATTTTTTGTATTTTTTAGTAGAGATGGGGTTTCGCCATATTGGCCAGGCTGGTCTCAAACTCCTGAGCTAAGGTGATCCACTTGCCTTGGCCTCCCAAACTGCTGGGAGCCACAACGCCCGGCCCCATCTACTACTTTTAAAATGTCTGCTTCCTTTTCTTGTATCCCATTCTACTCCACCCTATAAGCCCGGTGAACTTTGTTTACAGTTCTCAGCCTTGATTATAGAGCTGTATGAATCCATATTTTTATGTATTTATTTTTTTGAGACAGAGTCTCACTCTGTCACCAGGTTGGAGTGCAGTGGTGTGATCTCAGCTCACTGCAACCTCCACCTCCTGGGTTCAAGCAATTCTCCTGCCTCAGCCTCCTGAGTATGGGACTACAGGTGCACACCATGACACCTGGCTAATTTTTGTATTTTTAGCAGAGAAGGGGTTTCACCATGTTGGCCAGGATGGTCTCAATCTCTTGACCTTGTGATTCTGCCCACCTTGGCCTCCCAAAGTGATGGGATTACAGGCATGAGCCACTGCGCCTGGCCCATATTTTTAAAATTCAAACCAACTCATGCTCTGACTGGAGTGGGGGGGAACAAACTTTTGTGCCATTTTCAGAGTGTGAGAATGTCTGGGACACACGCTTTGGAATTTCCGGAACATTTGAGAAGTTGATGGGCAGCTAGGAAATTCTGTGCTGGAACTATGACCAGTGCTGGCAGCCCATCTGCACTGGGGAGGGTGCAGGTGGGGAGATTTTCTGTGGGCTAGTCACTCCCCTTTCCCAGGCAGGGCTCTGCACCTTCAGCACTTTGTAGCCTGTGTCACAGCTGACGAGCACTTGGTCTTTGAAGGAATACTTGGCTTGGGAGGGCTCGAGTTTCCCATGGACAGGAGGCCGCAGCTCGGGGCACTCATTTCCTGGTGGGGAGCAAATGAAAGAACAGCAGGTGAGAAAATGAGAAGTCTTGCCTTAAAGGGCCAGTCCCTAGAAAGCAAGGCCTGATGAAGGTGAATACAATATGAAACTGGGTATTGGAGGCGTGGATCTGCCAGGCCCTGCAAGAGACTAATTCTGGAACTGTGAATAGGACAGTTTCCAACTTGGACCACCATGTCCTTATTTGCAGAATGAAATGGTTGGCCAGATGATTTCATTAAAACTCAGGTTGGAAGGAATGTTAAACGTCATTAAATCCAATCCTTGTCTGATGCTTCTCTTACAATATCCTCTGCAGTAGACACCAAACATACTGCTCAGCTGGGAGCCCCACCAGGTCCAAACCTGCATCCCTCCTCCCTCAACCACCACCCCTGGGAGGGCTAAGCATGGCGGCTTAGGGACACAGTGACAGAGAGCTCAATGCCTCCCTAACCTGTACCTTTCAGTAATGGACTCTGCTAAGTACATGAACACTGTTTTCCTACTTAGCTGAAATTCACGCCCCTGTAATTTTTACTCATTTGTCTTCTTGGGCCATTAAGGATGACCCAAATTGCTCTTTCTTCCCAAGACCCTTCTTCAAAGCACTAGAGAGACTGTGATCATAGGCCTCTGAGTCCTCTCTTCGAAAGGCTAAATCTGACAGGCTCTTCAGGCCTGGGCCTATCCCTGACACTTTTTCAGAGACAAACTCTCCTTTGTTAATATTGTCTCTGCTCTCCTCAGTCTGAGCAGTGTATGTGATAATGCAGGCTGGGCCAGGGTTTCAGTCTATGAACTGAATTGGTCATGCCCAGATGAGATCTTTTGTCACTGATGTTCACCCTCTCCCTCCTTGAATTCCTACAGGCCAGTTCTGCAGGTCAGGTGGCTCGATCAAGGTTTGGGCCAGGACTGGCTGACTCGAGGGACAGGGGCATGAGACCCAGGGGCTTTGCTGATAGGGGGGCCCACAAGGAGACAAAGCACCATAATGAAACATTCTGGGCTCCAGGCCCATATCCAAATTCTAGCCCTAGATTTGGAGAAGGTTGGAGCTGAAATTGCCCTCCCCAAGTCTACTGAATCACTGTGAGGGGTAGAGTTCAGGAAACAAGATTTCTTTTTCTTTAATCTTTCTATGTGATACTGAAGTACATGTTTTGAAAGCCACCAGTCTTGTCCACCTGACATTATTGTTGCCCTTGCCCTCATTTTATACACGGAAAGCTGAGTCAGGAGAGATCACGTGCCTTGGTCCCCAGCTGTTCAACTGGGAGTTCCATCAGGTCCCCAGAGGAGATCCAAGCCTGCCCCCCTCCTCCCTCAGCCACTGCCTCTGCAAAGGCCAAGCACAGCAGCTCAGTGTGACCTGGGAGGGAAGAGGTTACCTGCAGCCCTGTATGAGAGCCTCCAGCCCCGGTTCTCGCCCGAGTTGTCGCTATGGAACAGGATCAGGACGCGGTGGCTCTGGGTGTTGATGGGTTCTGGGGCTTTCTCTCCACAGAATGGCCCCCAAACTTTTGGACCAACTTTGACCTGCAAAATATGAGAGAGATAAAGAGCGGGTTCCATCTGAGCAGCCAACATGGCCACTGCAGGCAGTACCTCGCCACTGCACTCTGGGTTTTCTGGAAACTTCCACATGAATCCTTGGTATTCACTTAGGTTTTTAATGAGCCTGACCAGTCACCAAATGCTTTCATCTCCACTCTCTCATTTATAGTTTACAATGGCTCTTGACGTGGACAAGGCAGGTTAATAATCTTCTGCTTAACTATTTATAATAGCAAAGGCATGAAACCAACTCAAATGTCCATCAGTGATAGACTAGCATTGATGTGGTACATACACACCATGGAATACTATGCAGCCGTAAAAGGATGAGTTCATGTTCTTTGCAGGGAGATGGATGAACCTGGAAGCCATCATTCTCAGTAAACTAATGCAGGAACGGAAAACCAAACACCACATGTCCTCACTCCAAAGTGGGAGTTGGACAATGAAAACACATGGACACAGGGAGGGGAACATCACATACTGAGGCCTGTCAGTGGGTGGGAAGCAAGCATCAGGACAAATACCTAATGCATGTGAGGCTTAAAACCTAGATGACAGGCAGGGTGTGGTGGCTCATGCCTGTAATCCAGCACTTTGGGAGGCCAAGATGGGATCACAAGGTCAAGAGATGGAGACCATCCTGGCCAACTTGGTGAAACCCTGTGTCTACTAAAAATACAAAAATTAGTCAGGTATAGTGGTGCACGCCTGTAATCCCAGCTACTCAAGAGGCTGAGGCAGGAGAATCGCTTGAACCTGGGAGGTGGAAGTTACAGCGAGCCCAGATCATGCCGCTGCACTCCAGCCTGGGTGACAGAGCGAGACTCAGTCTCAAAAAAACAAAAAAACCAAAAAACAACTAGATGATGGGTTGATGGGTGCGGCAAACCACCATGGCACATGTATACCTCTGTAACAAACCTGCACGTTCTGCACATGTATCCCAGAACTTAAAGTAAAATTAAAAAAAAAATCCTCTGCTTAGAGATGAACATATTGTGGCTCAGAGAAGGGCAGAGCACTGTCTGGTGCATAAAGCAGAGAAGATCTCAAAGAACCTTCAGTCTATAGTTGGGGGAGACTAACAATAAATAATAAACAAAAGAATTATAGGCTGTCATAAGGGTTATAAAAATAAGCAGGATGATATGCATATGTAATAGAAATATATGCCATATGTTTATAATTTATGTAGTAAAGTCTATGTAACCTATAGAAATAATCACTTTTGCTCTCCTTCCTTCCTTCCTTCCTTCCTTCCTTCCTTCCTTCCTTCCTTCCTTATTCCTTCCTTTCCTTCTTTATTTTCTTTCTTTTTCTTTTTTTCTCTTTCTTTCCTTCTTTCTTTCTCTTTATTTTTCTTTCTTTCTTTTTAAAACGGAGATTTCACTCTTGTTGCCCACGCTGGAGTGCAATAGTGCAATCTCAGCTCACTGCAACCTCTGCCTCCTGGGTTCAAATGATTCTCCTGCCTCAGCCTCCCGAGTAGCTGGGATTACAGGCATGCGTCACCACACCCAGCTAATTTTTGTATTTTAAGTAGAGACAGGGTTTCTCCATGTTGGTCAGGCTGGTCTCGAACTCCCAACCTCAGGTGATCCATCTGCCTCGCCCTCCCAGAGTGCTGGGATTACAGGCGTGAGCCATCGTGCCCAGCCAGAAGTAATCATTTCTATAATGGCAATATAATATATAACAATTTTAATTAGGTGATCCAGAAAGGCCTTTCTGAGGTAGTAGTGGGGATCTCAGATATGTAGGATGAGTATGAGCCTGTTTGAAGAGAAGGGAAGAACACTTTCTAGGTAGAGAAAACTGCAAATGTAAAATCAAGGCCAAAGGTGGGAAAGAGTTTGCCTAGTGTTAGGAACAGGCAGGAAGCCATGCTGGCTGGGCAGTGGGTGTGCCATGGCATGAGGCTGGAAAACAGAAAAAGGTTACACTGTGTTGACAAATTTAGGTTTAATTTCAAATACAAACTTGATTGAATCTAGCTTTTATAAAGATTACCCTCTATGCTGTGGGAGAATAGATTGTGTAGGGCAAGAGTGGAAGAAGAAAAAAAAAAAAAACAATTGGAAGTTTTGCAGTTGAGCAGGAGGCAGGTGGCAGGTGATGCGTTTGTGGGGGGTTGGGGACAGTGGAGGAGAGATGGCAATAGGCTCTATCATCTGATCCGGATTCCCCACCTCCCAGTCCTGGTTATTTTTTATGTCTTTAACCCACTTTTCTCCCATCTTCACCATGACTCCTTACCTATCGTTCGGTGACTTCTACAATCCCAAGTGACATCTTTGTCTTGTTGTCCTTATTGAGGAGAGGGGGAAACAAATGAAGCCCAAGAGGTTGCATGCTTGAGTGAGGCTCCCAGGTGTAGTTCCTGGGACACCTGGCAGAATTCTGGGGTGGCCCCCTTGACCTTCACTCCTGGTGTTACTTTGTGGTGATGTTATATTAAAGGCAAAAGGGATTTTGCAGATGTATTAAAGTTATTCATTAGCTGACCCAAAGTTAAGAAGAGTATCTGGATGGACTTAACCCAATCACATGAACCCATTCAACACAGTTTCCTCTGGCTGGCAGCAGTGGCAGAAGTCAGGGAGATTTGAAGTGTGACAGGAATTTGATGGAAGGGACTGTTTCTGATGACAAGGGGCAATGTGAAAGGATCTGAATGCAGCTTCTAGAGCTGAGAGCCACCACTGGCCAACAGCCAGGAAGAAGAGGGAGATTTTAGTGTTATATCTGGAAGGAACTGAATTCTGCCAACAACCTAAATGATCTATGAAGCTGATTCTTCTCCAGAGCCTCTAGATAAGAGCTCCACTAGCTAACACCTGGATTTCAGTTTCATGAGACCCTAAACAAAGAATCCCAATTATGCCCACCGGGACTTCTGAGCGACACAATGCTGGGATAAGAAATTGGGATTGTTTTAAGCTGTTATGTTTGTGGTAGTTTGCTAAAACAGCAAAATAGAAAACCCATGGTCTATACTTCCTGATACTCCACCTCCAGCCAAGCTGCTTCTTAGCCTCTGTATCCAAGTAGGGGACAGGTCAGGCTCTAGGTTCCAGAGTTTTCTTTTGTGTCCCCTCAGGCTTTTCTGCCTCTCTCACTGTTGACAGCTTTCTTTTTGGCAGTCTCATTTTCTGGCCCTTTCTGTCCTCTTTTGTGGGTTTCTCCGCCTCCATCTAGGTATCATAATTTATTGTGTTCTAGCTTCCATTTTTTTTTTTCTAGGACATCCTGCCATGTCCATGGTTTAAATCAGCACCTTGTTACACATTTGATGGCTCCCATCATTATCCCCAGCTCAGTGTCTCTTCTGAGATAGACCCTAATATTTAGCTCTACTTGGATGCTTTGACTGATCACTCTGTAAGAATCACTGGTTTTACTTTCCACATATCTTAAAAATATCTCCCCCATTATCCCAGCCATGGCTCAAATTCAGGCTGCCGTTGCATCTTAATTATAATATTGAAATAACCAGAAATTGAGTAGTTATTTGCCTGTGGTATTTCTTCCCTCTTTATTTGCCTTTCACATAGCCTCTTCCTGCAAGCAGGCCCAGCAGCAAAATTTGTGCGGTCTGGGGCAAAATGAAAATACGGAGCCCCTTATTTAAAATGAATTAAAAATTTCAAATTAAAAATTTGGTAATAGGTTAAAAAAATAAAGAGAAGAAAAACTAATTTCATATGTTTATTAAACCAAGCATGAGGCCCCTCTGAGCACAGGGCCCTATGCGACTGCATGGCATGGATGTCCACGGGGCTGGCAATGCCCACAAGAGACCTTTCTAAAATGCATATTTGCCAGGTGCGGTGGCTCACGCCTGTAATCCCAGCACTTTGGGAAGTCGAGGTGGGTGGATCATGAGGTCAGGAGTTCAAGACCAGCCTGGCCAAGATAGTGAAACCCTGTCTCTACTAAACATACAAAAATCTGCTGGGCATGTTGGCAGGTGCCTGGAATTCCAGCTATTCGGGAGGCTGAGGCAGATAACCCCTTGAACCTGGGAAGTGGAGGTTGTAGTATGCTGTAGTAAGCACTCCAGCCTGGGTGACAAAGTGAGAATCAGTCTCAAAATAATAATAATAGTAATTTAAAAAAATAAAATGCAGATTTTGACCCTACAGCTCTCCTCCTCAAGCCACCCTAGTGGCCAGGGTGATAGTTTCAGATCAGAGATCCCTGGAATAGATCTAACTAAGATGATAGGTGTTATTTTAAATAATGGCTTTTTGAGAAACTAGCTGCTTGGCTCTCTATCCTGGGAGAAGAAGGTGAAGGTTCCAGAATATCAATTTCCTCAACTCAGCGAAGATTTTCCAGCATCTCTAGGACAAGTGTTCATTACAGGCTCACCTTAATGTAGTCATAAGGGCAGGACACGTCAGGATGGTCTTCAATGTCAAAAATGTCCTCGAACTGCAGGCTGACCATGAAACCCTCTTCCAGCTTGATGGTATAGAGGCATTCAGAGCTCTTGGGGTAAGGGTTTGGGAAGTCAGGGCTGGTGATCACCCCAGTCCTTTGGGTGAAGAGGTTGTCACTGCACTCCACTGTTGGAAACACAGCAGAGAAAATGGCACATCGCAACCACGCCATAGCAAGCCTTGCTTATCTGTTACTATATGATATTCCCAGTGGTCCCAAGCAGTAGACAGGGAAGGTACTGGCATCTCCATTTTACAGATGGAAAAAATGAAGGGAAATGATTTATTAAAGGTTGCATGTTTAGTAATTTACAGAGTTGAGGCTCGATAACAGATTTTCTAATTGCCTCTCAGGGTTGTGTACCCTGTAATGATCCTTCTCATCAGATCCTCTGGAATACGGGTCAGGGAGAGGAATATGAGAGGGAAACGTTTAGAGATGGAGTGGTCAGGGGGATGTCTGGACCTCTGTGATCCTGCCGTCCCTCCACCCAGAACTTCAGGAGATCCCTCATCTCCCATAGGCCCTTCGCACACACCCTCACTTTCTAGCCCTTCTTTGTTTTGTTTTTATTTGTAGTGCTATTCACTCTGTTCAATTAAATGTAGCCCAAAGCTTCCTTCTTACTTATTTTATTTTATCGAGATAGGACCTCACTCTATCGCCTAGGTTGGAGTGCAGTGGTGCCGTCTCGACCCACTGCAACCTCCGCCTCCTGGGCTCAAGTCAATCCTTCCACCTCAGCTTCCTGAATATCTGGGAACACAGGCACGTGCCACCACACCCAGCTGATATTTGTAGTTTTTGTAGAGATAGGGTCTTGCTATGTTGCCCAGGCTGATTTCAAATTCCTAGACTCAAGTTATCCACCTGCCTTAGCCTCCCAAAGTGCTGACATTATAGGTGTGAGCCACCGTGCGTGGCCTCCTTATACGTTTTAAATTCAGCCTGAAGCGTTCTGCATACATGGTGAACTATAACCTAACTGGATTTTTAAATAGACTGTAAACTATTCTTTTACTGTAAACTAAAAATAAAATCCCAAGCCCTCCAGTGACCTAATGGGCCCCCCGTGGCAAAAGGATCTCCAGAAAAACCTTAAAATGGAATTTCTGGCCGTGATGGAATGGTAGGTTAGATACTCCTTGTATATCCTCTCTTCTTTGCAGTTTGGACACAACAATTGACCAGCATTAATGTTAAACCAGAGATCATGAGACTGAGAAAACAGGCCTCTTTTGGCAATAAAATACCAAATTATGAATTATGAAAGACCTAAGGCCATGCCAGGCAAGGGTTAAGCCATGTATCCCTGCACCGAAAGCATAAACTATGTTCTTACAGTGCAATGAAGTTTTTCTTTTTCTCCAGCAGCTAAACAACAAGCACTGGGCTTGAGATAAGTGACATGAAAATAATTTTCAGCTCCGCCAGATGCTGACTGACTGACTGCCTGCCACCGTGTTCCACCAACCATAACTATAGCTTTGAATGGACAAGAGACTGATTTCAGTCACTTTCTCCTGATAAGAGACTTCTGACCATGGATTGATTCTTGCCAGTTTACAGAAGCTGCACACTTGAATGCCTCCTGTCCTGAAAATATTTTTTGACCGTAATACATTTAATGTGAAGTCTCCATCCCAAAGTGAACATGGGTCATTTGTGACATGCATATTTGTTCAATATGTATGTGCCAGGACCACTCTCATGAATATTCATAGCTCCTCCTGTGGCCTGTTGAATATGAATGTTTAGCCAAACTGTTCAGCATGTAGCTCCTAACTCAACTCCTCCCCCTTTTAAGTGCCTGGTTCTGATCTTGGCTGGAGGCTGTGCTTCCCAGACTCTGAGGATGGCCACCTGCTGTAACCCTTTATAAGAAATAAAATCTCCTCTCTTTTTCTAAACTTACAGATTTGTAGTCTTGATTTTTAAGTCGACAGTATCAATCACAGAGTTTTGGCCAGTCACAGGTGGCCTTCTGTTCAAACTACGTTCAAACAAGGCAAATATAAGCTGTAAGTAATTTGGCTGTTTCTGTACCTGACTTCCACGTGATATACATCATTTTCCTTCTACTTCCCATAAACATTATCCAACATCTGCTGGAGCTGCTCTCCACATATTCTGGTGGTGGTGGGGTGGGTGGAGGGGATGATTCTCAAATGGTTCTTTGCTCAGGGAAACTCTGTTAAATTTAATTTGTCTAAATATTTTCTTTTAAAAACTCCCTAACTTTATGTTGATTTTCTTGCTCCCACTAGACTGTAAGTTCTATGAGTTCAGGAATTATGCTTTGTTCACCACTGCATTTACTGCAACCAGGAGTCCACTGTCCTGGGAAGCTAGGCATGACTTTAGCCCTGCTAAGGAAACTTTGTCACTGGGCCTTTACCCTTGGGCCAGCTCATCCTAGCTTTGAGGTGTTAATGTTTCTAAGCTCCTGTTCATTCTGCTTATTAGTGAATGAGAAAACTGTGGTTTAGAAAAAGGGGGTAGGACTAACTTAAGTTTCACAGCTGTGAGTTGCAGAACAAGGTTAAGATAGAAGTCTCCTGAGTTCCCATCTGTTTTCATTTTTTACCCCAAGCTTTCTCATGGGGGTGATCTTGCCCTCAAGAAAGCTAAAATTCCGTCTTGGTGGGGAAGGTCTTACTTTTTAAATGCACAACACACAGATGGATATACGGTACATAAACAGATATACGGTCTATCTGTGGAAAAATTTCATGGAACTATCAGGAAAATGATATTTAAAAAGGCTCCTCCTGGTGACGGGTGAAAATGAAGAAAATGAGTGAAAATGCTTGCTCCACCCTGAGCATTCTTGGCCCTGACTGTACTCAACACATAGTAGATACTAAATAAAAACTTGAGTGAATAAAAACAATAGAAAACATAATACTCTTTAAGAAAACTCTGCCTGTGCCTGTTCTTTTGATTTTTGATTGCTTTATACTGATATGTTCTATGGGGTTTTATTCAGAAGCAAATAGCAGCTTTAGAAGGAGGAAGAAAAAAAACTTTTGTCTCCAGACCTGCCCTCTTCCAAGTAAGATCTCAAGCATAGACGCTTATCCTGAACCACACTAATCTACTGGCTCTGCCCTGAAACACTGCAAGTTCTATCACACCGCTGACTGTTTGCAGAAGCTGTTCTCTCTGCCTGGAAGGCCCTTCTTCTCCTTACTCTGTCATCTCTGTCAAGGGTCACATCTCTGGGAAGTGTTTGCCTGTGCAGGTCTGACTGTGCTATGTCCCATACTTTCATTATATAAATGTAATGGGAACATTAACATTAAAATAGAGACCATAGGACAGTCCACCATTTGCTTACATGGCAATTACCCCACTTGCCCAAGAGCTCCTCCTAGAAAGTGGCTAAACCCCTGCATTTCTCCATCCCTCTGTAAGCACGAGACTACAGCATCGCCGGTGTGTTGATGAGAGATGAAAACAAAGATAGAGAGAAGGAATGGGAAGTTTTCTGGCTATCTCTGTTTGCCTCTTTCCTCTCTCTCTTCTTTCCTTTGGAGAGGTCTCTCTGTTGCAGAGGAAATTAGGGGCCATGGAAAATAAGAGAAAAGGAGTTGCTGGGTAAGGCATAGTTCATGGCTCAAAGAGAAAGAACTGGGAAACCCAGCTTTTCCCCTAAATTGACCAACCCAATTACCTACAATAGGAAAAAGCAACCTATATAGTAAAAATGCTGCTTGGAAAGAAAGATGGCCGGCCAGTCGCGGTAGCTCACGCCTGTAATCCCAGCACTTTGGGAACCTGAGGTTGAGAGTTTGAGACCAGCCTGACCAACATGGAGAAATCCCGTCTCTACTAAAGATACAAAATTAGTCAGGCGTGGTGGTGCATGCCTGTAATCCCAGCGACTCGGGAGGCTGAGGCAGGAGAATCACTTGAACCCGGGAGGCGGAGGAACAAAGATGGCCAAATAGTCTAGAGCTTCTCTCCTTTGATAAGCCAAGGTCAGGTTTCCAGATTGCTGGTGGGCATTTCTGCATCTTCATCCATGTGGTATCTGAGGTGCATCACTGACTTCATTTTTACCTGTTCCTACTGCATATCTGTCTTTCTCTGAGTCTCATCTAACATTATTAAGGATGTGGCATATAAGGGCAAGGCATAGCATCATTGGTCGGCTGTACCTCGGCAGGTCCTGTTGTCTGTGTGGAGGATGTAGCCAAAGCGGCAGGAGCAGTAGTAGCCACCAATGTAGTTGTGGCAGTAGTGGTCACAGGACAGCTCCTCGTCCTCCCTCTCCTTGCACTCGTCCACATCTGTAGGGAGGTGAAGCCTCTCCATCAACACATGCATGATGATGAAGACTACAGTCAGCATTTACAGAGCCCTTCATATGGGCCCCTCACTATGTTTCGAGGTTCATGCATTCTCTCATTGAATCCTCACATACAGCCCAGAGGTAGCCATTATCTTCACTTTACAAACTAGGAAGCTAGAACTCAGAGAGGTTAGGCAAGTTACCCAAGGTCACAAAGAGCCAAGTTGAAACCCAGGCAACCTGACTGCTGGCAGTACCACTATCCTCTCACAGTTATAATAATAACTCTGTGTGAGACAGCAACCTCAGGAGGCATGACACATTTGTTACTGCGCATTCTGTTATTATTCACATTCTATGGAGGATGAAATGGAGACATAGAGGCATTAGAGACCCTAGAGTCACACAGATAGTAAATGGCAGACCCAGGATTTAAATTCAGATAAACTGGCTACAGCTTGTGCTCTTAACTTCTACCTCATGCTATCTCTTCCTTTCTTTCTGCCCTGTACTAGGCATTTGAATTTACATTTCCCTAAAAGTGATAAATGAGTGGCCAAGAAGCACATGAAAAGATGTCTAACACTGCTGGTCATCAAGGGAATGCAATTTAAACCACAATGAAGTACAACTACATACTTATCAGAGTGGTTAAAATTTTAAAAAACTCACAACATCTAATGTTGGTGCAGATGTGGTGCAGCCAGGGCTCTCATACATTGGTGGACAGATAAAAAATGGTACACTTGCTTTGGAACAGGTCTGGCAATGTCTCATAAAACTAAACATACACCTCTCCTATGACACAGCAATTCTACTCTTATATATTTATCCAATAGAATTGAAAACATATGTTTGCAAAAAGACATGTACAAGAAGGTTCGTAAAAACTTTATTAGTGAGAGCCAAAAAATGGGTAGATTCCAGGTAGCCGTCAATGAGAGAATGAGTAAACATACTTTAGTATGTTCATACAATGGAAAATTACTCTGCTAGGAAAAGGAGCAAATTACTGATGCATGCAACACATGAATGAATCTCAAAAACATTATGCTGAGTAAAAGAATCCTCACCCCTGAAATATATTCTGTGTGTGTTCATTTAAATGAAGTTTTAGAAGAGGCAAGAACTAATCTGTAGCAGAAAAAATCAAAACAGTTGTTTCCTCTGAGGGAAGTGGGAACAGAGGTTGACTGGGCAGAGGCAAAAAGGAACCCTCTGGGCTGGTGGTTAAGTTCAATGTCTTGTTAGAGGTTTGGGCTACACACAAATATAGATTTTTCAAAATTCAACAAATGTATACATGAGTTTTGTGCTTTTAATTGTATGTCAATTTTACACTAAAAGAAAAAATACTGTGAACAAATATTGAACTCTAGCAAAATAATATGCATGCTGAATTATTTAGAAAGAAGTGTACTGATGTCTGCAATTTCCTTTAAAACACCTTGTGAAAGATGAGTTGCTGGATGGATAGAGGATAGATAGATGGATAGACACGTGATAGAGCAAATGCAGTAAGACATTAATGGTAGACTCTATGTGGTGCATATACAGATTTTCAATGTAAAGGAGAAGGCACATGGCAGTTTTCACCTTCAGAGAGAGAGAGAGAGAGACCTGAGGGTGAACCAGTTCTCCAACTTACCCACAGCCATGTAGTGGGCATCAAAGCCTGTGAATCGCTCCTCATTGGAGAAATCTGACCGGAAAGTGATGGACATGAAGGAACCAGGAGAGAGGACCACCTCCTTGCCGGGAGTCTGCTCTGTGTCTGTGGTCTCCCTGCCACAGAACGTTGCCAACACCTGGTCTTCAGTTTCTACCTTTGAAGTCAAAGAGAAAGGGAACAAGATGAGCAGTTTCTCAGTTTGATAAGCTTCTCATCAGTTAAGTTTCTTTCCTGATCTTCAGAAAGAAAAGGAAGGGGCCACCCAAGGGTAGGCTACTCAGCCTGAGAAACCCAAAGAAAGGAGATTAGAGATTCTGAAACTTGAGAAAACAAGCATTACAGGTTAAGTCAATGTGAACATCTGATCAGTTTCATTCATCTTATTTTGTTCCATTAGATGTAACTTGACATTTGTTCTTCCTGTCAATAACCAAGTGACTTATTTATTAAAAATAACTCAATGTGAAAGTTTTAAAAAGTTAGATAACCTTGCAGGCAGATTCTATGTGCAACAGGAACTTACCACATTTCCAAAGAATGGAAACTGTATATACAAGTCATTCATTGAGTATCCAGTATGTGCCTACTGCTGAGCAAAGCATGAGATGGGGGTGACGAGAGATGAGCCGGACACAGCGCTGGGCACAGGACAGCAGTGTTGAGATTGAGGAACACAACACAAGCAGGTATTATACAGTGTGACAAGTGCATTCATACAAGCAGAAGCACTTCATAAACACTCAAAGCAGGCGAGCAATCCCCATTAGAACATAAGCTACAGGAGAGAAGAACTTTATTTTTTTTTATAGATGTGTCTTCAGTGCACGGAATAGGACCTGGCACATAGTAGTTATCCAATAAACATTTGTTTATAAGAACTGAAAGTACAAGCCTCATTCCATGAACAGTGAGTAGCCAGGGAGTCTGTGGGGATTGCAGGAGGAGATGTACTTGGAAGGATACGTGGAAAGTAAATTATGGTTGACCTTGAATGCCATTAATTCTGTAAGTAGAAGACACTGAAAAGTTTTAAGCAGGAAAGTCATGTAACAAAAACTAACGTTTAATAGGCAGTCTTAATATAGTAACTATTTATTGGAATCATCCAAAAATAGTTTGAGTGTGTATCTCTGTGTGTACACGTTTGTGTTAAGGCTTGGATGCAAAAAGAAAAAAAATGCCTGTTTGCTAAAAGAATTTCATTCTTTGGAAGAATCAGAGGCCCTGTGCAAATTTAGAGATCCAAGCGGAGATGCTAAACTGGTGGCCTAAAGCTGATTTCATGTGAGACAGGAGCTTTGGAAGCTTTGTATAATAGCTGGTTGGTATATTTATTGAAGTATGAGTTCTTGACGTATCTACTCTGTTATCGTATACCTAACCCAATCCTTAAGTTTTATTTGTGTTTGCAATCTCTGGACTGATATTTTAGCCAAGATGCATGAAAAAAATCTCTTACCAAGAATGATTCCTTCTGCCTTTCAAAATCATTAAAGAAACGTTCTCAAAGGCCGCCTATCTCTAGTAGCTTCTAATGAATTCATTGTTTTGTTCATTAGCTTAGCATGTCAGAAATATCTTGACATTTGACACTTCTGTTTTGAAACTAATGGTTTATTTATTTAAAATAAGTGGGAGTTTTAAAGAAAAACAATTTGCCCTGGCAACAAAACACAAGTACAATTAATCACTAACTTTGGGAACTGAAGTGTAAACAGAAGATGAGATCATGGCTTTGCTATTTATTCCTCTTCTCTGCGGATACCAGCTGAACTCACACCAGTCTTGTTACTGTAGAGTGTGCCTATCTGCACACAGCTGAAATGTCACTTCCTTGAACCTCCCAGCTGTTGTGTTATTTGTCTGACTCAGTTTTCCAGGTAGCCAAAGGTTTACCTAACTATAATTAAAAGTTTTCTTTTTTGGTGTAACACTTTTTTTTTTTTTTTTTTTAAAAGTAAAGAAGTACTTACTTTCTCAAATGAAACATGCTAACCCTTTCTTGGTGATCCAGGCACATTGTTATGAATGTCAACCATTGTGATACTACATGAAAGTGATAATCTTGGGAATATTGAGCTGTGTAATGTTGCTTGACCGGTGTTAAACATTGCCAGACTATAAAGCCTTGAAATTCTTGAAGTCTTCATTACACAGTGTTTTATTTCCTGTCTTTTTATCAGCCTATTAACTATACTTTCCTGTCTGCTTATTTTTAATATGTTGTGAATTAGAAACCAGTTAAACTTCTCTTGCTAGAACTTAATAAAAAAAAGGCTAAGTAGATTTGGAATGAAGGCCTGGGAAAGGGATTCTTCTGTGAGTAACTGCATGAACTAGAGTACACCATCTTGGTGACCTCTGCTTTGAAGTAATATGATATATAGGAACCTGGCAGTCGGAGGTTTTGGGTCCTGTTCCTGACTCTGCCGTATGCTGCATTTTGGTTCATCTCCTTTCTAGTTCTCAGTTGTATACCTGTAGAAACAGGGGTTTGAACTAGCTGAGCTCTAGATTCCTTTCCAATTCTGACATGGTAATCATCATAGTCTAACGTAGTTCTAAGAAATCATCACACTCATATATTATATAAACCAACCAGAAGATGGTAAGCAAGAGTTTTAACACACGGATTACTGCCTGCTGATAAACTTGAACTTGCTAATAATGAATAGTCATGCATTAGGCATTAACAGCTCCACCTATACAGTCTTCTTTCTGTAACTTGGCATCCCCAAAGCCTCTTGGGTTCTACAGTGACTGGGACATGGACATTTTCAAGGGAACACACTGGTCATTTGAATTAGGGAGATACTATTAGGGTTTGTGATAAACAGCCTCCCTCCTTGTAACATCTGGGCTGAAGGACCTTTACATAATGGCAAATAAATGGTCATCATCTGCAGAGCCATAGTATCCCAGAGAACAGGAAGCATGCCCTAGCTGAGGCCCATTGAAAAAATCTGAGCCATACATCCTTTCAGAAGCAGAGAAGAGAAGGCCAGTAGCCTGGGGCCCTGGGAATTCAGCCTGCAGCTCAGAATAGCCTCCTGAAATATCAGAGCTGGGCAAGACCTTTATGAGCTATTTTAATCTGTCTCCTTCTATGGGAAACAGAGGTCAAGAGAGGGGAAGTGACTTGCCCAAGGGTGGAGAGATAACATGCACATTTTCTGATATCAATTCTCCTTTGGGAACTATTCTGAGATGAGAGAAAAGAACCCACCAACCCAGAGAGTACATGACTTATGACACAGACACTTAGCCAAACAACTTTCCTGACTCAAAGGCGTCTTGAAACCTTATCTCGGGTGCATGGACCGTCTCTTAGAGAGGATGTGGCTCAGTGATAGCTCCAGTCATAACCTAAACAGAAGGGTCACTGGCACTGGTTAATATTTGCATCCTCTGCTATGTGGTATGGAGTTCTATAAAGATCATTTACCTCTGAGTATAGAGGGATTGAGACCTAGCTTCTATCTGGACTGTCCCATCTTGGAGGTCATCACGTCAATATGATGGAGGGAGCTTATGAAGTGAAGACAAAACATTCATAATAATAGAGACCCATGTGGCTGAGAGTCATAAATTCTTCATTTTTCTATTTCTCCTTGTGGACAACTATGTCGTTACAGACTATTGTTATTTAGGACACCAACATGTGGCTGCATGTCCTCAATTTGTTTTCTTTCAATTCTATTTGCTAAATATGTGTGTGCTAAGTTCTGTCTACACTTTAATGTGAAGGATACAAAAAGTTATTTATTTGAGCTCAATAAGCAAGTTCTCTGCCTCCAGGAATGTGACATTTAGTAGAAGAATAAGATAAGCACTCAAAGGTATAAGTGTTAGGGTATTGTCAGGGTATGGTAAGTGCAATGAAAGATGGGCTGCCCTGGAGGTTGAAGGAATGGAAAAGATTGCATCCAGCCAAAGGGAATCAGAAAACATTTGGGAAGAAGAAAACAATCTTTGAACTGAAGACTAAAACATGAATAGGATTTAGGCAGGTAGAAATCATGGATGAAGGGTAGGAGGGTGCATAGAGTAGGTAGGCAGAGGAAATAGTGAAGGCCTGGGATATTCAAGTCCCAATTGCTCCTCCCCATTACCCATTACCTGGCATTAGAAAGGGGGTCTTTCTGATGGAGGATAGAGAGCTGGGAAGGCAGATCTAAAAAAAAGAAGCCAAGAGGCTTTGGTTTCCATGAGTTTTCTACCTCAGCAGGAATAGCACAAACCTCTTAGGCAAAACTAGGGGAGTGCAGCAGGGGTTGGGCAAATTTCTGTGGAAGGACAGCTACTCTATAAAAGGACAGCTACTCTCGCTATGTATGGCTGCTCTCTGCATGTCCATAAATTCATTGCATCAGCTTAACAAATGCATTGACGGCTACCGACTGGCTCCTCAAAGCAATGTATGGAGAAAGCAGTCCAGGAGGGATTGCTTTCCTTTTATAGATGAGGAAATTGAAGCCCAGATAATTTGAACAAATCGGGCAAGGTGACTGGTTAATCTAGTAAGTGGTGAAAGAATCTCATAATTGAATCTAGTGACGGGTGGATCCAGGTCCATAATTGTAGCATCCTGATTCTGTAGCCAGTGATCCTTTAAGACATTAGGCAAATAAACAAAGGGTGTCTTATAACCCAAATGCCTTATGGCTTTGTTTACCAATGTTCCCAAGCTATCTCCTGGAGCTTTCCTGAAATCTGCTCAGGGCCCTTGAGGAGCATTTCAGACTTATTTTAGGCAGACATTTAGAGGGTATGTTGGATTACCCTGTTGCCAGTTTAGTTAATCTGGGAGGTGCATTCCCCAGACTCTTTCTCTGTATAATTCCAGATTAGAGTTGTCCAGATTAGAGTTTGTGCAAGTTTGAAAGGCAATAGGCGTTACTCACTGAAGGTTGTTTTGTAATCACATACAGAGAAATAAAGGTGTAGATGTGTCCAATACATCCTCATTTGTTCTCACGTTCCTCTACTCTGCACCCAGCTCTTCTTTATAACTACTGGCTCTGAGGACCAACGGCGGCCCACCCCATCACCAAATGCTTGCAGGTGAACCCACAGAGGTGGTGGCTGCTTATAACCAACAGCTTTTCAGAGACCTCTTTCCATGAGCCTCCCCTTCATGGTTGTACTTTGGTCTCTTACATCGAATTGACTTATCAGGTTCCCTTGCAGATGCCAACATGTTCACCCATGCCTGGGCTTTAAGAGAACTGCCTGATGACCTTTTCTGTGACCCTCTAACTCCCCATTCTAAACTTTCACTTGTCCAGCTCCTTCTACAATTACTTGAGTTCTAATACCCATAAATATTCATTATCTCATGTTACTTATAAACACTTTGCTTTTCTGATTGAAGTCTGACTGACATAGTTATTGATACCAGAAGTAGAATGCTGCAGTAACAAAACACTAGAATATGTGGCTCCAGTTTTGGGATTAGCTAGCAGGTAAACACCAGAAAAACAGGGAAGAGACTGCTATAGGAGTCTAAAACAGACCACCACTTGAGTAATGCAGGGTGAATCAGTTGGCAAAACTTGTCTGTGGCAACTGAGAAGGTAGAAAAACGTATGTAATGGGCCAGGTGTGGTGCCTCATACCTATAATCCCAGCAATTTGGGAGGCGAGGTGGGAGGATCACTTGATCCCAAGAGTTCAAGACCAGCCTGGGCAACATAGCAAGACCCTGTCTCTACAAAAAATGCAAAAATAAGCCAGGTGTGGTGGCATGGTGTGTGCCTGTAGTCCCAGCTATCCTAGAGGCTGGGGTAGAAGGATCACTTGAGCTTGGGAGTTTGACGCTGCAGTGAACCATGATCATGCCACTACATTCCAGCCTGGGCAACAGAGGACAGAGCGAGACCCTGTCCAAAAATAAAAGAGAAAAAAGAAGGAAGGAAGGAAGGAAGGAAGTAAAGAAAGAAAGGAAAGAAGGAAAGGAAGGAAGGAAAGGGGAAAACTGTATGTAAGGAACTTGTGTAGCTGGCAAAGGAGAGCTCTACACACATGTTGAAAGTGTCAGTGTGCGCTTCTAGTTGTACATGGCAACAAACATCAGGAAGAAGTAAGTCTTCAATATGCGAGCAGGACTTAGAGGAAATAGAGAAGGCCCAGAACTAGCTGGGTTGGAAAATAGTCTATCCACTAGTAAAGTATTTTAAGGCCGGGTTGCTCATGTATGGAATCCCAGCACTTTGGGAGGCCAAGATGGGTGGATCCTGAGGTCAGGAGTTTGAGACCAGCCTGGCTAACATGGTGAAAGCCTGTCTCTACTAAAAATACAAAAATTAGCTTGGCATAGTGGCACGTGCCTGTAGTCTCAGCTACTCAGGAGGCTGAGGCAGAAGAATTGCTTGAACCGAGGAGGCAGAAGTTGCAGTGAGCCAAGATCATGCCATTGCACTCCAGCCTGAATTACAGAGTAAGACCCTGTCTCAAGAAAAAAAAAAAGATTATAAAAGCAAAAATGTCTTCAGGGTAAATGTCAAATCAGTTATGTGGCTGTAAGAACCATTTGTTAAGACCTAGAAGATTTAAGGCAGTACCTAGTACTCTATCAGCCAGACCACAAGGCATCTAAAAATCTTAAAAGCACTGTTCCATAGCACCCTGACATTGCCTCCAAAGTAGGAAGGCCTATTTTGAAAAGAACTGTGGGTAAGTTTTTGTCTAATGGAGCGTGAACTATATTCGGCTATATGGGAGACCCCAAAAGATTTTAAGGAAGCCACATTGGTTTGGACTAGAAATGACTGTGGCAATTCAAAATGAAAAGAGCCCCCTGGGCTTCAGGTCTCTATGTACAGAAAGTGAGCCAAACAGATTACTCAGCTGCAAACATAGGCTATATCTTACAGAAAGAAAAGAATATCTCAGAAGACAAAGCTAAGAACCCAGAGGCAGAGTCAAGGTCAGAAGCAAGAGCCACTCTCACCGCTTCCAGAGAACAACGGACTGGGATCCACTCTCACCGCTCCCAGGAAGGAGAACTGGGCTCTAATCAAGGAGCATTCTTGATATCTGGAGTTGGCAATGTGTACCTAGCTAAATTTCAGAATTATGGAGCAGTAATGGCTATATGCCTCTTCCCATTTTTCGATGGAGATTCTATTGTGGTTATCTTATTCTCCTCTCACCAAGACAAGGAGATATTGGACACGTGGAGAGCAAATAACTTTTCTTTTGGGTTCAGAGATCTCTAGATCAAGAGGATATATACTCCAAGAGCTGTACCCTTGTATGTCATCTGCCTCTAGACCTGACTTAGATCATGAAGTCCTGGAGTTCAAGCCTGACCTGCTAAAGGGATAAAACTTTGCGAGAAGGGACGAAAGTGCATTTCGCATAGGCAAATGACGTGAATTATTTTGTCCCTAGGGTAGATTATAGTATATTGTTTGCAAACATTACCCACAATAATCTCTTCCATTTCTGCACACAGATCATTTTGCAATGTAACTTTGCTGCTCATGGACTGGATGGACTTGCTTTGACAACAAGTATACAATATGTTAAAAGCTGTATACCATTTCCAAACTTAGGCCTCAAGGGGCCTTGTAGCTATTAACAAAGATTCTTTGCTTGGGTAAACTTTAGTCAGGCTTCTGAAAATCTAGTCTCATCTGTGTGCTTCTTTGTAAAACCCAGTTTTAGCAAACAACTCTGCTGAATCATTGTAGCAAGAACATCCTACCCCTGAAATCTTTTCACTCTAGAGATCGAATTGGGCTCCTCATCTTCCACCATTCCCCAGGTGCTGTCTGATCATCTTGGCCTGCTATCAGCAAGAATCCTGTTAGGTCATTTTAGCTAGAATCCCCCAACTGCTGATGTTTCCTCTTAGTAATTTAACATCCACTGACCTCCAACCTGCTCCTTGACTACAAATCCCCACTTGCCCATGCTATACTTAAAATTGAGCCCAATTTCTCCACCTTACTGCAAAATCCCATTGCCGTGGTCCCTATACTTTTCATCCTGCTCCTGAATACAGTCTGCCTTACCACACTTTAACAAGTATCATTGAATAATTTTTTCTTTGACCCTTTCACATGTGAAATACTGCCATGAGTCAACTGTGTGAAGGAGGGCTGTGAAGCCTCCTGGAGAATCAGCAGCCACATAGGGCAGAGATGAGCTGTTTGATTAAAATCCCTAGACCAGTTCACTGGCATTCACCGTCAGCCACTAGACAAGGAACTGAGGCCATCTTTGACCTTCCAGCTTCAGACACATCTCTGAACAACTGTAGCTGCTTGAATGACTCCAGGCTAATCCAGCAAAAAGACCATCTCATTGGGCCCAGCTCAAAGGCCTGATCACAGAATCATGAGCAAACAAAATGGATGTTGTTTTAGCTACTAAGCGTTGGAGGGGTTTATCACACAGCGATAGATAACCATCACAACAAGTAAGAAAGTGATTTGGTCTCATGCGTTCCTGGGGCCTCAAAAGTCACCTACTCTAACCTATCATCTTTTTACCACACCTTTAGCAAATATCATACCACCTTTTCACTATCAGCTGCAGGAATGAGAAACTCAGTATCTTCCAAGATGGAACAGCTTGTTTTGAATTATCCTTGACTTTAAAAGTTATCTCTTGGCTCCATATCTGGGAATAAAACCTAGGGGAAAATATTCCAAATGTGGAAAAAACTTTTATAAACAAAGATATTCATATAAGTCATATAATAATAGAATATTAGCAATATTGTAAATATCCTATTCTAGAGGAATAGTTAAATTAGTATTAACTTCTAAATAGGCAACCATTAATTATCACAGTAATGGAGTATTTACAGCAATATGGAAATATCCTTAGGAGGCAATATTAAGTGAAAAAGCTGAAAAAATAGTATATATGGTATAATTATACCTATGTTGAAAGTATGCATTGAAAACAAAAAGTAGAAGGAATTAAAGTAACTGTTAGCGATGGTTAGTGGAGCTATAGGTAATTTTTCTTTTTACTCCCTTTTTACATTAAAAAAGAAACTTGAGCTCAAAGCTGCTTCCCTCTAGCTTCCACCGCATGGTGTAAAATCAGTTCGTTCAAGTCAAAAAACAAAGGGAGCACACAGGAGGGGCAACTGAACCAGGCTGGAAGTGTAGGGTCCCTCATCTGCTGTCAACCTCGTTCTCCGAGTCTTCCCTTCATCTAAGGACATGGTGGGGGGACTCTTCAGCATTCTGTCACCCCCTCTCATTATTCTAGCCCTTGGGTTCCAAGAGAGTTGAAAAAGAGATCTTTGCTTCATAAACAAACAAGGTGAAAAGTAAAATTCTGAGAAAACATCAAGAAACTCAGAAAAATAAAACCTCACATGTGGCAGCGTATAACAGGGAGGGTCACATATCAGGGAACAGTTTTGTGATTGTGAAGCCCAAGGAGTGAGCAGGTGGGTATAACTGGATGGCTAAGGGGAGACAGAAGAGTTTCTTAGTCCAGAGTTCATGAAGACCGAAAGGAAACGAAAGGGAGAGAGAGAGAGAAAAAGAGAAGACAGATAGATCTTAGATGTTTAGGAAAGTTTGCGATAAGAACATCTCTGCCCCTTTTTAACTTCTCAAGAATGAGTCAAATTGTGAATTGTTTTCAATTTGGCAGATTTTCTGTTTCATTAGGATGCAACCTCTTACTTATTGGGCCACCTCATTTTTATATGATTGCTATATTTAAATTTTCAGTGCCACAAAAGAAGTAGCACTCAAATATACATTTTCTCAGCAGGGCAATTTACTTCTATAGAAGGGTGCATCTCACACATGGGGCAATGGCGAAAGCACACTCAAACAGGGCAGGGGAAGGGGTTCTTATCCCTGACACAGGAAGCCCCTATTGCTGTGTTATTCCCCTATTGGCTAGGGTTGGACTGCACAGTCTAGGCTTATTCCAATTGGCTATTTTAAAGGCAGCAGGGGTACGAGCCAGAGTGGTGGGGTGAGCAGTTTGGTGGGAAGGATGGTTATGGAAGAGGTAACTAAATGTGACTCAGATCAAAGCAGGTTACCAGAGGAATAGATGTGAACTACTGCTTAGAACTGGTGGGAAAGTTGTTTACTAAAACTAGGGGTAAAAGGGTGAAGAGAACCAGGAAGTTAAACTTTGAAACAAAGAACAAAGAACAGGGTAGCTGAACATGCTGACACATTAGTTCTTTGGAGAGGATCTCAGAACTCATTGTACTTAACAATTTATAGGCTAAAGCCTTTGAAGAGGAATTTATTATATCATACATGATCTTCTCCAATAATTAGATGTTGGAAAAATTACTTAAACTCTCTGTACTCCATCAGAAAAAAAAGTAATAAAAATAATGATGATAATAATTCTTTGCTCTATGTGGAACTTTCCAGCTGACAGGGCATGTTTACCTTTTCTATTTCATTTGCTCCTAATGGCATTCATGTAGTGAATGCACTTCAGGGAGGCAATTCTGAGTCCAGGGAGGTGACATGACTCCCCCAAGTCCACATAGCCTATGAGTGCCAGGCCTGAGACAACATCCAGATGTTCTAATATCCAGGTTTGGCTCAATAATTGGAATCACACAGCTGATCAGCCACCTGCCAGAGCAAAGGTGAGCGCTGAAAAGAACATGAGAAGACATTAAGTCTGTATTTGTCCTTTTTCTCAGGTGGAGGAACAGACTTGTTCAAAGCTAGTCAATGGCAGAGCCAGTACTGGGGCCCAGGTACCCTGCTCCTCTCAGGATGGTGTTCTTACTTGTGAATCAGGGTGAAAACCTCCTGATAGAGCTGGGTGAGCCCCATTGTGTACATGCAAATACTTGGCACCATAAAGAATGTGGGGGTCTGAGAAACAACTGGTGGGGGCCAGAGAAACAGCTGGCAGGTCCTAAGAGTCCAAGAATCCCACTGCTGCCAGGAAGGACTGCCCATTCTCGGGAGGGCTCTGGACAGAAAAGGGCAGCATGAGCAGAGGGAGAAGAAAGAGCTGGCAGGGGAGGGGTCCTGCCAAGAGCCTGGGAAGCGGGCATCCCGCAGGTGGGAAACCAGCAGTGCCCAATGTCTCAGAGGGAGCTGGGCTGGGGGTGGGGTGGGAGGGAAGAGTCTGGGAATTGTGTCTGGGAGGGAGAGCCAGGGAGGATTGACACTCTCTTTGGCCTGAGAATGGCTCAGACTCCCCCACCTCACCCCTTCTGGGACTTCAGAGCAGAGCTCATTCACATGCAAATCCCTTCAGCAACTTGGAGGCTGGGCCCCAAACAGTTCAGTACAGGAAAATAGCCCAAGGATGGGAAAAACAAAGGATTGTTATGTTCTTCTGCAGCAGAAGCTGCCCGGATCCAGGTGTGTCAAAGCCGGGACGGGGGTGAAGGTAGTGCTGAGGCTGGTGTTGAGTGGACAGAAGAGGCTGCCTGGCACCAGCGTCTTCCAGCAGAGTTTCAAGAGTTGTGAGCTGCTGTGTTCCTGTGACACTGCCCAGGACCTTGTGCTGACCCAGGCTAAACTTAGATCCTCAAATCTTTGCACAGAAGTCCTACAAGAGTGCTGGAATAAGGACCAGCGACGTAGGCTCTCTTCACAGGTCCGCCACTCATACCTCAGGGGTCACTTAAACCTCCCCAGGCAGCGGTGTGCGAAGCCCGAAGCTTACACCAGTTTGTAAGAGCCAGCTGTCAGCTTTTCAGGGATTTTGCTACCCTGTTGTTAAATCCAGCCATCATTAAGTTTCATAAACTTACAATTAAATAAATTCTATTAGAAACCAGTTTGATGAAAACCATTTCTATGAAAACTGATGACTTCTTAATTATGTGATTGTTCTATGGTCTATGCTCTGAGGGCTCTCTGTGTCTGTGACATCTGAATGTTGAATGATGGACATCTCTTTTCCCCCATTCCCTGTCCCCGCCCCCCAGTCTGATTGTTAGCACTCATAACCCCTGTCTCCAGGCCTCAGTTTTCACAAACGTAAGAAGTGGGCATTAATACTGTCCTCTGAGCATCAGGTCAAATGAGATTCGGGGCATGAAAGCAGCTTGTAAAGGCTGCCATTGCCTGGCAGCATTTAGCAGGAACCCTGCTTCCCAGTCTCCCATCCTGCTTCCCCTGTACCTTTCTGTCTTCATCACGCGTTCCTGCCCTCCAGCTACGCTGCCATCCTTGCTGTTCTTCAAACACACCGGGCACTTTCCACCCGAGGGCACTGGATGTTCCCTCTGGCTGAAATGCCCCCCAGGATACCCCCACTACCACCAAGAAAGCCACATAGCTAATCTTCTTACCTGCTTCAAGTCTTTGCTCAAATGTCACTCTCTCAATGAGGTCCACCCTGAGCGTCATATTTAAATCAGAGCCCCTGCGGCTGGACGTGGTGGCTCACACCTGTAATCCCAGCACTTTGGGAGGTGGGTGGATCATGAGATCAGGAGTTCGAGACCAGCTTGACCAACATGGTGAAACCCTGTCTCTACTACAAATACAAAAAAATTAGTAGGGCTTGGTGGCGTGTGCCTGTAATCTCAGCTACTCAGGAGTCTGAGGCAGGAGAAGCATTTGAACCTGGGAGGCAGAGGTCGCAATGAGCCGAGATTGTGCCACTGTACTCCAGCCTGGGTGACAGAGTGACACTCCGTCTCAAAAAAATCAGAGCCCCCATCTCAACTCATGCAGAGCCCCTTTGCCCTGCTCTATTTTATTTCTTTGCCTATAAACTGATTACTTACTACATAAATTACTTATGCATTATGCTTCGTGTTCATTGTCTGTTTATCCTAGTGCAATGTAAGCCTCACCTTGGAGATTTCTCTTTGTTCTAATTACTGCTGTACCCTAAGCTCTAATGAACTGTAGGCACTAGATGAATATTTGTTGAATAAATGAATGCCTCTCCTTCCTTGCCTTTTTCCTCTGTAAACATATCAAAGTAAATTCAGGCACTGCTCTTCACCAAGGTGTTTTCAAGAGTAACCTGTAATACACACAAGCACAGAGATGTGCACCCCATGTGCACCCACACCTGGGACATTCCTACCTCACACTCACCCACATTCTCGGCCTCAGCGCAGGGAACTTTCTTTTGTTTTCCATCACCCTGAAGCCTGTGCTGTTTGCACTTTCTGCATAAAATGAGCTTTCATTACACTTTCCTGAAGCAAGCTCATTTTCATTTCCTAATTATTTTGAATCGGCTGGAATTGGTGTTTGGGACCTGGTGTCTCCGGAGTAGGAGAATTCTGCTGGAGACTACAATTGAAATTCATGAAATGTTTACCCATTTCTCATTTCCTTCTGGGGCCAAGGACCCCGGTCCACTCCCAGAGGATGAGAGTAGTTACTGCAGTAGAAGTGAGTTCAGCCGGAAGGAAGGTCGAGGGCATGTTCTAAGTAAACACAAAGCATTGCACAGAAATGAGGAGCTTAGGGGTCAGAGTCCTCCTTGGGAGCGACTTACCTCTCAATTACACAGAAGGATGAAGACTGACCCAGTGTGGCCTGAGGGAAGGGGCATTGGACTGGGAGTCACAGACCATCAGAACTGGAAGGGTTTGGAGAAGCCAGCTGGTTCAGTTCCCTCATCTGGCAGATGGGGAAACTGAGGCCTCGAATGAAGAGGTGACTTGCCCACGCTCTCAGCAGGAGTCAGCAGCTGTTTTCCAGGCCAGAGCCCTTTCCACTGCCAGGAGGCATGTACCTTTTCCTGTTCTGCCCAGGACTGTGCTTTCTCCTGGAGAAAACACAGACATAGGCCCTGAACTCATGGGGCTGACGATCTAGGGGGGGATGAGCTTGAGCTCATCATTAGAAATTATGCACTACAAGCACTTGCCGATTCACTGTAGTTCAGACTCATTTTCTATTATTTTTAAAAAACATTTTTTCTCTCAAAGGATGAAAGAGAAAGTTATTTAACATAATCTAGACAATATAGGGACTCTCAAACTTTCTGTTTTACTAAATTTTATGAAATTATCTTGACAAGCAGGGTGTTGCTTTAGGAATAATTCATGTCCAGGAAACATAACAGGGCCCCTTCCATGATAAAGCCTATTCTGAGAAAGGCTCCGTGGAGAGACAGACCCATGGGGAGTAAGAAGACTGGGGATTCAGACCTGACTTCCAGCAGAGACTTGAACAAATTTACTTCTACCTGTTTCCTTTTTTTTTTTTTTTGTAAATTAGGTGCAATAATCCCTGTTCTTCCTATACCATGAGAATCAAATGAGTTAATAGATTACTGTTATTTGTGTTTCTACAAGGTAAATACAAAGGAGAAATAAATAACCTCCTGCTTTTGAATTGTGCTTTGGAAGCACTTTTTCATAAATTGCCAGAAAAAGCTGAGTAACATTAGCAAAGTCATATACAGCCAGTCAGTGGTAGGGTCGGGGTTGACAAGAAAACTGACATTCAGTGAGCATCTGGTGATCCCAGGCAGACCCTATATTACTCATACCATTGCCTTCATTCCCATTATTATAGAATTTATGAGCTAATTAGAGATGTGTTGGACACTTGTCATTAAAGCATTTACTTCATGTGGCATTCACAGTAAGCCCATTAAATAAGCTTCTTTATTATCTCCGTTTTACAAATGGAGAAGAAAATCATAGCGAGGTTAAGCAACTGCTCCAGTAGGAAGTGGAGACAAGACTTGGCCCTGGGTCTGAATGACTCCAAAGTCTGAGCTCCCAACTGCTGAGCACATCTGTGATTCCGCTTAGACCACCTGCCATTCAAACCCTCCCACAATCTGTGAGGAAGACAGTGTATTCATTAGGAACTCTTCCTTTCAACAGATGACGAAACCAATGCTGAAGGAGATCAAGGAGATTCGTTTGCCAAGGTTCCTCACTCAGATGGTGGCAGAGACAGAATTTAATTCTCAATGTGTTAACCCTCACTCCACCACCATTTCTGTGCCCTTTCCACATCCATTCTTATAACTCTGTCTCAAAATTTAGACCAGCATTTTCAGCTGTATTCAAAAGTCAATGCACTTCAGTGCATTCTGTATCTTTCTAAATCTACACATCTTCATGTTCTGGATCTCCATTTCTGGGTAAGTAGCTAACATGGTGTCATAACTGGGGCTTAAAGCCTCTGATTCCTCCTTTTCCTCTCCCACACGCAGCCAGTTCCTGTGGAGTTTACCTCTGCACATCCTACCTGCTCTTCCATAGCTGTCCAGGAGGCCTGTGGGCTTCCTTGAAACATACTACGCTCAACATAGTCATATCCAATCTATTTAGCACAGCCACCTAAATGGCCTCATTCAGCAGCTCCAGTCTCTTTTGACTTGACCAGTCCTTGACATCCCTCCCATAGCTCCAGGTTGACCTTCCTTAAGCATACCTCTGACTGTGTCACATCCCTGAACTCCACTGCCCCACCCCTCTGCCTCATTACAGCTTCTAATTGGAGGTCCTAGACTCAAATGCTAAAAGACATCAGGCAGAAAACATAAATGAGTGAAACAAGCTGCTTTGAATTCTTTAGACAGAAATACACTTAGCCTGTTAAATACAGAGGGATATTCTTCACTCTGCAAAGAATTTTTTCCTGATATATATATCTTTCTTGGGAACTTTCAACTTTCCTACTTTTGATAGAGACACTGGGGAAAAATGGTTCACTTTCTTTAATGTAGGAGAAGCAATGGTGCCATTAAGAGGCCAGAAAGTATTAGCATGGGGGAGCTATAGGAATGGTGGGGACCCTACCCACACGGCCACCTCTTCCTGGTGCTGACTGATTCTTGGAAGGCAGGAAGCTGCCAGAATTGCCAGATTTTCTAATATTCTTAGAAATTTGGAAACACGGGTTGTTGTATGAGATCAGAAATTTTATGTTGCCATAATTCTCCTTCTCTTTCTCCCACTCAAAACATAGTATAAGCTAACAATATTAGGCTGGCCGACAAAATCCATCTGTGAAAATTCAAACTTTGACCACTTGTTTGTGACTTTGGTGCACCTGCTTAAACCCAAATTCACTGACCACTTCTCAGTTCACCCTCAGATAATCTTTCTGGGCTTTACATCTCCCCAAAACATGCCAACACTGGTTATTCTCAGTTTTACAGCATTCCCCTCCTCTTCATCCTCCCTGCTCTGATGGTAGCTCTGCTAAGAAGTCCTACTTAGGGAGCAGCACTGCCAAATTCTTATTTACTCCTTAAGACTAATCTCAAACATCAACTATTTCCAAAGCCTTCCCTGGCCATCTAAAAATGACCACTCCCAAGCTTATATACTGACTGATACCCCTTGTGTTACTTTGTCTGGCTTTATTAATTACACACAGGTTTCATCATATTCTATGGAACCATGAATTCCTTGAGGACTTTACATTTTGTTTTACTGTGAAGAATTCCTTTTCCTGATCTTTGCAGACCCAGCCTTTGGCATAGTGTCCAGCTTATGGTAGATTTTCACTAGGATTATTATGCTTCATTCCACAAACAATGGGGAGCCGTTGAAAGATTTTTAGAGTAGCAAAATCAAAGCTATGTTCGAAGAAGATCCTCTGGATACTCATAGAAGGTAGGCTAGATGGGGAGAGGCTGACATTTGGTAGACATATAGAAAGTTACTGCAATAGACTCATTGAGAGGAATAAGAATTGGAACTAAGGAACCTACAGTGAAAAGGATGGAAGAAATATTGAATACATCAAGGATATAGGGTTAAAAGGAGAACAGTGACATTATATTATAAAGACATAACAGATGCCATTGAAATATTACATATGGCAACAAAAAGAGAAAAAAAGAAAGAGAGTACAATCCAAATGCAGGTGATCCTTGCTCCTTTTAACAGTGAATAGATGCCATGAAATGAACTTGAAAATGGAATGTGTAATCTGCTGCTCTCTTGGCAGTCCTGGTTTCTAACTATCTAAACTCTGTCCATAACCATAGCTTCGTGGTTTCTTTGTAAGTATAAAATGACCACTTCATCTGGTGCTCAACCAAAGGAACTTTAATTTCTTGCATTTCTGGAAAAAAAATTCTCTTTTGGACATCTAAAAGATAATGCTTTACAATATTTAAGGGATTTTTAAGGGTAAGTTTGACTATAGACCAATATTTGTCTTATATTACAGCATAAAAACCTAGTCATTCACAAGATGGGGCTTCACTGTTTTTTAATGTGTTAAATAAGCAGAAGAAAAGACTAAGAATCTTAAGATGTAAATTCTGATACAAGCATGATGTTGACCAATGAATGGCCCTTCTCTGGGCCATTGGAACATAATGACCATGGAGTTGGATCATGATTTATTGATTATTTATTTATTTAGATGGAGTTTTGCTCTTGTTGCCCAGGCTAGAGTGCAGTGGCACAATCTCGGCTCACTGCAACCTTGGCCTCCCAGGTTCAAGCTATTCTCCTGCCTCAGCCTTCCTAGTAGCTGAGATTACAGGTGTGTGTCACTATGTCCAGCTAATTTTTGTAGTTTTAGTAGAGATGGGGTTTTGTCATGTTGGCTAGGCTCGTCTCAAACCCCTGATCTCAGGTGATCCACCCACCTTGGCCTCCCAAAGTGCTAGGATTACAGGCGTGAGCCACCGCGCCCAGCCTGGATCATAATTTCTAAGGTCTTAGATGCACAGACTATCAAGGCAAAGTGGACTTTAGAGACCATCTGGTTTAATCATTTGTATTTGATAGAAGAGGAAACAGAGTTCCTTCTAGGTGCAGTCATTCGCCCAAGGTTAGTGAGTATGGAATGACACCCAGTCAGGCTGGCTGACTCCCTGACCAGTATCTGTGCTTTGCCTCTTGCCTGCAACATTAACCAGCCCTGATTTGTATGCCTCATCCATGCACTACAGGAATCTAAACATTGCAGCCACATTCCAAGGAAGCAGATGCTGTTGTGCAGATGTGCATGAGCCTTGAAGACCAAGAACTGTGGGAAATCAGGCAGGAGAGGGATTTTGATAAATGTGAATATCAGGACCACAGACTTGGGGGTCCTGCTTTCTTCAGGCTACTGATGTGCAGTATCAGCAGTTCCATCATCATTGCCCTGATGGGCCTGGGTGGGAAGGGCAGTTTGTGTTGGGCTGAGCTGGAAAATATTCCTGTGAGTTGGAAGGTTTATTAAACCCTCTCCTATATAAGCCTGGGAGGGGAATTTAGTCCCAGAGCAAAAATGCCTCAAAACAGGGAGTTTTATCCCGCCAAAGGAAAGTCAGTGATAATTGAAGTTGCTTGGTAAAGGACAGTGTTGGCATTATATGTTTACCAGTTCTGTCCAGATGATATGCCACCAAGGCACCCCCAGCAGGCTTCAGGCTCTTACTGGTGTGCTTGCAGCTATGTGACGTTGAGATGCAGCTGCTGTAAACATACAATTTCTGTGTTTTGGTGTTAATCCTGACTATGATAATGAGGGTTTGCTGGGGTTATCTTGGAAGGTCTGGCGAGGCGGCTTGGGATTATAATTCCAGAATTGAAAGGACCTTGGGGATCACCTCATTCCACCCTCTCATTGAACAGAGGAAAAAATATAATTTTGGAGAGGAATATGGACTTACTTGGGGGCCACATGGCATATTTGTGCTTTTATTTAGATGTAAAGGGAAGAACCTCTCTTCCATTTATAGCCAGAAAAAGCATGTATTCTAGGGGCTAGCGTTGGGTAGGCAATTAGACAAAGCCAATGGGTTTCACCTAAGTGTGGAATACTTCTGGGTTTGGGATTTTAGAGGCAGACTGCTCATCCTCTCTCTGAACTCTGACCTCCTCTTCTGTCCAATGGGAACATGGCCAGAGCAGCAAGAGTCAAGCCATAGTCCCTCAAGGGGCTTCAAGGTAACCAAAGAGGATGATGAGCAAGCAGAGCCACCTTCAGCTAGAGCAGCTCACTTCTGTCTCTTCTCTATATTGGGCCTCACTGAAGATTTTCTAGGAGAAAATGTTTACTGGGAAGAATATACTTGAAAACCACAACTGAAAATGAGATGCGTCCCCAGAGGGTCCCTGCAGCCTGACATTCTGTGAGTTCTCAACTCTAGGAGAGCAACTCACTGGGTGTGTAGGCAGGGGCACAGGGTGGTCTCCACGTGAGCACCAGCAGTCAGCCAAGCAGCGTGCAGCGTTCTGCAGGGGGAGGCCTGCTGGTGCCCCATGGATGTTGGAACCTGTGCAGGAGGCTAAGGCTGACATTAGGATGGCATTCTGGAAGAGAGTCAGCTGTGCAAGAGCAAGTGGAGAAATCTCACTTCCCGCTGCCACCGTGTTAATCTCTGCTTTCATAGGAACTGGAAAAATGTCCCACCTCACAGATGCAAGGACTGTAGGGCACTTGAGGTAGACAGCTCAGTCCATAAGTTGCTTCAAGTAGACTACTTCCCTGTTATGCCCAGAGTTTATCCATCTAATTTTTGAGCAGAGAGGGTGCTGTAAAATAATATTCTTCTCCACTCCATATCATTTGGGGAATTAGTGACAGATCTGGGATTAGAAAAGGCATTTCCTGAATTCCATGTAAAAGGCCAGGGCCATGCTGCACCTTCCAAAGGGCCCATGCCCATTTACTTGTGGTTTCGGAAAGGAGCCTCATCATTCTAGATAGAAACCATCCACCAATTTCTAGAATATTCTCTAGCCAAGAAAGCCAAGCTTTAGATAGAAATATATTCCAGTGTCTTTAATTCAGTGTTAGAAGAGGTTTTCAGATTTTATTATTGCTCTTGAAAAGCATCATCACTTTTTTCCCATTAATAAATTTCTGCTTTATGTCAGCTTCTTCGTCTGCCTTGCTGGGAGACTCCACTTATTTGGAGCAAACAAATGAGTTAAATCCTCTCTTGTGTGTTTATCATCTTGATAAAGGAGTCCTAAGAAGGTTAAATTGTCTTTTGTCTGAAAAAGAATCAAACTTAAGAGAAAGAATTGCTCAATGTATATGAAGTTAAGAGTCAAATCTTGGGGAGAAGAGGGGGCAAATTATGAGAAGAAGTCATCACTACCGAGAAAAAAAGTTCTATAATTTCTGTGATCTTGAGCCTCAGTACCAATAAAAGCTATTTGCACTGACAAAATTTCTAGATGGTTGACGTGTTTGAAAGTGGAGGAAAATATGGTTAGAAAGTTTATATCTAGCCTTATCTAAATCCAGAGAACTCATTGTCATATTAAACCAATGTTTGGTAATTTTTCTTCTGGTTAAGACCACTCTTCAACCAAAATATTAAAGAATGCCACAACTTTATGACCAACATTATTTGGGGGAATGGGCTAAGAGATTCCATTTAACCTAAGCACTCATCCGATAATCTGACTTATCCTGGAGTTTAACTCTGGATAACACTCTTATCCTGGAAGGCATAACTGACCTTTTTGTCAGAAAGTTCAGTTTAGGATGATACATACTCATGTCCTCAGTGAATACCCCCTGGTTGATCCTTGCAACCCTGAGACACTGGTTTTATTTTTAATGAATGTATAGAAATTGCATCTAGAGTACCAATCAACATCATCTCTTAGAGTAACGGTTTAATCTTTTCTCATTCTTTATCAGTTAGTCTTTTATTACCATCTCTGTTCTATCTTGTGCAATGACTATTTTCAAGGCTCATCTTTCTGTTTAAGGGACCAGGTCTTTTGTGACCTAGTATTTCCACTCTCCCTAGCACAGGGCATTCTAAGAGGGCATCATTCCATACAGCAGTGGTTCTGGGACATAGAAAACATCTTGATACATTTATGATGCCATAACTGGTGGGGCCAGGAGAGTTGCTACTGGCACCTGGTTAGGGTAGAAGCTAGGGATACTGCTAAAAATCCCACAATGCTCAGGACAGCTTTTCTCAGCAAATTATCTAGCTCAAAATATCAGTAGTGCTGAGGTTTAAAAAACCCTGCCATGGAACACCAATTTTTGAAAATTTTTAGATGCAGAGACCTACTGTAAATGGGACATTGCAGACAGACTCAACATACACAATGACAACACCCTACATATAAAATGAGTGGAAGCACAGTGCCTTTGTATGCCCTTGCTGTATCCTAGGCTTGGTGGAGAATAGCCTGGGAGTTTTTGGTGTAGACAAAAGAGCTTGTGATTCAAAAAGACACGGCATGGGTTTGAGATCTTAATCCGTCACTTACCAGATGTACAACCTTGGATGAGTTGCTTAACCTTCCTGGGTTTATTTTTTTTTACCTGTGAAATGGGGTCATTGCTCCTGTCTCAAAATTGTTTTAAAGCTTGAATGAGGTTATAATTGTAAAAGTACCTTGTAAACTCACTTCTCTGCTATTTACCAAATATTCTGACTAATACAAAGTTAATTCATGTTAAATTACTGGCTATGGAATAATGAGTATATATAAATTGCTAAAACACTAAAAATACTAAAATGCTAAAAATATCTAAATACTCTAGAGTTGTTTGATAAGAACCTCTTCCAGGAAGCTGGAGAGCTTAGAAGGTAGGTTCTTTGGTCTCCACATCTTTTTTAACTAGATGTAACTGCAATAAACCTGATCCCTTAGAAATATTCTGACCTTTTTCAGCCTCGCTTTAAAAGGAGAACAGCTTTCTACCCATGGAATATTTTGGGGGGATTTAGACAACATACCTCTAAATTCCAGGCTATGTTGTTTAGATGTGATCCTGCTCTTCCCTCATATTTACTTTTTGCATCTACTTCTGATAGTGATCCTCCCTCCCTACCCATGCCTTTTGCTAATAAAATGCAAACTCCTTGGGCTTGACATTCAAGGTCCATTAGAATCTCACCTCCACCCACCCTTCCGACTTCATCTCCTTCTCTTTACTACTGCTTACCCTGCACTTCCTAAATACTTGATCATTATTTGTGACATTGGACAATGTTTTCTAATGCCTCAACTTGGGACATAATTGTGGTTCTGTTTCTATGATTACTGCCTACTCTGAGCTCTCTGCCCTTTTCTGCTTGTTGAATTAAAGGTGACCTTGAAACACAGGTTGGTAGAAACACTAAAGGCTTTGAGAACAGGAAGAAAGAAGGGATGTAGTGTTGGGCTGAGTCACACTCCATCAGTTTCAGTTTCCTTCATGGACCTTTCTAGTTCTACCCATCGGCTTGCACTTAGCTTTCCACCTTGACCTGAATTCATGCTATTGTGATGTTGTGTGTCTCCCTCACTACATGCCACCCTGGAAGGGTCTAATTCATACAGCCTTGTCTAACTCCCAGCAGAGAGCCTGGCCCAGTTAGGGGACATCGGGATTCTCACCTTCACATAGTCATATTCACAAAGGTAGGAGGATTCCAAGTTGAAGTGCATGAAGTAAAGCTTGATCCGAAACCCATCTGGGACAGTGATATTCCAAGTCACCTCCGAATCACTGGGATAGGAGTCTGGATAACCAGGCGACTGAATCTGGCCAAACATATTGTTTAGCTCCACGGTATGGGCTGAAGCCTTTGACAGGGAGAAGCACAGAGCATGATAGAGAAGCAGCCACCTGAAAGACATGAATGTAGGTCTACTTACATTTATAAACACAGCCCCCACCATTCATCTCAGTCACAGCTAGGAGAACAAGATCTCACATGTCTCTGTCTCTGGCCTGCCGTAATTACTTTTCCTCTTCTGACCTTGCCTCTCCAGTCTGTATTGTGAAAATATGGTAACTATATGATTTCTAAGATTTCTTCTGTTTTTGTTCATTCAAAGTTCTGATAATAGTATTAAAGTTAAACTCCCAGAAACTACTGTGTTTGGGAGTCTGACACATATTTTACTGTTGAAAATGTAACTTTCATAATTAGGTAAAAGTTGATATCTCTTCAGTTCAGCTTAATTTAAGAATCATAAACTCTTGATTCTCTTCTCTAAAAAGTAAATGATAATAACACGGCAATACTGGGATGAGGGTTAAACGCATTGATGGACTCTGTAGTACCTTAAACTGATTTAACATGTTGAAAATGGTATTTTACCACAAACTCAGACAAGCCATGCAAAATATTTAATAAAAAAAGAATGAGCAAGGCAAGTTTTCTTCCTCTTGGTAAAAGGATCAAAAACCTACAACTTATTCCTGTAGGAATCAGAGATAATGGACTGATAAGGAGTTGCAAAAGAGACAAGGAAAATTCAATAAAACTTGCAGAGCACATCACCATGGCTGATGCAATAACGAGGCAGAATGACCAAGGCTGGTCAAAGCCCTCCTGGTCAGTCAGTATTCACCATACCAGGCATCTGTCTAACAGACCGCTTCCCCTGTGAGGTCCGGTGACCTTGAACTCAATCATTCCAAACTCATCACTCCTCTCCTAATCATTTCCTGCTCTCACTTCTGATTTCTGTTAATGGTATTACCATCAACCCGTTCCCGGGCCTGAACTTTAACCATTAATCATCTTTTCATTTACTCCAGAGTCAATAGTCACCAGTTCCTACTTATTCTGCTTCCTATGTTTTGGAACTCCATCTCTCCTCCTCTGCAGTTAATTACATAGTTTAAATTTTCTTATATAGCTTATTGCTTGAGCATCCTAACCAATATCCCCAACCCACCCACCAGCAGTCTTCCGCCAAAGCTGATTTTCTAAAACACAGATGTGACCATGCTGGTTTTTTTTTTTTTTTGAGGCGGAGTTTTGCTTTTGTTACCCAGGCTGGAGTGCAATGGCGCGATCTCGGCTCACCGCAACCTCCGCCTCCTGGGTTCAGGCAATTCTCCTGCCTCAGCCTCCTGAGTAGCTGGGATTACAGGCACGCGCCACCATGCCCAGCTAATTTTTTGTAGTTTTAGTAGAGACGGGGTTTCACCATGTTGACCAGGGTGGTCTTGATCTCTTGACCTCGTGATCCATCCGCCTCTGCCTCCCAAAGTGCTGGGATTACAGGCGTGAGCCACCGCGCCCGGCCTACCATGCTGTTTTACTGTGCCTGCTGGGTAAAGCTTCTGCTCTGAGGATGGCTGATGAGACCCTTTTGATCTGATTAATCTGCCTTCCCACCTCATCTCAGTAGCCAGCCCTGTGAAGCCCCTGTTATTCTGGGAGCATGCCATGCCCTTCCTTCCATTCCATGCCTTAGTTCCATTGTACATGCTCTGCTCACTCCTCACTTACATATCCTCCATTGTCTTACTTATCTTCCACCATCCAGCTCAGAGCTTCCCAGCTGTGGAGTATCCTTTCACTCCTCCACATGCCACAGCTCCCTACACATTCCTCTATTATGGTGGGCATCACATTGCACTGCTTTAGACACACCCTTTGGAGTGAAACGTACTTGGATTGAAGTCCCAATTCTTCCACTTACTGACTGTGAAAACTTGGGCAACAAGTCTCCCTGAGCCTTAGTTCGCTCAGATGTAAAATGGAGACTATATTATATAATTTATAAGGCTCCTATGAGCATTAAAGATTATTTATATAAAGGTCCTAGTACAGAGTCTGATATACAATAGATTATAAATGAATGAATCAATGAAAGTGGGGCCTGAGTCTTAGATAGCCTAAAAAGTCAATGCTGGGAAACCATACCAGCATCTTCAGATTAACAGTTGTATCTTTGCTGATCAGGAAGTCGTCTCCCTCCAGTACCCAGCCTACCCATGTATTCAGATGCATATATCTGTATAATGCATACATATGAATGTTTGGGTATGTCAACAGAACAAGATAATTACATACATAGACTGTGTAGCTATGTCACGGTAATATTTACATAAATTGTAAATAGGCAAGTACGAAAAGGTCTGAAAGGATATACACCAAGGCATTAACAGTAGTTATTTCCAAAATGGGAATGTAAATATTTTTATATTTGTGCATATGAAATGTTTACATTTGTCAAGAAGGACCATGTACTATTTTTTCAGTAAAAAGAAAATACATGTATTTATTTTTTTTTCGAGGTCCCTACAATAGCCATATGTGAGATTCTATTAAGAAAACAAAATGTCTTAATCCCATAGCCAATGTCAATATTTTCTTAAACCAATCTGTGGAAGGAGGGCCTCCGAAGCAGAAGGAAGGGAAGGCATTTGTCCAAGTTAACCCGTGAATTAGTTGGAAAGCTAAGTTAAAAAAAACCAGTTGGCAGGGCCCAGGCATCCCATTTTTAAGTGAGGAAATGAACCAGTGTTAACAAGGCTGGGAGTTCAGGTTCAGCCCTGCTGAGGAGGGAAGGGCAGTGGCCCTGGGTCAGAAGATCTAGATTCAGTTCCAGCTTTGACTTTATTTATCCTTTCCATTTTAGGAAGTCATGGGAGGTCTTGTTTCCTCATCCATTAAGTTGTAATGATAACGACTTCCCACAGTGCTGTTATCAGAGTAAAGGAGGATTGGGAAGTATTTTGTTAACTCTCCAGCCCTAGGCAAGCATTGGTTATGATTATTCCATGGCGCTGCTTCCCGAAAAGCAAGAGTTAGGAAATGAGCTTTGGCTCCTAAACTGAACTTCCCTTTATAGCGACACCCAAATTATGCAAGGCTGAAAGGTCAATTTCCTCCATGTGTGCTTTTTCCAGATGACATCGAAGAGACACTGAGCCTTCTGAGGCCGGTTCAGTCAAGGACTGGCAGCAGACAGCCCTGTCTAGCCCAGAAGCCCGGTGCCATGTGTGGTAGGCAACTGGTCAGCGTGGGAGGAAGGCCCAGGAAGCTTTCCCTTCTACTTTTGTTTGCATCTCAAAACGGTTTCAAACATATGAAACAAATATCTCCCTTCATGTAATGGGCTTGAGCATATGCTTGTCTCTCGTGTAAATTGAAGAATATAAGTGGCAGCTTTCATTCCTCGTCACACTCTGAATGTTTTTGGCTTCTTATATACCAGGCACCGGCTGTATAGTTCCCAACACCTGCTATCTATCCTCTGACTAATAAAAAAGTTTAGCTACATTGCTGAAATGTCAGAAGTAATATATAGAGCTGAGATTTTATAGGCCCCATTGTAGGAACAGCTAGCAGGACTGCGTAAAAATGCCTGCATATATCTGTGATTGTGGCATGAATGGCAATTGCTATCTTCTCCATATACTCCCTGTACACACCCCTCATTTCAACCCACACAACACCGAGACTCCGTTTTTGAACTGAGGAGTTGGAAGGGACTGCATAGATCCCTTACACAGCGCCCTAATTTGACAGATGATGAAAAGGATACCCCAAGAGATGTCACATCATGCTCAATACCATATGGTGAATTAACTTCAACAGAAGAAGGGAATAACAAGAGCTCACAGAAGAAGCTGGGTCCATGCCCATATCACGCCCAGGCATCTGGCCAAAGCAATTAATCCTGTGAAAAATAATGTAAAAACCCATGGCTTTATGTGGAAAATTTAAAAATACTAAGGCCAAAGTCCTTCCCCAGAAGATTCTGGTTTAATTGGTCTGGGGTGAGGCCTGAGCACTGGCATTTTTTAAGGCACCACAGATCATTCTAATGTACAGTCAAAATTAAGAGCCGTCAGAGTAAAATAAGACACTTGGCAGAAAGTCTAGTTTTATAGTAGAAAAAAGCCTGAACTTGGATTCCCGAAGACCCAAATTTGAATCTGACTTTTTCAAGATCATCAGTGTGGTTTGGGCAAGTTGCTTAACTGCTTTTATACCCACCACTTATCCCTAAATCCTTCCTTCATCCAGAATCTGAAAACCAGATGAGACAGAACTCATGAACATGCTCTACAAACACTGAAATACTGTGAACATGTGAGGCAAGACCTACTGGAGACTTTTCTAGTGGAACACATTTCTAGTAGTTGCTTGGCTATTCAAAAATTGAATTCAATTCAACAAATACGTATTGAATGGCTAGTAGAAAATAGACATTATGTTAGGTGCTGGTCATATAAAGACAAAGACATAGATCATGTACCTTAAGAAGCACTCAGATTTGTAAAAGGAGGTGCACATTTAAATAAGGAGATGTTACAAAGACAGTAAGAGATGCAGCTTCAAGAGACAGAGACAGAACGAAGGACAAAGGAGGAGATGCTCACTCTGGAAGACGGTGGTCGGGAGAGAGAAAGAGATTTTTGTGACAGCTTGAACAATCAGGTCTTCCAGGTGGAAAATAAAGAGGAAGGTTGCTCCAGGTTTGGGATGAGCACGTGCAGAGATACAGAACTGTTACTCAGCCACGTAGTTTGGTGCGGTTGCAGCGCTGAATAGCAAGATGGGATTCTGACCAGATTGTTGACACATAAATGAGATTGTCATTCCACGTAGATGGACATAAATCCCATTTATTGTGGAGAAAGAAAAAGGAAGTTTAATGGTGTGTTTAAAATTACAATGGATTTAAAAAGAACAGAATTACTGCACAAACTTTTTAAGGACCGGGTTATCTCTCTGAACCACAGGTAATTGTAGTTCAAAGAGTTAACGTAGTGTGAAGCCTCTCATTCGTCTCAGACCCAGAAAAGTTGCTAGGTTACTTTGCAGAAGAGAAATAAATAAAAACACTTTCCCAGCTGAAAAGAAAATTAATAGTAAAAGAGGTGTTTAGGGACTTTACACATCTGTAGAGCGTTTGTATGTGTGTGCGTGTGCATGTGTGTGTGTGTGTGTGTGTGTGTTTGTGTGTGTTTAACAGCATTAGCACTTAAGTAATAAAAATAACTAGGGTGGTTGGGTTTTCAGACTTGCAGGAAAAAACTTGTGTGAAATGCCTGGTAAGGAGTGTCACGTATAGTGAGGAATAAGAAAGGTTAAAGAGTTTAAAACCAATTAGAATTTGAAGTTCTTGATTTCAGAGCTCTAAAATCCTTTATTATTTTTTTAAGTGTGATATCTCTTTAAGAGCCATTTGGTGTAATTCATAGCCTGATTCATGCCACCAGCTGCCTCTGATTTCAATGAGAGATGCAGAAAATTTATAGGGAACTGTAAAATGGGGACAGATTTTTAGTTTTCTAAATTGAGGTTTAACTGGCAAACTTGTAAAGGTTTAAGAAATCACAGAGCCGAGCTACGGGAAGCTGGTTTCTTTTCTGGTCAGAACGAATAAATACACAAACACATATCTAACTCACAAAGTGTTGGAAGACAGAAAGCAATGCTCTTTCCAGAGGAGGAACATGAAAGATCAGCCTTGTGGGTGAACAGGAGGAGAGTCACATTCACCAGCAGGCAGCGCCCTGTGCAGGCGGTGGGAGAAATCCAAGCTTTAGTAGCGTCCGGAGCAGGATTTGCACAAAGTCTCCCGTTTCAAGTTGTGTGTCTCCTGGAGTCCTGGGGAAGGCACCCAGTCCACCCCCTGTTCCCTTCTCAGAACCCCAAGAATGGATGAGAAACCCCCTCACTACCACACGCAGGACTCACAGGTGAGTCTGCCCAGTGACAAGGTCAGATCCTCCCTGCTATTTGACACCGGGTCCCCAGCAGGGAACGGTGCCCTCTCCTCCCCTGGCACCTACCTCATTTTCCTGCCTTGGGTGCTCCCGGCTGCCCGGCCTTGATCCTCCCAGCCTGACTTGCCTGTGAGCTCGTGCCCGGTGTGGTGTCCGCGATGCCTTATCTTTGTTCTGAGGTCCCTGTGTGTCTCTGGAATTGGCTGGCATTCTCCATTCAGGTCACGCCTTCCCCTGCCTGCAACAGATCCCCTCTCCCCCTCTCTTTTGCTCTCTCCTCTCTCTCTGCTTTGACTTGCTCTTGCAAGGAACCTGACAGAACAAAATCTGTCTTCTTCCCGAAAAGATCTGTTCCTTCCGTTCCCTCCTTTATCCTGTGTGGCTGACTTCAGCCCTTGAGAGGAAATAACAGAGGGGCTTAAACAGGTATTTGTATCAGAGCATGTGTGTGTGTGTGCGTGTGTGTGTGTGTGTGTGTGTGTGTGTGTGTGTGTGTACAGAGAGAGAGAGAGAGTGGAAGGGGACAAAGTCTAATTTCTTTTTAATCTTTTTTGCCAGATGACTGTAATTTTCTGCTTTTCTTCAGGACACCCGTGAAAGAAAAGCAATTAAATAGAAACAACCAAGAAGGCATTTCTAGCACCTACACTAGAAGAAAAAAAAGGTCTAAATCCCAGAGTGTCTGTCTGCAAATAACTACAGATTTCCTTGTGAGCAGAGCCCCAAATAACCACAGGTTTTCTTGCAATCAGAGTCACAATGACAGGTTTTCCTGTAAACAGAGTCACTGGCCCGGAATTGGGGGTCACCAAATCCTGAGGTTGGCTGGTTGTTTTTCCCCATGAGCAATACCTGTGGCACTATTTACCGGCTTGGAGTGTGCTGGGGTCTAATCCAGCCCAGAAAGGGCCTATCGCAGCAAGAGATCTCACTGCCCCAGGAGGGTAGAAAGACCTGAGCCTGTTATACATGTCTATACTCAGGCTGAGGAGAAATCAAGACTAGATCTAAGATGAGCTGAATGATAAGAAAATTACCCCTTCCACAACAACCACCACCAACACTGAATAGGGAGAGGCACGTCTGGGTGTAAAACTCAAGTCTGACTGTGCACTTTGTCTGTGTTAGACACGGTGCTAGGTGCAAACGTTATCTCGGTTACTTTCACAAGCTGGTGAGGGTCCTGCTGTAATATTCATTTTACAAACGAGGACACTAAGGCTCAGAGAGAATATGCAACTTGACAGGATCATCCAACTGTTTATCACTCCCCACTGGTACTAGCACTAGAAGCTAACAGTTATTGAGCCTATGTGTCAGGCACTGCTCTGAGCATTCAATGTATGAATTCTCTTCAGTCATCTTTATATCTTGTATACATGGCTGGTAACATTCTCATTTTTCAGAGGAAATTGCCCGGAGAGGTTAAGTAACGGACACAAGTTCACACAGCTGGAAAGTATTGGAGGCAGAATTGGAAGTGTTAGCCACTATATTACACTGCCTTTCATTAACATGTTATAATGCATATGAAATTACCAATGCGCACATATAGCATTCATAGAGAAACTCAGTTTGAGTCGTTTTGAAAAGAAGATTAGACTCAGAGTCAAAGTTGAGCTGTGATCTTCCCCTTCTACCCAAGACAGCTGTGCATTTTAGGCACAATACCTAATGTATCTGATTCTGTGTCTTCATTTGGAAAATGGGAGTTACTCTGAGGCTTGAATAAGATTGTGCTTGTAGAACTGTTTTTTTCCAGTGGTCCAGGGGAGTGCCAGGGAGAGGGCATCCAGCCCCTCTAACCAAAGCAGCAGACACATGCACTCTCTACCCTCAGATAACGCTCCTTTGGCACATTTTGGGGTACAGTGGCTTGACTCCACTGTAACTCTTATGCCATTTTCTCTCCAGTTTCTCTAATTTTTAACACTTTTGAATGCCAGCCTTGCCAAGCTTGGCATTTTGAAGAAGCTGTGGTTGTAGGTACAAGTATATGAGATGAGAGGATATGTTTGAACTTAGGCACTGTTTTAGCAAAATGTTTTCTGTTTCAGTCAGCCCAGGAAAAAAAAAAAAGCTTTTAACATTCCCATTAAGAAGGCTCACAGGCTCCTCACACATCAAATAACTCTCACAAAACAACATTTTAATGATTTAAGTGTAAATGAATCAGAAACACATGGACGGCATTTCTCTTCGAATACACAAGGGTTTTAAAACTGAAGGAGAAAGAACTTGGCAAAATGCACACTGTGCTGGGAAGAGGGCCCCTGTCCAGTAAAGGCATTCCCTCAATTCATGCTGCCACTGAGTTTGCCCTCTCCTAATTTAGGGCCTATACTGGGAACTGCAGTCATTTGTTCTGGGCACAGAGGGAAGAGCTTGGGCGAGAAAGCCATCAGCTTCTTCTTGCAAAGTGACACAGAACAATTAGGCCTCCTGGAATAATGTTCTAGCCATGTTTCTTCAAGGCTGCCAATGTTCAGCGGAAAGCATTTGAGATGTGTTCCACGCCAAAGTTCTGCCAATATATAGCAGAGCTGATATGTGCGCTTCCCTGGGAGTTAGCCAGGGCTCAGAGGAAATCTGCATAAAAACAGGAACTACAGGGCTCAGGAATGATCTGCGCGTGATTCAGGGCAGTTTTCCCTTGGGTTAGACTACATATTGTTGGATGCTTTTGATAAATCTCCCTGAAGTGTCACTAACAGATCATGGGTCATGACGGGTGGGAGGAATGGAAGGGACATTAGGCTGAAATAAGAGAACTGAGCTCAGTGTCCATAGGCCAACTTGTATGTGCCCTTGGGTAAGTCACTTACTTTCTTAGGGGTGGGGGTTGAGAGGTGGAGGGGTGAGGATTGCTTTGCGCAGCTGTGAAATCGGGTGGTGGACTGAATTGAGATCATAGTGCTTATACATGTGGATATGAAGACTATGGAATGATGTTCTTGGGAGGGGTTAGGTAGTTTGCTAGGCCCAAATGAGACTCAAAGAGTCCAAAGTAACTCTAATAATCTTGACATTTGCTTTTTCTGTGCTCATCATAAGGTTACTGTTACTCAGAATTTAATCATAGATATTCAGAAAAAGTAATATTTAAAAGGGTTCAACTAGTTTTTTTTTAAGTTTGGGAAAAACAGTTAAAAAAATGCATACAAGGACCTGACGTGGTTTAGAATCATGAAAATGTAGAATGACTGAGGTGGGCTCAGCACCCACGAGTTCTGGTCCTATAGTCTGGGAAAGGGATCAGAGAGCTGCTTACTAAAGGTAAATGCTGCAACACTCCACCATTAGAACAGGTTTCGATTTACACGTTCTACCAAAGTATTTATTTTATGCAACTTCTGAGCTGGAGTTTCTGGAATTCAATGAATGCGTTAAAAATGTAAAGAATTTGGGCAACAGATTTTTGTTGGCAAGGGCCGAAATTCAGGCTTCCTATAGACTAAATGAGAAACTGATAAATAGCTCCAAAGATTCTAGCTTAGAATTAAAATTTGAGTTCTTCAGCACATTGACTGACAGCATGCGGAATGCCCTGGCTTCTGAGCCTACCGACAGAATAATGGGGAAAATATTTTTAAAAGATGACAATCCTTAAGCTTCATCCCAGGAGATTCAAACTCAATGTACCTGCGGGTAGGGCCCCTGAATCTGTAATCTGAAAATCTCCCCAGCATGATTTTGCCACTTTTGGTATGAATAACATAAGGATACATTTTATAATTGATGGCTTCTTAGATTTGGTAAGATATTCTTTGTATATGCCAGATATATATATATATATATATATATATATATATATATATATATAATTGCATGTAGCATTCACGTCTTTACAAATATTTAGTATCTCTGTATTAGTATTAGATCTTTACACATTTGTAGTATTCAGATCTTTACAATGTCTTTAACACAAGACATTGAGGTTCAGAGAAACTCAACACGCCCGTACCTGTAAGTGAACGATACACGTCTAAAGCCCAGGGCCCCCTGACTCCAAATGCAAGGCTCTTTCTCCTCATCTGCAGATTTCTCTCGTACTTCTTGTGGACTTTGAACATTCATGTGCCATGCTGTCACGTGATTTCAAGATTTTAGAGAAGACAAAAAATGGCTTCTATTTAAAAAATAAGTGATTAGGCTCTGTTATGGGCTGAATTGCTTTCCCCTCAAAAGCGTATGCTGAAGTTCTAACCCTCATTATTTCAGAAGGTAAATGTGTTTGGAAAAAGGGCTTTTAAGGAGGTGAATAAATTAAAATTGGATCCTTAGAATGGGCCCTAATCCAATACAATTGGTGTCTTTATAAGAGGAGATTAAAACACAGAGACACCCAGAGGGAAACCCATGTGAAGACATAGGGTGAAGACGGCCATCTGCAGGCCAAGGATACAAGCCACAAAAGAAACCAAATCTGCCAACACCTTGATCTTGGCTAGGTTTTTTTTATAGTCCCAAAAGACACAGCCCCGAACTTTATAATCCCAAATATTGAAATTCCAAAAAATCAATACCTCTAAAGTCTAAATCCCTCACATCTAAAATCTCCAAAATCAAAATCACAGGATAGTTGCATCACATTAGGTGGAACTATTTACTTTGTTACTCTATATGCATAAGAAAATGGATTTCAATTGAATCCTCAAACCATAAAGACAAATTCGGAATTAGGTGTGATCGAGGTTTCTAAAAGTAAACTTCGAGGTGTTACCAATAAAGTTTGTTATTTTTTCCATTCTGCCCAATGTATCTGGCAGAAAATTCAGATGAGTGGACTGGTCACGTGATACCGCAATGACGAAAACATCAGTTTAAAAATGCATCATTTGCCTGTCTTGGCATTCATTCAAGCTAATGGCATTCCAGGAACTTTTAATGAATTAAAGCCACATTTACCTGAAAAAGCCAGCGAACTTACTGACTGGTTCAAAAATAACTATGTGCATGATGGGCAGTATTGTTACAGTTCAATCACCAGTATTGCTTCCACCAGACTTGTGGTCTGTATATGTGTGCTTATGGAATAGATTTCCACAGATCCACAACAACAAAGAAGCATGGCACAGAGATGGGAATACTTAATGGGGAATGCTCACGTAGGTGGATATTAAATCATAGAAGAATTTTAAAAAGAGCAGTGTCACGCAGAAAATAGATGTGAACATATTCACCAAGGACAGCCATGTCCTAAAAGAAAAAAAGCAGCTATTTCTTGTGATGCAAGGCTTCAAAATATAGTTAATGACTGTGAAAGTTGGCCAGCTGTTACGGACTATCTCCATGCAATTGCTCATAATCTATCTCCAAACTTTTTTATTTGTTGAATTTTCTTTTCGGTCTTTTGTAGTTTTTTGTTTTTGTTTTTAGTTTTTTTCACTATTTGAAATTGTCAGCATTATTTTTTATAATTTGCTACGCCACCGATTTCATCTTTGCATCATTTCCAATACTGTACACATCGTATGAAGAGTTTTAGAGAATTCCAATTTGCTTTGTGCATTTTTGCAAATGTAACTCCATGATTGTGAATTATCAAAATGTTGACTTTGTGTGTAAGCAGTATGCGTGTGCGTAAAGACATTCAGACTTCTTCAGTAAATAAAAACGTATGTTCTTTGTACATCTGCTCTTATGAAAGATAAAATTTCTCAATATCTTGGCTCTTTGGGCAACTGATGTGGTGTTAATACGGTGGTGACTTATGGTTTTAGATCAATCTTATCAAAAGACTTAGAAGAATCTAAGAATCACAGTGTTTCAGATGACTGCAGTATAAAGCTGGGTGCACACAATTACCAACCATAGTGTAATATACATTTTTATATTTTGCTTTTTGATCTATTTGTTTATGAATATGGTTCATCTGCTCATAACTGTTATACCCATGTGATGGTTGTTAGTATGTCTGTTTCTGCTTGCAAAAAACATGGTATTATTGACCGTTTTAAAGTAGCCTATGAAGAGTTCTGTCATATTTTTATATGTTTCTCAGATAAATCCCCCTTAAAACTGTAAGTAAATCTTTTACAACTTTTTGAAAAAGTTTTTTTTCTAAAGTATTTTTTGGGATTTTAAGTTTTCAAAATTTTGACATTGGGGATTATGGCATTTGAGACTGTCCTTTGGGATTATGATCAGCTCCCATCTTAGACTTCTGGCCTCTAGAATTGTGAGAAAGTAATTATCTGTGACTTAAATCACCCAGTCTGTGGTATTTTGTTATGGCATCTCTGGCAAACTAATACAGCCGATTTACAGAAGGGCCTCCCAAAGCATGAAACAATATCACCGGGGGTATCACACTGATTTCACACATCACATGCATGGAATTAACAAACACTGGGTCAGTTAAGGCTCTGTTTGGTAGGAAGTAAGAGAAATCTTGACTAATGTTGAAGCAGATAGGGCTTATTTGCCTTACACAGCAAGAAGTCAGGAAGCAGGCAGGGCTGGGGCAACTGCTCAAGATTGTTTCCACTCTGCCTCCTCATGCTTGTCACCTCTTGATCACAGAAAGGCTGCTGTAATTCCAGATGTCATGTTCACAATCAAGCGTGGGGAGAAAGGAGGACAAGGAAGAGATAGCACTGGGAGATTTCTGCTTGTGTCTCCCAGGCCAGAGCTGGGCTGCACAACCAGCACTAGCAGCAAGGGAGGCTGGGAAGTCAAGTTCTTACTTTTGCACCTCGTATGGCAAGGCAGGCAGCAAGGAAGACCGAGGCTGGAAATGGGTGTTGCATGAGTCAGCTCTCAATATCTGTTACCATCACGTGCCAAGAATTCCTGCCTTTTTCATTTGTCTTTTATTACGGATATGATTAAGAGGAAGAAGAAATAATTTGCCTTTTTTTTTTTTTTCTTTTTTTTTAAAGATGGAATCTTACTCTTTCACCAGGCTGGAGTGCAGTGGCATAATCTCGGCTCCCTGCAAACTCTGACTCCCTGGTTCAAGTGATTCTCCTGCCTCAGCCTCCGGAGTAGCTGGGACTATAGGCACGTGCCACCATGCCCAGCTGATTTTTGTATTTTTAGTAGAGACAAGGTTTCACTACATTGTCCAGGAAGGTCTCAATCTCCTGACCTCGTGTTTCGCCTGCCTTGGCCTCCCAAAGTGCTGTGATTACAGGTGTGAGACACCGTGCCCCACCACTAATTTGCCTTTTTAGTGGAATGATGGGTCTCAGATTCAGAGTCTTTAGCAGGCATTAGTATTCTAGAATTTGACAATTAAAAAAAAGTATTACTGCTGGGTGCGCTGACTCGCACCTGTAACCTAGCACTTTGGAAGGCTGAGATAGGAAAATCAGTTGAGGCCAGGAGTTCAAGACCAGACTGGCCAAATGGCAAAACCCTGTCTCTATTAAAAATACAAAAATTAGCTGGGTGTGGTGGCGGGCGCCTGTAATCCCAGCTACCTGGGAGGCTGAGGCTCAATAATTGCTTGAACCTGGGAGGTGAAGGTTGCAGTGAGCCAAGATTGCACCATTGCACCCCAGCCTGGGCAACAGAATGAAGACTACATCTCAAAAAAAAGTATTACCTTTACTGTTACTTCAGTAGTTCCGTGGTAGTGACATGCTTTTTTTGTTTGTTTCTTTTTTGAGATACAGTCTTGCTCTGTCACTTAGGCTGAAATGCAGTGGTGCAATCTCAGCTCATTGCAAGCTCTGCTTCCTGGGTTCAAGCGATTCTCCTGCCTCAGCCTCCTGTGTAGTGGGGACTACAGGCACCTGCCACCATGTCTGGCTAATTTTTTGTATTTTAATAGAGACAGGCTTTCACCATATTGGCCAGGATTGTCTCGATCTCCTGCCCTTGTGATCTACCAGCCTCGGTTTCCCAAAGTGCTGGGATTACAGGCGTGATCCACTGAGCCCAGCTGACATACTTTTAAATATGTGGATTTCAGCTAAAAATCCAGAATAGATTTAACAAAAAATATAGAAATAACTAATAATATAGGTTGCACTAAGACATATGAAAAAATGTAAAGATGAATAACTATTAAAAAATGGCGATGGTTAATTTTATATGTCAACCTGACTGAGTTAAGGGATGCCCGGATAGCTGTTAAAATATTTCTGGGCTGGGCGCCATGGCTCTCACCTGTAATCCTAACACTTTGGGAGGCCGAGGTGGACAGATTGCCTGAGCTTAGGAGTTTGAAACCAGCCTGGGCAACATGGTGAAACTCTGTCTTTACTAAAATACAAAAAATTAGCTGGATGTGGCAGTGTGTGATCGTAGCCCAGCTACTTGGGAGGCTGAGGCAGGAGAATCGCTTGAAACTGGGAGGTGGAGGTTGCAGTGAGCCGATTGCATCACGGCACTCCTTTTTTCCAGACTCCGTCTCAAAAAAAAAAAAAAAAAAAAAAACAAACTCATTACTGGGTGTGTCTGTGAGGATGTTTCTGAAAGAAATCATCATTTGAATCAGTAGACTGAGTAGAAGATCTGCTGTCATCAATGTGGTGGGCATCGTTCCAACCACTGAGGGCTTCAGTGGAACAAGAAAGCAGAGGCAGGGTGAGTTTGCTCCCTCTTCTGGAGCTGGGGTATCCTTCTTTTCCTGTCATCAGACAACAGAGGTATATCTCTCCTCTGGGACTCAATTACCTCCTCTCAATATTGCTAATTCTATAAGTAAAGTAAAGATGATAATGTTTGACTTTTTTGTTGTTGTTTTCAGGATGAAATGAGTAATAAAAGAGAAGAATTCTTTTTGGGAATAACGCCTTGTTTCATACCAGAGTGCACTCCCTTTTTACAACTTTTTTGAGAGCCTCTAAAACTTTAATCCAGTCTTAATAGTAATAGAATAGATATAGTTCCACACACTGAAATAAAGATGTCATAAACTGTTTGAGTAGAAACCTGCTTTAAACACACACGCATGCACGCAGGCACACATGCACGCACAAAACACCAAATCCAGCTCAACATTGTGAATTAGAAATCCAAAGCCCAAGGAACAGACAACAGAGCTTCTGGTTCTTGGACTTTTGGACTCTGGGTCTTACGCCAGTGGTATTATGCCTGTCCCACCCTCCTAAGCTCTCAGGCCTTCAGCGTTGGACTTATAGTTACAAGCGATGTCATTTTCTCCACTTTAAATACACAAAATATACACTTTTATCAGTACCATATCACATCTATTTACAGGTTCAAATGAAATATTGGTTGGCTGCTTGTTTGTTATTTTCTTCCTTCATTTTTTTTTCATGTCTGTATTATTAAGCACAGTTATAGGTATACCCATTTTTAGACTGCATTCTAGCACGGGCAATAAAAGCAACACCCCCGTTCTCTCTCCCTCTTCCTCTTTCTCTTTCTTCCTCTCCTTCATTATTTTTTTTATTCTTTTTTTTTCTTTCTTTCTTTCCTTTTTTTTTTTTGAAAAAAAAAATAAAATAATCAAAAATTTACATCAACTAATGGGACAAAAAAAAAAAAAAAAAAGAGAGAGTGGGTCTTACAAAGAGCCTGGTGGCTGGGAGCAGTGGTTCATGTCTTTAATCCTAGCATTCTGGGAGGCCGAGGCAGGCAGATCACAAGGTCAGGAGTTCCACACCAGCCTGGCCAACATGGTGAAACCCCATCTCTACTAAAAATATAAAAATTAGCCTGGCAGAGTGGCACACGCCTGTAATCCCAGCTACTTGTGAGGCTGAAGTAGGAGAATTGCTTGAACCTGGAACCTGGGAGGCAGAGGTTGCAGTGAGGTGAGATTATGCCATTACACTCTAGCTTGGGCGACAACAGTGAGACTCAGTCTCTCAAAAAAAAAAAAAAAAAAAAAAAGCTTGGGATGCACCCCTGCCCTTACTTCCTCTCTCTTCATGTGATTGATCTCAGCACATGCCAGCTCCTCTTCACTTTCTGCTACGAGCGGAAGCAGCCTGAGGACCTCACCAGGTGTCCAGTCTTGAACTTTTCCAAATATCAGAATTGTTAGCCAAATAAACCCTTTGTATTTATAAATTACCCTATCTTTGATATTTCTTTATAGTAACACTAAATGGACTGAGACATGCATGTGAGATCATGTGAGACTTGTCTTTCTGTACCTAGCTTATTTCACCTAACATAATATCTTCCATGCTTAACCATGCTGTCCCAAATGAACAGGATTTCCTTCGTTTTGAAGGCTGCGTAGTATACCACTGTGAACATATATCACACCACACTTTCTTTATCCATTTATCCATTGAAGGACACTTAGGTTCATTCCATGTCTTAGCCATGCTCATGTTCTTTCATATTAGGTTGTTGGCCATTCTATTTGAGAGTAAGTACCCTAGAAAGAAACCTAACTGTTTTTTGAAGGTGCAGAGTGACCTTTGCTTGGTCAACACAGCGTGGCTTTCCAGCACACAGTATTGTCAAATAAAGGTACACTGAGATGTTTTTCTCCTGAAGAACAAAATCTTTACACTTTCTCCACTGCCATTAGGATGATCATTCCTAGAACCTACTTTAGTCACTACATAAGAAAGGACACCTCTCCCCCTTTTCCAATCTCTCAGCCTAACCTGCTTCCCACCCCCTTCATTGTTATCCAGGCCAGAGTCTGTTTATTAAGTGGCAGTGAAAGTGTCATCCACTGACCATATTATACATTAACTTCTCCTGCTTTCTGCCCTATTTCATACAGCAAAAAACAGCTTGGGACCAGCCTCCCTTAGGGTCATTTTGGCTTTGTCTTTCTTTCTCCATGAATTTCTTTTTTCACCCTTGGACAATGGATGACAGGAGAGCAAGATCAGGAGTTAAACTCTGGCAGAGGTTGGGATGCTCCACTTAAATTTCTGACCAAAGAAAGCCCTGTCATCTAACCCAGAGTTTCAGTGCTATGAAATCAGGTAGTAGCCCAGCTGGAAACACAGAATATCTGGTTTCCTCTTTGGTTATTATCCCCACGACAATCTTGCAGGAGCATGGGTGAGGTATTAGTAAGAATTCTGGACTTGTGTGTGTGTGTGTGTGTGTTTTGATGGAGTCTCACTCTGTTGCCCAGGCTGGAGTGCAGTGGGGCGATCTCAGCTCACTGCAACCTCCACATCCCAGGTTCAAGTGACGCTGCTGCCTCTGCCTCCCAAGTAGCTGGGATTACAGGTGCCCACCATCATGCCTGGCTAATTTTTGTATTTTTGTAGAGATGGGGTTTCACCATGTTGGCCAGGTTGGGTCTTGAACTCCTGACCTCAGGTGATCCACTAGCCTTGACTTCCCCAAGTTCTTAAGTATATATCCTCTGTTATGGGTTGAATTGTCTCTTCTTCACTACCTCAGACTGTGACTGAATGTGAAGATGGAGTCTTTAAAAAGGTGAATAAGTTAAAGTGGGATGGCTTGTGTGGGCTGTAATCCAATATGGCAGGTGTCCTTATAAAAGGATATCAGGGTACAGACACCGAGAGAAGACCATGTGAAGACACAGGGAGAAGATGACCATCTACAGGCCAAGTAAAGAAGCCTCAGAAGAAACCAAACTTTCCAACTCATTGATCTTGGACTTCTAGACTCCAGAACTGTGAGAAAATAAATTTCATAAATTTCTGTTGTTTAAGCCACCTAGTCTGTGGTGTCTTATTATGTCAATCTAGGAAATTAATATACTTACCCATACCTCTCTTACATTTGCTCACCTAAGTTTATTTTATATCAATTGTAGTTCTTTTCTTCTTTCCTTCTTTCTCTCTCTTTTCTTCCTTCCCTCCCTCCCTCCCTCCCTTCCTTCCTTCCTTTCTTCCTTCCTTCCTTTTTAGTAATGGGGTCTCATTATGTTGTCCTGGCTGGACACCAACTCCTGGGACTGCAGGCACATGCCACTGTACCCAGCCCAATTATAGTTCTATCCATTCTCCTTGTCTCCCCTTTCCCAGAGATTTTTCCAATGCTACAGCCATACGGACCAAGCATGTCCAACCATAGGATACGAGAAAGTAGGCCATATGAAGCAAACGGACCACATGGTATGGTCCCACCATCTAGGGAGTAGGACTCTGATCAAGGGAGAATCAGGGTTCTCGCTTTCCTAACTCATTACTGATGTTTCATGACCATTAATTTTCCACCCTTTTTCCAAATTCTTCTGCTCTTCTTTCCTCTAGCTATTTCGTGTCTACTCATCTCTGTCACCTTTCAATTTCTTTGTCCTATCCTTTATTCCTTTTACTTGGGGATCCTGTCCTTCATTCCTTTTGCTTGGGGATGTGACACCATTGCTTACCTCTCCTTCACAATTGCTCCTGGTGCCTTGGGCACACTAAGATCTCAGTTCCTTGACCTCCTCACCTTCAGAGATGACTTCCTGCACTTCACCTTAGCCATCTATTATACCCATAGCCATGTCCCTCTGAAATCTGAAATTCTTATACCACAGTCTCTGACCGCAGTCTTCTATCTTCCTAGGTCTTTTACTTCTTCAGTGAACTTCTGTCTAGACTTCAACCTCATCTAAGTTTTTTGCCACTACTTCATTTTATACCAGTCTATCAGGATCTCTTGGCCTTACATCTTCCTGGAATTCCACAACCAATCACCAGCACTCCTTAGATTACTCCTTTTCTGTCTGTTCCTTGGCTCTCCTCTTACTTCAAAGGAGTGGTACTTCATCTTCTGGTGAATTATTGAGGATCTAATGATGGTTAGATTTCCTCTGTCTGGAACACTCCCAAATAAAGTCTTGTAGTTCACTCCTTCACCTCCTTCAGTTCTTTCTAGAAATGTCAACTTCTCAGCAAAGTCCTTTGTGACTACTCTGTTTAAGGTTGTGGCCTCTATCCCTATCCCCACTCACTATCCACACAAACTTTTATTTTTCTTCATGGCACTGACAACTAGATAAAAGGCTATTTATTTTAATTACTTACTGGTTTATTTCTTTCTTTTTACCCCGCTAGAATAATATAATCTCCAAGTGGAAAGCGTTTTACATTCCTTATTCACTGTTTTAGTCTTAGTACCAAGTCCAGTGCCTTTGTTTTGCACATAACAGGAACTTAATAATTATTTGTGGAATGTGGTTTCTTCCAAGAAAAGCCTAAATATAGACATATTCTCAAAAACTGGCATATAATTTCAGGAGTCTGATGGCCCTCCTGAGGCTGGGAGCTCTGAAGCTCTGAAGCTCAGTTTTGACCATCGTTCCTGAATATGCTTCATACAGTCTACCAATATAGACTTAAATACTGTTATCTACTGATACTGACAAACGTATTTCTTTAGTCTAAATGTCTCTGCACAATTCCTTACCCACAAACCAAATGACTATTCACACTTCAGTTTAAAGATTCAAACATTAAGTTACTTTTGAAGAGGGTACAATAGTAAGAGGCTTTACTCTTATTTATAATATGACAAAGCTTTTGATGCCTGGCCTTGTAACCCATGATTAGGGTTTTGCTTGTTTTCTTAGTACAAGAGGAAATCACTGATGAATTTTCAGCAGGTGTGTGGAACAGTGTAATTTACAGTTATAAAAGGTTCTGTCTGTATTGTGAGAAGAATGGATCTGGAGGATGGGGAGGCAGGGAAACCAGCTGGGAGGCTGTAGCAGTGGCCAGGACCCAGGGCCACTTATGCTAACAGGCACAGTGGGTACAGAGCTGGGGGTCCCAGAACCATTAGGGGCCCATGAAAATGTTTTAATTTTGATTATTTAAAAATCAGAATAAAAAATAATAAACCCAGCTTGGATTCTATCTGCCTTTATACCAACATAGCACTAAATATATATATTTTAATTTTTTTTGGTGGATGAGGAGGGCCATGGAGGTCACAAAGAAGCCCTGGGTATGACTTGGATAGAGCAGAGTGGGGGCAGTGGACATGGAATGACGTGAACAAAGGCAAAGACGAGAGATGTCTTGTAAGAAGAAAAGTTGAACCTGGCCATAGAATGAGAGTGAGGAATGAGGAAGAGGGAGAAAGCAAAAATAAATACCAGAATTTCTGTGCGGGAACTGGTCCCATTTACGGAGATGGGGAAGACAAGGGCAGTGGGGTCAAACAGGGGTCAGAGTGTAAACAGCTTCCCCAGCCAGACCAGTGTTGAAAATTTACGGCATGGGTCAGTGCCTCTCAACTCTGGTTGACATCAGAGTCACATGGGGAACTTTAAGAATTCCAACTTCTGCTGCATCCACCAGACCAACCGATCCAGAATCTGGACAGTGGGTCAAGGTCAAGGACCACAATGTTTTTAGGCAATGGGGCTACAGAAAAGTTTTTTAAAACAGAAAACAAAATGGCCAGAGTGATCTTTAAAATTCACCTGTTTGATGGTAGTGTGGGAGATGGGAAGGAGAGGGTGGGAGGCTGGAGGGTAAGCCAGGGAGTTAACAATACCCAAGTTCCCGGGTCTCCTGATTCTCATATCCCTTCCTGGGTTCAGGAAAAATGTCAGAGAACTCAGGCCACTCAGAAAAGAGCTGGAAAGACCTCCTGGTCCTCAGCCAGAGCCCGTCTTGGCTGAGGGACAAGGGCATGTGGAGCACAGGGGCCGGGTGGTCCATTGGCTTCTCTGGCTAAACCACAGGGCAAATTTAAACACTCCAGCTGTCACAGCACAGCAAATCTGAATGACAATGGCTTTTTTAAAAGCGGGATTTTAAAACTAACAATTATTCTTGAAAAACCATCTCAGGGAAGCTGGCTAATTCTAAGGCAATTTTTAAAAAATGTGTAAGCATTTAATTTACTTTTTAAATAAATTACTTTGTAATTGATGAAAATTGTATATGTCTATTGTGTACAACATGATGTTTTGAAATATGTATACATTGTAGAATAGCTAAATCAAGCTAATTAACATGTGTATTACCATCACCTCACCTACTTTTTCTGTGGTAAAAGCCTTTAAAATTTACTCTCAGCAATTTTCAAAAATCCAGTACATTGTTATGAACTATTGCCAGCACGTTGTACAATACAGCTCTTGAACTTACTCCTCTTATCTAATAGTATCTCTACATCCCCACTCCCACCTACCAGTCCCTTATTTTTTAAGCAATTTGAACTCAGAATTTGAGAATAGAATGTTAGTGAGATCACATGGTATTTACTTGTCTTTCGGTGCCCAGCTTATTTCACTTAAAACTATGCCCTTTGGGTTCATCTATGTTGTCACAAATGACAGAATTTTCTTCTTTGTAAAGGTTGAATAATATTCCATTGTGCACGTGTGTGTGTGTGTGTGTGTGTGTTTGTGTGTGTATGTGTGTATTACACTTAGCTTGTTTCCATATCTTGCTATTGTGCATAATGCTGCAATGAACACAAGGGTGCAGATATTTGAGAAGGAAATTTTGCTTCCTTGGAATATGTACCCCAAAGTGGATTGCCTGGATTGTATGGTACTTTTATCTCCGGTTCTTTGAGGAATCTTCATATCGTTTTCCATAATGGCTGTACAAATTTACATTCCCACCAACAATGTACAAAGGTTCCCTTTTCTCCACACCCTCGCCAACACTTGTTATTTTTTAAGCCATTGTAACATGTGTGAGGTAATATCTCATTGCAGTTTTGATTTGAATTTTCTTGATGATTAATGATGTTGAGCACTTTCTAATATACATGTTGGCCATTTGTATGTGCTCTTCGGAAAATGTTTATTCAGGTTCTTTGCCCATTTTTCAATCATGTCATTTGTTTCTTCTGTTGAGTTTTACGAGTTTCTTGCATATGCATCTTGCAGTGTTAAATCCTTATCAGATACATGATTTACAAATATTTTCTCCTCTCTAGGTTGCCTTTTTATTTTGCTGATTGTTTCTTTTGCTGTGTAGAAGCTTTTTAGTTTGATGTAGTCCCACTTTTTAATTTTTGTTTCTGTGGTCTGTGCTTTTGGTATCCACCATATCCAAAGCATTATTGCCAACGTCAATGTTAAGGAGCTTTCCCCCTGTGTTTACTTTTGGGAGTTTTACAGTTTCAGATCTTACCTTTGTCTTTAATCCACTTCAAGTTTTGTATATGGTATAAGGGTGCAATTTCATTCTTTCGCATGTGGATATACAGTTTTCTCAACACGATTTATTGAGGAGCCTATCCTTTCCCCATTGTGAATTCTTGCCATCCTTGCCCAAGATTAATTGAGTGAATATGCATGGGTTTATTTTTGGGTTTTCTATTCAGCTTCATTGGTCTATGTGTCTGTGTTTAAGCCAGTACCATGCTGTTTTGATCAGTATAGCTTTAATTATTTACTTTTATTATAGTTTGAAATCAGGAAGTGTGATGCCTCTAGCTTTATTCTTTTTTCTCAAGATTGCTTTGGCTATTTGTGGTCTCTTACGGATCCCTATAAATTTTAGAATTGTTTGTTCTATTTCTGTGAACAATGCCATTTGAATTTTGATAGGAATTGCATTGAATCTGTAGATCAATTTGGTTAGCATGCACATTTTAACAATATTAATTATTCTAATCCATGAACATGATTCATCTTTCTTTTGTTCATGTCTTCAGTCTCTTTCCCAATGTCTTGTAGTTTTTAGTGTATGGAACTTTTGCTTCCTTGGCTAAATTTATTCTTAAGTAAAGTCAGGTATTTCAATTAACAATGGACCACATATACAATTTCCTATCGGCTAGTGATGTCCTAGCTATCTTCAGCATTGCAGTGCAACAGATTAACTTTTCTATGACTAGAGATGTTTAGATACACATTGTGTTACAATTGCCTATAGTATTCAGCACAGTAACATGCTGTATAGGTTTTGTATCCTAGGGGCAATAGGCTATACCATATAGCCTAAGTGTGTAGTAGGTTGTACTATTTAACTTTGTCTAAGTATACTCCATGGTGTTTGTACAATGACAAAATCACTCAACAACACGTTTCTCAGAATATGTCCCTGTGATTAAGTACCATATGACTGTATTTTAATATTTTTATGGGATTGATTGTAAATTGAATTTTCTCAGTTTCTTTTTCTTTTCTCTTTTTTTTTTTGAGATGGAGTTTCACTCTGCCACTTAGGCTGGTGTGCAGTGGCGCAGTCTTGGCTCACTGCAGCCTCTGCCTCCTGGGTTCAAGCGATTCTCCTGCCTCAGCCTCTCAAGTAGCTGGGACTACAGGTGCTCAACACCATGCCCTGCTAAGTTTTTGTATGTTTTAAATAGAGATGGGTTTCACCATGTTGACCAGTCTGACTTCAGGTGATCTGCCTGCCTCAGCCTCCCAAAGTGCTGGGATTACAGGTGTCCACCACCATGCCCGGCTAATATTTTGTGTGTTTTAAATAGAGATAGATTTCACCATGTTGACCAGTCTGACCTCAGGTGATCTGCTTGCCTCGGCCTTCCAAAGTGCTGGGATTACAGGTGTGAGCCACTGCGCTTGGCCACTCAGTTTCTTTTTTGGCCCATTTGTTGTCAATGTATAGAAATGCTACTGAGTTTTGTACGTTGACTTTATATTTTGAAACTTTACTGAATTTGTTTATCAGTTTTAACTGTTTTGATGGCATTTTTAGAGCTTTCTGTATATAAAACAATATATCTGTAAACAGAGACAGCATAACTTTTTCTTTCTGAATTGGTTGCCCTTTATTTCTATGTCTTTTTCCAATTGCTCCAGCTAGGATTTCCAGTATTGTGTTGAATAGAAGTGGTGAGAGTGGGCACTATTGACTTACTCCTTATCTTAGAGAAAAAGTTTTAGCTTTTCACAATTGAATATCATGTTAGCCGTGGGCTTGTTATACATGATCTTCATTGTGTTGAAGTATGTTCCTTTTATATTTAATTTCTTGAGGGTTTTTTTTTTTTTTACTCATGAAAGGATGCTGAATTTTGTCAAATGCTTTTTCTGCATCCATTGAGATGATCATATGATTTTTCTTCCTAATTTTGTTAATGTATTATATCATATTTACTGATTCCCATGTGTTAAACCATCATTGTATCCCAGGGGCAAATCCCACTTGATCATGATTAATGATTTTTAAATATGCTGTTGAATTCAGTTCACATTTTCTCATTTACATTTATCAGGGATATCATCCTGTAATTTTAATTTTCTTGTCTTGTAGTGTCTTTGTTTGGCTTTTATATGAGGGTAATGCTGACTTTATAAAATGAATTAGGAAGCTTTCTCTCCTCTTCATCTTTTTTTTTTTTTTTTTTTTGTGGGTGATTTTTAAGGAAGAGTTTGAGAAGGACTGGTTTCAGTTCTTCTTTAAATGTTTGTTGAAATTCACCCACAAAACCATCTGGTCTTGAGCTTTTTTTTTATTGGGAAGTTTTTTATTACTGACTCAGTCTCCTTACTGATTATTGGACTGTTCAGATTTTCTGTTTCTTCAAGGTAAGTTGTATGTTTTTCGGGGTTTATCCACTCCAATTTGTGGTCATAAAATATATATTTTGTATTTCTATGGTATCACTTATCATTATAAGAATTATCATTCTTTTTCATTTATAATTTTATTTGTTTGAGTTTTTTCTTTCTTTTTTTTTTCTTGGATAGTCCAGCTAAGAGTTTGTTAACCTATTTTATCCTTTTTAAAAAACCTCTTAGTTTTGTTGATCTTTTATATTGTCTATCTGTTTCTGTTTTATGTATTCAGAAGTAATCTTAATTCCTTCTGTTAACATGGGGCTTAGTTGGTTCTTTTTTTTCTACTTCCTTGAGGTATACAGTTAGGTTGTTTATTTGAGACCTTTTTTTTCCCTTAATGTTGGCACTTATTACTGTAAACTTCCCTCTTAGAACTACTTTTGTTGAATTCCACACATTTTGGTATGTGTGTTTCCATTTTCATTACTCTAAAGATACTTTTGGATGTCTTTTTTGATCCACTGGTTGTTCAGGAGTGTTTTGTTTAATTTTCAAGTTAGACTTTGTAACAGAAATTATTTATAAAACAGGCATTTGCTACTGAGCATGTTTGGTCTTCAATTAAATTCTTTTAAACCTCTGGCTCCATGGTGTAATGGTTCTGGAATTAGTAACAATAAAACATTAGTTACATTGGTGAGTAATGGTTTTATTTAAAACAGAATTAAAATGTTAACCCAGTGAGGCTCAGAACTAAATGTAAACTCTCTAAGTGGCTAGCTTGTCAATGTCAGAGGGCATGATCACAATTAATAACAATTAGGTTGGCGTTTGAGACTCAAGAAAGCAACCTGTGTTTTAACTTGCTATTTTATCTGAAACTTAAAATCTTTTTGTGAATACTTATCATAACATTTTCTACTGGTGAAAAATTCTAAAGCTCAGAAAAGTTAATTTGCTGGAAGTCATAAAGCTTGTAGGCAGTGACAGACCCCAGGAGTTTATAAAGCAACCTAGTAGATAAAGCAAGAGTCTCATGCCACGCCTCAGGCAGCTTGGGTGTCTGGGGAACTCAGGTACTGGTATGACATGTAGCCATTATGTATGAATGGGGAATAATGCCTACTTCATGAAGACATAATGTGTAAGCTGCTTAGTGTAGACTCAGGCATTGACTTGAATGCTTCAGGAAGGTTAGCCATTTTCTTTCATCATCCACCTAACTTTCTGCTAGAACACTTGTGCGCTGACAAACACAACTATAGGCAACCTTCAACTGACATAGTGTCTCAAATTACCTAGGAACATGCCCCCCACAACCCAGTTTGGAATTGACTAAATTTGGTCAATTCTTCCCTCCCAGCTTTTGTGTTCTAGACTTTGGGGAAATTCCTCCACTCCTCCTTTTCCTTCCCCCCTCCCTTGCAGCCAGCACTTCAGCCTGAGCACATTCTCCCTTCTCTGAACTTCAGTCACAGTCTCCTGGCTCTGAAGCCACAGGGTTAGGGGTAGGTGAAGGTGGGGTTTATAGAGGGCAGTATTTTGTGGTATGTAGGAAGGGAGAAATAAGAGAAGAAGCTGTAGTGATGTCTCCCTCTACCCTTTATCTAGGAGGACTAAGACCTGCTCTAACCTCTCAGGCCCAAGGCCATGCATCTCTCTCCTGGGCCATGCCATCTCTCTCTCTCTCCCATGCAATGCCATCTCTCTCTCTTTCTCTCCCAGGCCATGCCATCTGTCTGTCTCTCTCCCAGGCCATGCCATCTGTCTCTCTCTCTCCTACGCCATGCCATCTGTCTCTCTCTCCCAGGTCATGCCATCTCTCTCTCTCTCTCCCAGGCCATGCCATCTCTCTCTCTCTCCTAGGCCATGTCATCTCTCTCTCTGTCCCGGTTCATGCCATCTCTCTCTGTCCCGGGTCATGCCATCTCTCTCTGTCCCGGGTCATGCCATCTCTGTCTCCCATGTCATGCCACCTTTCTCTCTCTCTCCTGAGCCAAGCCATCTGTCTCTCTCCCAGGCTTGGAATTCCAGCTCCTTTGCTTAAGACCTGCTTCACTCCTCTTCTCCTAATTGTAACATCTTATGTACCCATGGTACAAGCATCAAGAATTCTCAGGGTGTTTAGTTATACTTTTTATTTTGAGGTAAGTGTAGATTTACATTCGGTTATAAAATATAGCAGAGAGATTTCCCATATTTCTTTATGCAGTTTTCCTCAATGGGAACATCTTATCTAGCATGTTTATATTTAAGTATTTTTGTTTCATTCTTCAGGTTTATTCACACTGAGGAGAAGATTCTCAGATTTCTTCTGAGGCAACAGAGACAGAACCTTTTTTAAAATAATACTTTTTTTTCAGGCAGGAAAGGTGAGAATCTACTTTACCTAGACCAATCGTTGTTTCTTCAGGGACCATCCATGACCTCAACAAAAGCCTCTGGCTGAAAGCACCGGCAGGTACTCTCCAAAGAGAACTGCACAGACAGAGGCAGGAAGAATGCAGGTACAGCATTGTAGGCACTTAACAGCCTACTGAAGCCTTGCACTTGGGCATGATCTTTGGGGACGACCACTCAATTCTTTATTTGATGCTTGAGTCTCAACCTCTGCAGAACACTTCCAGTGCTAGGAACTCACCTCTATCTAAAAAGCTTTGCTAACTTGGAATGCCAGAAAGTTCTTTCACGATGCCTGAGAGCAGGACTGTGTTTCCTTGTTCACTGTTGTATTTCTACTTCTAACACAGTGCTTTGCAACACAGTGCTTAACAAATATTAGCTGAGTGAATGGATGAATGAATGGGATAATGAACAGACACATTCAGCCCTGTCTGAGAGGCTGGAAGCACAATCTTTCTAGGAAGGAAGGGGTAAACGCTGCCTGGGACACTGCTGGCATGACCAAGGCCAGCCTGTCAGGGACAGAGCCAAGCCCATGTGTGGGTGCCTTGCAGAGTGCAGGAGCCCTTGGAGCTTGGGAGGAATAGGAATGCTCCAGGGCAAGAAGCCACTGGGGTTGGGGTCAGGACAACTCAAGTGTTCTAAGTGCCAGGGCTGAGTGGCAGCCTTTCTCCACGGTCCTGACTTATTACATTCCTGGGTAAGTAGAGGAAATTTAATCCATATGTTCCCTGATTATTTATACAATTCTGAGCAAGATGCTGCCATTGTGTAAGAGCCATTTGACGTCGGTGGCGCTGCTTTCTTTTTTCCATTCTGAGAAGAATCCTTGAAGAAAAGCCAACTCCTTCTTCCCTGAAGAAGGAAGGGGCAGGAGCCCAGGGAACAGTCATCTGGACCCAGCAGGGTTCTGCAGCATCTGGGGAGACTGTTTTCAGTGAGATTCAGAGAGGAGGCTGAGGAGGGGGGTTAAGACAGGAGCACCAGTGGGGTTACTACTGCCCAACCCTGTGCCCACGTGGGCTCTGCCAGCTGCTGCCAGCAGGATCTTGGTGGAGGGAGGAGGTAGAAGCAGCTGGGAGGTGCAGTGCGAAGATGGGGTCTTCTAGGCAGGGGTCCTACAGTCTTGCATTCTGTCTTAACCTTGGGAAGGCTCCTTTCTCTTCATAAATCTTGGTTTCCACTTCTGCAAAGCATGAGGCTGTACCTAGTTCTGCAATATTTATGGGTTCCAACAGCCTATTTATTCTAGAACTCCTTTTTGTGTGTCGTCTTGTGACTATTATCTGGCACTCCTTAGACAAATGTCTTTAAAAATATTTTTATAATAATCCTCAGTTAGAAATACATTTTACACAGTAGCGTACTTCATATAACTGAAACAGTGGTTTCATAAATTAATACTTACGCTTTCTACAAGGATAGACATAAAGATTGATGGAATAGAAGGGAGAATACACAAATAAATCTATACGTTTATGGTGAATTGATTTCCAGCGAGGGTGCCCAGGTAACTCAAAGGGGAAAGATGATCTTTTTAAATAGTAGTGAGCCAACTGGTTATCCAGATGCAAAAATAAATAAATATATACATAAATACATAAACTTAGTGTCTTACTTCACATGATACGCAAAAGATTGATTAATAAATGGATCACAGACAGAAATGCAAGAGCTAAAGTTAAGGAGCGACGTATTAAACTTATATACATAACGAATGGGATCACCCTCACAGACATTATGCTAAGCAAAAGAAGCCAATCATGAAAGCCTAAAGGTTTTATGATTCCATTTATATGGAATTTCTAGAAAAGGCACAAATAACAGAGATAGAAAGTAGATCAGAGGTTCACTGGGGCCGTGGGACTGCACCTAGGCAGGAGGCGACTTTGTTGCCAGACAACGGAAGTGTTCCAGAACTGTGATGATGCTTATCCAGCTGTACAAATTTACTAAAACTCAAACAATACACCTAGAATGGATGGACCTCATGGTATATAAATCATAACTTAAAGAAATACGATGACTAATACAATTGAACCTGAAGAATACAGATGATAAGTGATTTGTTCATTTTAAGCAATGTGTGTTCTCTGAATATGACGAGTTAGCTCCAAACCACCTCTTACTACTTTATCCGTCTCTCTTTATAACACGCACAGCATCATCACACATAGCTATTGCTGATCGATGACTATTCACTTGAAAATATTAAAAAGAATAGATATATTCTGATCAAATCTATTTTGAAAACTAAATTCTTTTAGGAAAATGGGTTTTATAAGTCTAAACATATCTTCCTACATTTTTATATTCAATACCAACAGATGCCACTAGTAAACTGCAATTAGCCACAGATTCAAGCATGTAAGTTTGTCATAACCATGACAGGCACAATCTAATGGTTTTGAATACTTATGAAGCACAAGGATGAAAGTTTTCTCTCTCTAGTTTAGGATGGGAACCAGTCACCTCCAAACCAATTGATGACTAGTTTCCTACGCAGTTCAGTGGTTTCATACCTAACTGATCATCAGAATGATTCACTGACCTCTCATCCCCTGCCCAGAACTACACAATAGGAATTTCTGTGGGGACACTTCTTAAAAAGTTTTTCCAAGCAGGGCACAATGGCTCACACCTGTAATCCCAGCACTTTGGGAGGCTGAGGCAGGCGGATCATTTGAGTTCAGGAGTTCAAGATCAGCCTGGCCAACACGGTGAAACCCTGTCTCTACTAAAAATACAAAAATTAGCTGGGCATGGTGGCGCACACCTGTAATCCCAGCTACTTGGAAGGTTGAGGCATGAAAATTGCTTAAACCCAGGAGGTGAAGGTTGCAGTGAGCTGAGATGGTGCCACTGCATTCCAGCTAGGGTGACAGAGAGAGACTCTGTCTCAAAAAAAAAAAAAAAAGTTTTCCAGGTGGTCAGGGAGGTTTATGAGCCTCATTTGTAGCCACAGCTTTCGGTATAGTCAGTTCTGAGAGAGATCACAGAGAACTGGTTTCCAGTTATAGCGCAAATACCAAGGTTTGCAAATAAGGAAAATTAAAATATTATAAAGCACAATATAGATTAAGTTGCTCAACCATCACACCATCCACCATTCCTTGTCTTTGCATCTTTAGAAAGAAATGGTATAACAGTTGATGGGCTAGAATTCTGCAAACTCCTGAGAACCCACATTGATAACCTCAAATTCTTAGCTTTTCAAACCTCCTCAGCCTTTTTAGTCAAGTGGAGATAACACCAATTAATTTTTTTACATCGTTTACAATAGCAAAGACTTGGAACCAACCCAAATGCCCATCAACGATAGACTGGGCAGGGAAAATGTGACACATATACACCATGGAATATTATGCAACCATCAAAAATGATGAGTTCATGTCCTTTGTAGGGACATGGATGAACCTGGAAACCATCGTTCTCAGCAAACTAACAAAAGAACAGAAAACCAAACACCGCATGTTTTCACTCATAGGCGGGTGTTGAACAACGAGAACACATGGACACAGGGAGTGGAGCATCACACACTGGGGTCTGTTGGGGGGAAATAGGGGAGGGACAGCGGGGAGTTGTGAGGAGATAGCGTGGGGAGAAATGCCAGATATAGGTGATGAGGAGGAAGGCAACAAATCACACTGCCATGTGTGTACCTATGCAACTATCTTGCATGTTCTTCACATGTTCCCCAAAACCTAAAATGCAATTAAAAGAAACTTTTTTTACATCTTCATTTGCTATTAGATCAAGTCACCCTCCTGTATTCACACAAACTAATTTAAAAACCAACTGCAGAATTTTCACTTACACCACTGAAGCCAATTTGTAGCTCTTCACTCTAGATTGTAAATATCTTTTTGAATCTTCAGTTATTTAATGAACTCATCAATTCTCCCAGATTTGTAGTATCTCAAATTTTACCAAATGAGCTTTTGTATTCAGGACATTTATTTTCATTGCCTCTACCTTTAATCGACCTGTGAACTTAGTTTCCCTCAAACTTTCCCCTTGCTTCTAGCCACCTGCCTCAGGAGGGAAGGGGGCCTCCCTCTGGGTCCTCAGGAGGCTCCCCTCTCTAGTGATGCCCGCTCTGTCTTGTATCCACTGCTTGTGACTCTTAGCCTGCTCATCTTCCACAGCAAAGACCGATATTTAAATCTTTCCCATCTGAAAAACAAAATCCTTCTCTGGCACAAAATTTCCCTTCCCATTCAGCCTTCATCCTCTTTCTCATTTTCTTTTCCAGTCAAGTTTCTGGAGAAAGGAATATTTCCTGAGTTCTCCTTGTTTCTCTTCTCCAGTGAGCTCCTCCTCTCTATTGCTTCTGTCCTCATTGTTCCAATGAAACCGCTGCCAGGTGGAGCCCATAGGGACCCTCTGGCGGCCAAATCCAGTCCACTCACTTTCTGTTCACACCTACTCTAACTTTCCCGTTGAGTATGTTTTTGTGAATGATTGTCTCCTTAAAGCAATCTTTCTTTAGTTTTTTGCACATTGTTTTCCTTTCTCCTTCCTACACCCGGACTGCCCACTTCTGCTGTAACCTCGAGGAGCTCCTTCCCTTTCCTCCTTTGCAACCTGCCTCTGTCTTTGCCTTCTCCCATTCTCCTCCAGTGGCTCTGGAACCATTTGTGCCAGAAATACCCAAAGAGCTTTCTGTTCGCTAAAGGTATGACTGGGGTTCTAGTCCAGACCTACTGTATGGAGTCTCTGGAGGTGGGTAGGAATGTGCATTATAAGCCATCTCTCCTGGACATTCTGACACTTTTCCTGGGCCACACTTTCCCCCTTCCCCCCACCCCCGACAGGGTCTCGCTCTGTCATCGAAGCAGGAGTGCAGTGGTGTGATCACTGCTCACTGCAGCTTCGATCTTCTGGGCTCAAGTGATCCTCCTACCTCAGCCTCCTAAGTACCTGAGACTACAGGTGTGCATCACCACACCTAGCTTTTTTTTTTTTTTTTTTTTTTGAGACAGAGTTTTGCTCTTGTTGCCCAGGCTGGAGGGCAGTGGCGCCATCTCGGCTCACCGCAACCTCTGCCTCCCGGGTTCAAGCGATTCTCCTTCCTCAGCCCCCTGAGTAACTGGGATTACAAGCATGCGCCACCACGCCCAGCTAATTTTGTATTTTTAGTAGAGACTGGGTTTCTCCATGTTGGCCAGGATGGTGTCGATCTCCTGATCTCAGGTGATCCACCCGCCTCAGCTTCCCAAAGTGCTGGGATTACAGGCATGAGCCACAGCACTGGCCTAATTTTTTGTAGAGATGAGGTTTTGCTATGCTGCCCAGGTTGTGGGCCATACTGTGTGTGTGTGTGTGTGTGTGTGTGTGTGTGTGTGTGTGTGTGAGAGAGAGAGAGAGAGAGAGAGAGAGAGAGAGAGAGAGAGAGAATGAACGAGAGAGACAGGGTCTTACTGTTTCCAGGTTGGAGTGCAGTGCCGGGACCTCAGCGCACTGAAGCTTCCACCTCCCAGGTTCAAATGATTCTCATGCCTCAGCCTGCTAAGTAGGCTGTGTGATGCTGTGTGCACCATCACACCTGGCTAATTTTTGCATTTTTAGCAGAGACAGGGTTTCACCATGTTGCCGAGGCTGGTCTCAAGCTCTTGGCCTCAGTGATCTGCCCACATTCGTCTCCCAAAGTGCTGGGATTACAGGCGTGAGCCACAGCGCCTGGCCTGTAGGCCAATTTTTAAACGTTTTTCAGTTTATCCTCCCAGCTGCTACGTTGACCCCACCCCACTGCTCTCCTCCTTAAAATCCTTTATGGGGCTCTCCTCCCTACAAAGACGTTAAGCTCCATATCCTGGCATAAAAGACCTTTTGTGATTTGGCCCCTGTGCAGCTCCTGGGTTGCCCCCAACTTTCAGATGTGCTTTGTGCTCCAGAGATATCCTTAACACACCTGCTTGCTCCCACCCTGAGACTGGAAGTTCCTACTGCCAAAACGCCCTCCACCAATTTTCGCTTGCACTCACCTTCAGATCTCAGAGTGGGAAAGAGCTCCCAAAAGAGAGGAAAAGCCTAAACCCCAGTGTTGGCTCTGCCATGGATAAGTCACATGATACATGTACTATATAACCTTGAGCTCCAACTCATATATAAGCAAGGAGAGGATTTAAACTGATTTCAGTTTTGGAATACTTAAAACAGTCAGAAATACAGTAGGGCGCGGTGGCTCATGCCTGTAATCCCAGCAATTTGGGAGGCCGAGGCAGGCAGATCACCTAAGGTCGGGAGTTCGAGACCAGTCCGACCAACATGGAGAAAAATTGTCTCTACTAAAAATATAAAATTAGCCCGGCTTGGTGGTGCATGCCTGTAATCTCAGCTACTCAGGAGGCTGAGGCAGGAGAATCGCTTGAACCCAGGAGGCAGAGGTTGCGGTGAGCCGAGATGGCGCCACTGCCCTCCAGCCTGGGCAACAAGAGCGAAATACAAATTTGGTACATGTGTTCTGAAAGACGCAGTAACAAGTGGTAGCCACCAGATAGCGCTAGAGGATCTCATTTAGCACAAACTCAGGGCTTTGTCTCCATGACTTAAACTTTCATTCTGGGGATGGTCCACTAGAATTTGGTGCTGTTGGGTGTCATCGGCTCCAAGTCTAACCTTTATGTGAGACTATTATGATACATAGGAACAGAATTTGTAACTTAAAAACCTCACTTTGGGGGAGGCAATGAAACTAGTCGTTAGTTGTCTTTAAACGCACAAAATTAAAAAGCAGCACTTTCCTTGCTGGCTGGTGCATTTTGAAGGCTGTCCCAGTACTCCAGCCCTACAGCTCCTTTTTGGACCTCATATGCAGGACACATGGAAAGAGTTGTTTTGTTCAGGTTCTAGTGGAACCATCTGTACATTCCTCACTCTCTGTGGGAAGCAGGAATTGATCACAGGAAATGACCTCGGCTGTCTTAGGAAAGACTGACTTCCCATCCCTGGGGCTTTGAGCAAATCTGGGTAGTTGAGGGGCTGAGGAGGAAATTCTAGACCCTCATGTGGCTGGGTTTGAATCTGAGACCCCTCTGAGGGTCTGATGAAAGTCATGGACAATTCCCCCAGAATACTCAGAATATGCAGATTATTTCAGCAGCTCCACAAACCTTTTGTCCAGGGACCCAGGCTAAGGACTATTTAGGGTTCCTCTCAGCTTTAAGAGCCTAAATGTCTTATAGCTGTGCTTCATAACCAGCTATGCATGTTGGCAGCTTTCCAATTTGTAATAAGGCTAAAGTCTTGGTTGTTTCCTCTGGAGAAACAACTTCTCATCTGGGGGTGATGAATCCCACTCTTTAGGTAGTAATACCTAAATAGTGGATCATCCATTAGATTTGCGCTTTCCTACGAGCACTCAGCCCCTTGGAGAGGCTGCATTCTGGAGCTGTGCTGCAGGGGAGGCTAAAGAGCCACATACATCCCCAATCAGTGCCTGCTCCTTAGGAATGTGTCCTGGCCACACAGGAAGGAAGTGAAGCTTCTTGCCATGTGGGTGTCTACATCTCAGTCCTCAGTTTTCTTTGTAAATCTTTCTGTGTGCTAGGAAGCTCCAGGAACTCAGCCTGCTTTTCTCTACACTGAACATCTCCTCCATATGCTCATACTTTTGGAGTTCTTTGCATACTGAAGCTCGTGACCTAGAAGCCTCATAAAACAAAATAACTAACAATGACCCTGGGATCAGAATTCTCAGTCTGGTCTTGGCTCTGCCATTTATTAACTGTGGGACTCTGGGCCTCAATTATAACATAGGAATAAGAATTCCTATTTCTTGTCTTATTGGGTTCTTTTATTTTTACTTAACAAATATGCACTGAGCACCTGTTACGTGCCACTCCCTGTCTTAAGCATGGTGGATACAATGAATGGAACAGACATGATTCTCTGTCTTGATGAAGCTGACAGTCCAGGGTAGTTTGAGAATCAAATCAGAAAGTATCTGAACACGTTAAGTACAGAGTGCTCTACTGACACACTCTTCCTACTGCTTTTGCTCTATATCAACAATCTTGATCTAGAGAGCAGTGAATCGTTTGAAACCTCACTGTAACACAGCTCCCTTCTCAGCGTGCAGCAGTGCCCTTGTGACACGGTGAGTGCAGACTCTCCTGGGGTCACAGGGTAGAGCCTTGATTCTCTCTCAGCCTTGACTGGACTCATGAGGTCTCCTGGACTCTAGCAATACCCATACTTCCACCTTGCATGCATTTTTTTTTTCCCACAATGCCCTTAGCCTTCCAGGAAAATTGACTCACCCAAACAAGCAGGTCAAGATTTCCGTTTGATCTTATTGCTTCATGTGGTCCTAAATTCCCAGAGCCGTAAGTTACATGTAGAAAGTAAATTCGTATTAGTAATGGGAAGCTGGGAGGCCCTCATCTCCCATTTTCCACTCTTATATGCTTTTTCTCTCCCTGTCTCTTATCCCCTTTTCCTCTCCAGGTCCCCTGGTTGAGTCGGGCTCGTATCTGGGCAAGGAGCCATCAGTGGATGGGCTGCAGCTGGGCATCAGTGGCCCAGTGGTTCCAGCTGCTCAGAGGACTTCAGGCCAGAAAATGGGGCTCTTCCTTATTCCAAGGGTTTAGACACATAAAATGTTGACTGTACTCCTTTCAGTTACAGAAATAGTATCCGCCCCTCTTACTGGGTGGCTTTAAATGGACATTGAGGCTTTCAGATAAGACTTGCATGTTGAGGGTCTACATTCAGTTGAGGGAGCGGGTGTGTGTGTGGAGGTCACTAAAATCTGCATTTTTATTGAAGAGCATGTCAGAGCTATTTCTGTTCTGTGAAAATTATTCAGAAAACTCATTTTTTTTCTGGACAGAGTGAAAAAGGCAGCGAAAGGAGGAATTGGTGATGGGATTTTGAATTCTTCTCTCTTATTTCTGAGAAAATTGAAAAACGTGTCTGTTCTCGGTTAAAGAAGACATGTTGCTCATGCCTATAATCTCAGCACCCTGGGAGGCCAAGACGGTGGATCACCTGAGGTCAGGAGTTCAAGACCAGCCTGGCCAACATGGTGAATCCCTGTCTGTACTAAAAACACAACAACAATAACAACAAAAATTAGCTGGGAGTGGTGGTGCACCCCTGTGATCCCAGCTACTTGGGAGGCTGAGACAGGAGAATTGCTTGAACTCAGGAGGTGGAGGTTGTGGTGAGCCGAGATTGGGCCACTGCACTCCAGCCTGGGCAACAGAGCAAGATTCTGTCTTAAAAAAAAAACAAACCCACGGGAAATGTTCATGTACAAAAAACTTTCAGGCACCTGCACGCACACACTCTCTGAATATCAGCAGAGCCCTGAAGGTGGAGTCAGGTGCTTTGAGGGCTCCATCCACCGCAGCTGAGGGCAGCGCTGTCCTTCCAGATGCTCAGCCCCAAAGCTGTGCTGCTGCTTCTGACCCCTCTCTTTCTCTCATGCCACACATCACACATCCAGCCAGCCAGGAAACCCTACTGACTCCCTTTTTCAAGACATATCTAGCACCCACCTACTTGTTACATCTTCTACTGTACGCACGGCTGTGACCCAAGCTGTTGTCACTTCTGTCCAGAATGATTGCAGTAGCCTCCTGGTGGCCTCCCTACGTCTACCCTTCCGCCCTACTCTCTGTTTTAAGAGCCACAGCCAGAGTCCTCCTGCAAGGCAGAAGTCACATGGATTTATTAAGTTCGTCCCCTTGTAAGCCCTTCCATTAAAAAAAAAATAAAAACGAGTTGTATTTTCTACTGATCACTGGAATATCCTGTCAGACTGTGCAGAGCCTGCGTATGCTTTGTTTAGCAGCATTAACCCTACCAGCTCCTGGGTTAGGGTTTACTTCTTTTATTTATTCTTAAAGACAGAAAATTTCTGGAAATGAGGTAATAGCAGAAATAGGTTGAGGTTTCAGGGAGGTGGTTAATTTTTACTTCCTGCTAGCTAAATTGGGCCTGCGGTTCTCCTGAGAAACCCAGAGCAGTGATTTTAGCAGAGCTCTGCCAGGGTTAGGTCCAAGGGATCCATCCAAGGTTGTATAAGAGGTCGGCTGGGGAAAACCTAAGAGCCCATGCAAAGTCTACTGGAAGTAAATGAGTCTTGGATGAGCTTCATTAATCTGCAAACATTCCCTGCATTTTCCCCCTCACCCATGGTCTTTCCTTCAAGGGGTTCTTTGCCAATCAAGTTCCTAGATCTTTATAATGCAAATGTGATCTGAAAAATGGGTGGCGACATTGAGGACAGGAAATAATTATTAACTGCTGTTTTGGTGCCAGACACTGTTCTAAAAATGTTATATCCATTCATTTATTCACACACTCAACAAACAGATTTTGAGTATGTGAATCCTAAATTATCTGAGATGGGTCTCTATCAATTTAGAAAGTTTCTTTTGCCAAGGTTAAGGACACATCTTGTAACACAGTCTCAGGAGGTCCTAATGGCATGTCCTCAATGCTGGCTGGGGCACAGCTTGGTTTTATACATTTCAGGGAGGCATGAGACATGTAAGATATACATTGGTTCTGTCTGGAAAGGCGGGAAAACTCAAAATGGGGTCTTCTAGGTCATAGGTGGATAAGAGGGAAAAGGCTGCATCCGTTTGGGTCTTTGATCAACTTTTCACTGAAGACACAGTTTACATATGACAGAGGGGAGAGGAGGGATAGTCATTTATGCCTTAGTCTGACTCACTGAATCTGCATTTTTACATAAACAATAGGGCAGAGAAAGCAATTGGATGTGCATTTGTCTCAGGTGGGCAGAGGAATGACCTTGAGTTCTGCCTGTCCTTTGTTCAGCACCTATGAAGATAAGCTATCAATTTCTGTTGCCAGGGTGACATTCAGCAGAACCGGTTTAAGGCAAAGATCTTGAGGCCCACAAGGAATTTCCTTGAAGGCAAATTGTGAGGGAGGTACATTGTTAAAGATTTTTTTGTAGCTACCTTATTTAGGATTAACATGGGAGGCAGGCTTGCCTGAAGCAGTTCCCAGCTTGGCTTTTCTCTTTCACTTAGTGATTTGGGGGTCCTGAGATGCATTTTCCTTTCACAAGTACCTATTATACACATCAATAAACAAAAAGAAAAATAAATCCCTGCTCTCCAGAGCTTACAGTCTAGCACAGGGAGGCAAAACATAAATTATAATCACATGAATAAGTAAATTATATTGTACGTTAGGAGGTGATGGGGCAGGGATAAGGAAAGGAATTGAGAGCAGGGATTATAATTTTAACTAATTGCAATCCAGGTAGACCTCATTGAGGAATGGTCCAGGTATTCGTCATTGAGGAAGTGACATTTAAGCAGAGGTGGTAAGAAAGTTATCCCTGTGGGTACCTGGGGGGACAGTGAGAAGGACCAGCCAGTGCATGGACTCTAAGGGGAGCAACTTGGATTCTCTAGGGCCAGCAAGGAGCCCTGTGGCTGGAGTGGAGGAAGGTGGGGAATAAAAGGGATGAGATGAGGGTGGGCAGAGGCCATGAAGGGCCTAAGGAGCCACTATAGGGTTTTGATTTTCTCTCCAAATCAAGTAGGATCAAGTAGGGAGCCTCTGAAGGACTTTAAAAATGAGCTGACTTAATGCAACTTGTGTTTTACAAGATCTCTCTGACTGCTGAGTTGAGATGGACTGTAGAGTGTGGAATACTGGGAAGATAAGTAAGCAACAAGGAGGAAGGGGCCCAGGTGAGGAAGAACAATTGTGGGCACAATGACCTTATTCCACACATAGCCCCCTTCAGCAGGACCCCAAAAAACTTCCCTACAGCCCCTGCATCTTTGCAGATAGTCCCTTCTCTGCTGTGCTGCCCATTGCAACCTTGCAACACATTTTCATATTTTCTCAAATAAATCTGCCTTTTTAACCTACAACTGTCTTGGTAAATTCCTTTACACCTGCAAAGTCCGCCCTGGCCAGTTATACCCATGACACAGGGTGCAAGAGTGGAAGTCCAGAGACCAGTAGGGAGACAATTGCAATAATTCTAGGGAGAGACGATGTTAGCTCAGCGGAGGAAGTGAGGAAGGTTCAGATGCCACATATGGTTTAAATGTATCACCAATCAGGCTTCTTGACTTAGTGAGTCTGTGGCGTGACAGAAAGTGAAGAGTTAAAAATGACTACCAGGTTCTGGCCTGAGCTCCTGGAAGGATGGAGTTGCCCATTACCGAGAGGTAGAAGAATGCTGGTGACGAGGCATTTGGAGGAACGTGGGGAGTCCAGTTTGGGACATGTGAAGCTTGTTGGTGTGGAGTGGAGTGAACAGTGGGACAGGTGAGTCTGGGATTCAGGGAAGAGGCTTGACTGAAGGTGTACATTTAGAAGTCTTTCGTACACAAGTGGTAGTTAAAACCTTGAGCCTGGATGAGTCCACTGAGGAAATGTGAGCACACACAGAGGAGGACCAAGGACAGGGCCCTGGGGCCTCCAATGTCAGGAGTCTCAGAGAAGATGAGGATGAGACGGAGCAGTCAGTGGAAAAGACCAGAGAAGGCCAATGTGGTGTTGTCCCACAAGCCAGGGAAAGGGAATGCCTCAAAAAGCAAGCCAAGCCTGGCTGCATCCAATGTTGCTGGTGGCTCCAGTAAGAGCACGGCTGAAAATCAACCTTTGGGTTTAGCAATGTGGGGTCACTAGTGACTTGGACAACAACTCTTTATGTGGACTAGTGAGCATGAAAGTCTCGGTTCGAGTCTCTTTAAGGGAAATCAGGAGGAGAAGAACTGGAGACAGTGAATACATCAACACACGAATTTTTGCTGCAAAGTCCTGCAGAGAAAAGAGGGGGTGGAAGGCAGAGGAAGTGGAGTCAAAGGAAGCTAAAAGCTATTTTTTTAATGATGGGACAAATAACAGCCTGTGTGGATGCCAATGAGAATGATGCAATAGAGAGGGAAACACTAACACCACAGGAGAAAAACGGAAGGGCTCTTTAAACAATGTTTCTGAGCAGTTGAAAGAGAGTAAGACCCAGCCACTTTCAGTGATTGAAGGGGTGGACCTCATCACAGCCTACTGGGCTGCCATAGCAAATTACCACTGACTGGGTGATTTAGGCAACAGAAATTCATTGTCTTACAGTTCTGGAGGCCGAACGTCCAAGATCGAGGTGTGAGCAGGGTTGGTTCTAAGAGCTGTAAGGCAGAATCTGTTCCCTGCCGCTCCCCTGGTTTCTAGTGCTTGCTGGTAATCTTCAGTGTCCTTGGCTCATCGGGACATCACTCTGATCTCAGCCTTCATCTTAAAATGGCATTCTCCCTGTGTGCATGTCTGTGAATACACTTTTCCTCTTTTTAAAGGTTGGTCATATTGATTTAGGGGCCCACCCTCCTCCAGTATAACCTCATCTTAACTAATTACACCCGCAAAGACCTCGTTTCCAAACAAGGACACATCCTGAGGCACTGGGGACTAAGACTTTAACCTATGAATTTTTGGAGTACACAATACAGCCCATAACAGCTCTAGACAGGGGATGGGAATCTGTCTTCAGTAATAAAAGGGAAGGCAGAGGATTTGTTTTAACACACTGGCAGTTTTATGGGAATATTTGTGAGAGTCCATAGAAATGTTCATCTAATTGTTTCCATTTCTCAGAGATGAGGAAAGCAAGGCCAGTTGCCGAGGGTGTGGGCAATGGCAGACTGAAAAGAGGGGAAGCTGTAAAAACGTTTCTAGCAGGTGGGAGAGTGAATGGAATCAGACAATACAATATGGTAGCCAGGTAACCTTAAGGGCACACCTGGGGTCCTACATGTAAAGCAGGGCAGTTTGTGTGGTCTTGGGTTTTTCTCAGGCTCCTCTCAGTTGCATGGTGGCAGGCAGGGAGTAAAAGGAGAGTTTTGATTAATGAGGGCGGTGGTTTTGGAAAGCGAGTATAGCACACAGAAGAGAAGGAGAGGCAAGGGAGTTGAGTGGAACGACAAGGAAGTTGTAGTGATAGACCCTCAAGAAAAAATTGGATAAGAGGGAAGAAAGACACCCTATGTGGAGATACTATGATGACACCGATTTTACAGGTGTGTTAAAGTCATGCACAGAGGTTTGATCAGTGGCAGAGCCAGAATCCAAACCCAGACAGTGTGGCTCAAAGCACATAGCTCTCTATGAGAGAGACACAGAATCAGGAAGGTGGGACGATGGAGGCAGGAAAGCCAGGGCATCCGATTAGAGTTACAAAACCGATTCCTTCTGCTGACTCCTGCATAACCTTAAGGAAGGCACTCCTGTTCCCTGTGACTGCAATGGTTTCTCTCTCATCTTTGGAGCAGGATCATTTTAAGTTTACAGACCTCCCATCCTCCTTTTCTTTCTTTTCTTAAAAGTACACAAAGTTTCACTATTCATAAAATCTTTTATGTTCACTCTCACACTTTGTGTCCACAATCACCTTGTGATAGCAGTTATTTTTCCTACTTTCAAGATCAGACAATGTGGCTTGGGATAGTGAAGAGATGAACACCAAAGCTGGTTAATGGCAGACCTTGACTTCAAGTCTAAATTTTTAACTTTAAATTCAATTCTCTTTCAATTTCCTCAAATGCTTTCTTCTAAAAATAGTGTTTTCCTGAGTTTGAAATAGGTGAATTGGAGAGCAGGTGTATCCCTGAAAATGAAAGAGTTTGTACTAGATTAGCACTCTTTTGAGATTCTGCAGAATAAATTCCATCAGTGATTGTGATGTTAGAGTAAACAACTGCTCACATGCTTTCCACCCTTGACTCTAGGCTATGTCGGAAGTAAATGTCTACGTTTACAGAAGAAAGCCTTGATTAGAACGCTTATATCATGCTTAGTATGGCATGTGAATTTGTCTTATTTGTTCTTGGGGCTGTTTTCTATATAAACAAAAATGCTTCTAAAATACAGCTAGTGCTCGACTTACGACCACGATTGGTTCCGACAGACTGGTCGTAAAACGATTTGGTCGTAAGTTGAGTAGGCTATATGCACGCAGAGATGGTGGTGCTGCTGGAAGCTGGTCCGCACTGTCGTACGCCCAGCTGGGCAACGTTTGCGCTGCCAGACGCGGAGCAGTCGTGGCTAGCGATTGTAGTTGTAAAGTCAAATGGTCGTAAGTTGCATAGGTTGTAAGTCGATCAATACCTGTATTTGGTAAGCCTCCTTAGTAAAGTGTCTTAATTTGAACATTTGTTCATTAATTCATCAAACTTTTATTAATCCCTTGCTATGTGCCTGGAATGGTTCTAGTGTTGTATCTTTGTCTTTAGGAAGTTCATAATTCATCAGTTAAGAGAGACCTATACATAAACATTCACCCTATAAATGCTGTAGGAGAAATATGTACAAAGAGTGAAGGAACACAGAGCTGGGACTGAACATCTACCTGGGCAGAGAGAGGTGGGCTTCAAGTTGGAGGTGACATTGAAGCTTCTTAGGAGAATTTTCCTGGCAGTGCAGGAAATCACACAGCTACCACAGCTCTTCCGAGACTGGTCTTGGTGTGACCACACATCTGGAATGACAAAGCCTATACTACACTCATACTTTAAGGCAAGCAATGAACAGAATGATTCTTTTAGCTCTGAGAAGCCATGAGATTCAAGAGATAGACCTTGTGACCAACATGATGGACAGGAAAGGGGGCATGAGCAGGCAGCATTGAGGCTTCATCTGCGCCTCTTGGATGAGACAGTAACTCTACCCAGGCTTGTTGTCAATCTTGTGTTTCTGCAATCAATAGAAAACAAACGAGGTCTTCCTGTTTCAGAGGGAAGTACAGAGGACTGGCATGGAGAAGACTTGACCAATGACCTACACACTGCTAGGTTCTTGGGACACAACCTCCCCTCCTCAGCCACGGCTTGTACATATGGAGCTGATACAGTCTCTGGTATTGAGTTTACGGATGACTTTTTCTTTGCATTCTGTTATTTTTACTTTCTGAGACACTGATTGCCACCTGCAGAAGTCTGTTTTGCAGACCCTGATTTAACAACCAGATGAGTGAATGCGCTTACACACACTAGAATACCGTGAATTTGAGTGGGCTAGGGATGCTCATCAGCTGCTTTTAGAGGGTGATTGCCCCTAACCAACCATGATTCCCTGCTCTTCCTTGCATTTATTTAGTATAGATTTAATAACAGATGTTCTAAGTTAACACACTTGTGGATAAATAATGTTGTTAAAATTAATATTGTGGTTTTATGAATGATAGAAGGTTTTAGTTCTGGGGCCCAGAGCAGACACCATTAACGGGTAATTCCCCTTCCACCTCCCTCTGAGAGGACCATCCAGCACAAAGTTTATATGAGTAAACAGAGTAGAGAAAAGGGATGTGGGGTAAACAGACTTAACGGGGGAAGCTTTTGTTATCCTCATCTTTTACCCTATGACTTAAAATTCTAACATCATGAACTGGCTGCCTTCAGCCCATTCTATTAAAACCTTTTGGCCTTTCAAAAGGTTTGAGACTAGAATCTTCTAACTTACCTTAATATTTCCCTAATATTTTGCCAGTCACCCTGAGTGAATCCCAACAACTTTCCATGTTTGCTGCAGTGAAAATGTTTTAGTTAACCTTGAAATATTAACGTATTAATGAACCTCAGAAAGTGAAAATATAAGGATTTAAGTAAATGGCTTCTAATACCCATTCTAAGTTAAAATCTGGTTTTAAAGAGAGAAGCAGTAGAAATAGAGGGAAAAAGGGAAGAGCGAATGACTTTTGATGACTATAATACATTCTTTGAATGCCTTTTCATAGTGGCTGTAATTTATTAAGCTTCAGGTGTTGTGGAAAATACTTAACATAGTCAGGTTAACTATGCACACATAAACACTAGGGGCTAGTCCTTTAAACACATATATTCACCCCAGAATAAGGAAAGGCAACATAGTAAAATATTTAAAGTTTTTTTTTTTTTTTTGTCTTTGGATTATGTTTGGATTCATGTATTTCCCAAGTATGTCTGAGCCCAGTGCTAATAAAATTTAAAGCTCCTCTACATGTGAGCTTTGGCAGAATATTTCCCTAGACCTGGAGAGTCTGAAGACCCATAATAGTGCTGTCAGTCTTCACCTCAAACTCCCTTCACAGAGCCCAGCAGCAAACCACATGGATGGATGCAATAGGACAGCGCCTGCTAGTGCTGGGGCCCCAGAGGCGGGGATGTACCTGTGACAGCCAAGAGAAGCTGGAACCCCTCCACACCCCACACCTAGGTCTGGCCACAGGCACAACTCATTGCCTGGAGCACACCCCATTCCTCCACCACAAGACTGGAGTCAGATTTTGGTAAAGAAAGAACACTCTCAGATGGCCTTGAAAGCAATCTCTAATGCAAAGTTGACCATGTTACCAAGCATTGCTAAATATTTAAGAAAACAAATATTGAGAAAGAAAGGAACAAAACTTAAGAGAAAATAGTACCTGAGGACAGAGAAACTTCAGTAAATAAAATGTAGAAACTATAATTAATATTTATATTTGTAAAATAAGAACAAGCTGTTATGAAAAATACCAATTAAAGATCTTAGAAATAAAAAAAAAAAAGCTGGCTGAGAAGAAAAAGCCAGTAAGTGGCCTGCAAAGGCTCATTGGATATACACAAAGAGAAAGGTCATGTGCTGCAAGGCTGAATGGAGTGATGCTGTCAGTAAAACGGAAGGACCCAGAGACAGAACATACGGGAAAAGTTAAGACGTTCAGAGGACAGGGTGGAAAATTCCAGTATCTGTAATAATAAGGGTACAAGATGGAGAGAAGAGACAAAATGAATGAGAGAAAAAGTAAAGACATAATATAAGAAAAAATCCTGGTGCCAGAATTTTTACATTGAAAGAGCACACCAGGTTTCTAAGCAGAATGACAGGGAAGAAAAAAATCAACCCTAGACATGTTCTGGTCAAATTTTAGGAAATGAAAGGAAAGACAATATAAAAGCTTCTAGAAAGAATCCAAAGATTATGTACAAAGGAGAGAGAACAGGACAATAATAAACAAGCTTCTGGTTGGCAATAATGGCTTCAAGAGAGGATAGTATCTTCAATGTTATGAAGGCAAATAATTTTGAACCCAGAATTCTGTGCTGACTCTCAAATGATCATCAAAATGTAAGATCAAAGTAAAAGTGTTTCAGGCAGACAAAAGTCTGCCCAATTCTCACTACAAGAATTCCTGAAAGCTCTAATCTTTAAAATGAAAAAGGAATACAAGGGGAATTCATAGGAGAGAGAAGCATTCTTGAGCAAAGAAAGAAAATTTAAAATTAAATCTAAATAATTGCTGGACTATTAAAAAATCAATATTACGCTAGATCCTAAACCCCAAATGATCCCTATGTAGGATGTGGGAAGTAGGAAGTTATTGTTTTTGTTATTATAAACAGAGGAGAATAAAGATAGCTTAATTTTAGATATACAAAAATATGTTTATTGTGTTGTTTGGACTATAGCAATAAATGTGAACTGCTTTTGGAGTTTGAAAGGAAAATCAGCAAGCTATGACTAAGAAGAAAAAGAAAAGAATCCTTCATTAAAATGGGAATAACATTCTTAGCAAACCCCTCAATTGCTGAATAATTCCTTAATTTCCTTCTAACATCTGTTGGTTGACTATCTAAATAAGAGTAAGAATGGGTAATGTTTACCAGGCTTAATGCCCAGTCTCTATTCCACATTAATTAATAAGAATTTCTGGCCTAGTATAGTGCCTTATGCTTGTAATTCCAGCACTTTGGGAAGCCAAGGCAGGAAGACAGTTTGAAATCAAGAGTTCAAGACCAGCCTGAGAAACATAGTGTGAGACCCTGCCTCTACAAAAAAACAAAAATAAATTAGCCGGGCATGGTGATGTGTGCTTGTAGTCCCAGCTACTCAGGAGGCTGAGGCAGGAGGATCACTTGAGCCCAGGAGTTCAAAGTTGCAGTGAGCCATGATCATCCCACTGTACTCCAGTCTGGGCAACAAAGCAGCACCCTATCCCTAAGGAAAAAAAAAAAATCTCTGGGGGGTGGGACCCAAGCATCAACAAATTTTAAAACTCCCCAGGTGAGTGCAATATGAAGCTGGGTTTGCTAACCAGAAGAAGAGAGAGCAGGTCCTTCAAGGGAAAAGGTCTCATTTGAGGTGGGACTAGATGGCAGAGTGGACAGTGGGAGGGTCCTCGGACCCGCAGACATGCCTTTTAAAATCTCACATCTCTGAGTTGTAAGAGTTGGTATGGAGGAGCTCTGCACGTCCTGCCAGAGCCGAGGAACCCCAATTCTGTAAGATCAGTCTCGGAAAAAATAGAATCCACTTACTCTTTTCTAAAATGTACCACATGGGACCCGCGTGAGTGCAGAACTCACATGTTTCTGGTCGTCGGAACTGGTACCCATCCTGCTGCTCTGTTTGTGCAGTTGCAGCCAAACATGGGCCCCTTCTGTTTAGGAAATTGTTAGGCATTTGCCCACAGCCATGGGTCAAAAATCCTATGGAGACCTTCTTGGTTTACAATGATGGTTGGGGCCCTTGCTCCCTGCCACTGGTCCCAGAGCCAAGCCTTGCCCAGCCTAAAGTTCCTTCTCTTCTCCTCCCTGCCTGTTCAAGATCTACTGAGCTTCTCTGGGAAGTTGTCACTTCTTTCTCTGAACTTCTGGTCTCTTTCTTCCTGCCTTCCATATTACTTAAACGTTCCCTATTTTGGCTCCTAAGTAGATGGCCCCTCCTATCTGGCATTTCTTTTGAAATTCCCTGTATTAGCCCATTTTCACACTTCTATAAAGAAATACCCTAGACTGGGTAATTTATAAAGGTAAGAGGTTTACTTGGCTCACAGTTCCACATGGCTAAGGAAGGCTCATAATACTTACAATCAGAGTGGAAGATGAAGGGGAAGCAAGGAACTTCTTCACAAGGCAGCAGGAGAGAGAAGAGCAAAGGAGAAACTTCCAGGCACTGACAAAGCCATCAGATCTCCTGAGAACTCACTGGCTATCATGATAGCAGCATGGGGGAAAATTACCCCCGTGATCCGATCACCTCCCTCCCTTGACATGTGGGGATTACAATTCAAAATGAGCTTTGGATGGGGCACAGAGACAAACCATATCACTCCCACAAACACTTGTTAGTTTCCAAAGTCCAGTATAATGAAGAAGCCTTTAAATACACAGTCTCTGCATGTGTTCCCACTAGAACCCACCAATGTATGTGTCAGTCTCCTGAACTGTTCACCTCTTTTCTCTTTGCTGATATTCATTTTCTGTCAGTTTAGGGGCAATTTGTCTCTGACATGTTGAAATTCACATGCCTTTACATGGCATGAGCCCTTCCCTATCCAGCACTCGTCAGCCTCACGAAACACCACACTCTCTGCCTTCCAGTTAAAGTTGATTCTCCAGCCGCCTCTCTAAGGCTCTGTGCTTTTGCTGGGAGAACATGCCACTCAACCCACGTCTCCATTCCTCATCTCTGGAAGCTTTTGTGGACTCCCCACTCAGAGCTGAGTTCTCCTACCTCTGTGTTCCCTCACCATGGTGCTTCTCCTTCATGGCGCAGTCATCACTGTGGTAGTTTCTGTTGTTAAGCCACAGGAAACCAGAAAACAGAGGAAAAGTCTCTGTCTTCATGAATGACCAGCACAGTGCCTAACGAAGATAAATATTTATCAGCTGAATGAATGAATCAATGATTGATTGATTCTTAGATGACCGAAGTCATCTAAGACTCCAGTTGACCAAGGAAAGCAAAGATCTTGAGCTGAGCTAAAAACCAGAGTTTAACAAGAAAGTTTGTTAAAACGCTTACTCCCAATTATGAGACCTCAGCTCAAAAGATTCACATTCAGTAGGACCAAGGCCTGGCAATATGTGTTTTTAAAAGCCTCCCAGCTGAACCTAATTGATCAGCTCTGGTGACCTACCAATGATTTGGGGATTCTTCTTTGGAAAAGTCTGCACTTTTGCGTTTCTCCCAGGGCTTAGGGACAGGAACAACGTGGCACGTCACTCAATCTGTTTGGCTCCTTACTCTCTAGGGAGGCTGAAGAGGCCACTTGCTTGTCTAGCATTCTGACCCTGCATAAGGAAAACCATTTACAGCCTGAAGCCCCCTGAGGGCTGGGCCCTCAGCCAGACAGAATGCAAGCAGAACGCTAGAGCAGAATCCTGTGCTCAAGCAGAAGGCAGAGCCATGGAGCCTAACCTGACAGCAGATCTGCATTTTGGCTAACTTCTAAATCCAAGAGGAACTGAGGAAAATAGAGCAACATTTGCTATTAGGGTCGTGTCATTCCATTGCTGCCTGATGTGACTGACAAACCTGGTATGAGCAGTCTGCCTTTCAGCCTCTGTCTTTTTCTAAATGAGTATTGACTCAGTGTTTTCCTTTAATTAATATTCATTGCGATAAAAGATTGCACTCATTCACTTTTAATTATATCCTTCTTGCATAAACAGGCTTTTAATGACAGATCTTTTAGGGTGAAAACACGAGCTCTCCGTTCCCAACTTTGTCTGATGCCAGGAAAGCTGCCTCTGCTATTGATAAAGGGGATTTCAATTTGTTACGTGGTGCAGTGGAAGGAGCCGTGGGTGGAAAGTTAGCTCTTCTAACTTTTAGTTCCAGCTCTGCAAAAGCTATTGGAGGTTCTTGGGCTAACTCCTTTCTCTCCCATGCCTCAGCTTTTGTGTCCGAAAAATGGTGATTGAACCAGATCAATGGTTCTCATCCACTGGTGTATATTGGGATTACTTAGGGAAATTGTTTAAAAATACCAAAGACCAGGTCACATTTCAGACCGATTACATGAAAATCTCTATGAGTAGGACCGAGGCACCACTATTTTAAAAAAGACTTCCAGATGAAAAATTTTAAATACTGAATACTTCAGGATTGATAACTGCTGACATGGGCATCATTCTCACCAGACTTGGAGTTGCTTGTGGCTGCTGCTTGGGTTTCAGATCACACAGGGCTCAGGAGAGAGGCTGGGGTAGGCCTCACGCAGCAGCATAGCTCTGCTCTGTGCTCCTCCGTGCTGAGGGCTCACCACCTGCGTTGGGCTTAGTGGTGCAGTCTCGGAGAGGAGGGGAGGGAATTATATTGGCTGAGGACTGGCTGCGTGTCAGACACATTCAACATTTCATCTGTCAGCCATTGGATATGTATATTTCATGTCTGCTATGCTCCAGCATGGGGGATTTAATAGTGGTGAGTGAGGCAGTTTCTGTCCTCATGGGACTTAAGAAATAGTAAGGAAGAAAGACTTTATTTTTATTTTATTTTACTTTTCTTGGAGATGGAGTTTCATTCTTGTTGCCCAGGCTGGAGTGCCGTGAAGTGATCCCAACTCACTGAAACCTCTACCTCCTGGGTTCAGGTGATTCTCCTGCCTCAGCCTCCCGGGTAGCTGGGATTACAAGTGTGTGCCACCACGCCCAGCTAATTTTTGTATTTTCAGTAGAGATGGGGCTTCACCCACCATGCTGGCCAGGCTGGTCTTGAACTCCTGATCTCAAGTGATCCACCCATCTCGGCCTCCCAAAGTGCTAGGATTACAGGGGTGAGCCACTGCGACAGGCTGGCAGAAAGACTTTAAACTGGTAATTGACAATTACACAAGTTTAAGGAGTTGTGAAGGAAAAGTACAGGTTGCTATCAGAGCACAGAAGAGTTGTGGGGGAATGTTTGTGAAGGAAACCTTCTTTAGGAAGTAAACCTTTAGGAAGTAAACCTTCTTTACTTAAGACCTAAGGCCAGAGGACAAGAAGTTCTTTCAGTTAATAGCTGGGGAGGAGCTTTCCAGTCAGTGGTAAGACACGAGGAAGAGTTCGGCAGCCGGGATAGCTGCGTAATCCCAGCAGGTGGTCAGAGCAGGGCAATCTTCCAGCTAGTAACAGGTTGCCCATTAGCCTAGGATTCAGACTCTGAGAAAAGCAAAACAATGCCTTGCCAAGCAGGGCCAGACAAGGCCAGCATGCAGCTCTCCTAGGGAATGAGGTGAGCGCCATGTCTTGATGCCTGGGTGGAGTTTCGATGTGACTGACACAAGAGGTCAGAGCCAGTTCGGTGCTCGGAGAACTTGATGCTGAGGTCCAGAGCTTGGGCCTGAGGTGGTTTAAGTGTCTCAGCCTAAGGGAAGAATCAGGGCCGAAGGTTGTATCCAGCCTTATCCTAAGGGAGGGTCCTATAGTTACACAGCAGAGGGAGCAGGCATGCAGAGGTGGGAGGCAGATACAGCTTGACCGTCCATTCTAATGGTTCTCAGTGGTCATGAGATTCTCCTTTCCACAGAGAATCTACTTCAGCATATCTGGGGTGGAGAATGGATATCTTGACAGAGCTCCGCTGATGATTCTAATGCAAATTTCTAGTTGAGAATAACTGATCTAAACCAACATTTCCAGTTTTCAGATGAAATTGTGGCCTGGAGAGAAGTGACTTGTCTAAGGTCATATGAAGATCAGGGTCAGAAATGGGATTAAAACCCTATTTTCTTCCTTCCCAGTTCAGTGTACCTTAATGATTGTGTTAGAAATTAACATCAACAGCAGTAAAAATAGCTCCTAAAATGCGCTTGCCATTCCCAGGCGTTTCCATGCTTCTGCTATCATCTGATCTTCACAACAGGGATTATTTACGCCCAGGTAAGGGGTAAGCAAACAGAGGTGTGTGAAGTGAAATGATTTGCTTGCCCAAGATCATATGGCTGGGCTGGAACAAGAACTTATTCTTCTTTCCTAGTCCTGAGATCTTTTTCCTGCTTCAAGCATCAGATTATAAAGCTAGACTTTAGACTTTTCTCCCAAGAGGCAAGACCTGACCTTTCTCAACCTGGATGGTCTAATGGCCTCCAGTCCATTTCCTGTGCCTGTCACCAGCAAGCCCTAATGGAGCACAGCAATAAGGCTAAAGGGGAGCCTTGTAATTAGTGGCCCAAAAGCAGAAGCGATGTTTGGACAACTGGCTGGCTGGCTGCGGTGCATCTGGCACCCCCAAGTCTCTAGAAACCAGAGCTGAAGTGCCAAGAACATCAAACTCAAGTGTCACCAAGGTCTGAGCTCAGCTGCTCCCTCAACATTTGCAAAATGTCTTGCCCACACTCTGCCCCTCACATCTTCCCCTGGTCATTTTCAGGACCAGATGAGCTGGGGTTACATGCAGCTGATCCCAGATTTGCTGGTTAATTATGTTGGCCTGTAATTAGTGTTTCCTATTCCTCACTCCTTGCCAACTTATGAAGTTAATGTATCATTTCTCTCTCTGCAGAAACTCCTTTGGGAGGGCTCTGAGGTGGCCACAAAATAAAACTCTCTGGCAGTGGCAGACCTTTAAAGATGTTCCATCTGCTGACTGTCTCATCACCCCAAGCCAACCCCTTACCATCATCCCTGATTCCTTTCTCTATCTCAAAGTCTGTACCGGCCATCAGGTCTTGATGGCTCCTCCATCAAGGGTCCCTCCTGAACATGTCTTAAAGGTACTTTTGTTTCTCCGTCTTTGTGCCCTTTGATTTGCTCAGCACTCACCACCTCTCACTGGGACCTCTTAGAATATTTTCATACCAATCTTCCTGTCCTGGTCCTGCGGGCATCTCCTCTGTAATACGAGGCAGAATAATCTGCCTAAACTGCCAGTTTGGCCGTGTCCCTCTCCTACCTTAAGTCTAGCCGTGTGAGTTTGGCATATGATGCCCTCTGCAATACAGCCTGACTATTTTTCTACCCTCTCTTCCACTTGGCTTTTATACTAATTCAGAACTGCTGTATTTACTCCCTATTCTCTCCTGTACACATTCCAGTAGACATGTACATGTGCACACACACATGCCATCTCACACATGGACACACACATCATCCATCCATCCCTGTTCCATGAGCAGGAGGACAGAAGAGGGCATAGGAAGGGGACCTGACTGCCTAGGGCAAACAGCCCAAGCACCAACAAGAGAAAAGGGAGAATAGACTCCTTCTGTGTGGCCTGGAAGACAGAATTAGAAACGTGAATTTCAATGTGAAGAATTATTACTCGGCCGCTGAAGTTGTCTGAACACAAGGCGGACTCCCCTGAGAAATAGTGAGTGTGCTGCTGGGATCACTCAGTACAGCCTGTGTCTCTCAGATGCTGCAGGTGCAGTTCTTGCTCTAGGCATCATCTGGGAGTCAGTGGCCTTTGGGTGACATTCTGCTTGCATGATTCTATGCATCTCTGATATAGAGTCCTGATCAAATTCTGCTATTTACAGAAAGACTTTCCTGTTTGAGCAAATCTCTCACCTCCCTGAACACTGGCGCCTGCATGTAATCTACTCATGAGAGTGGATACACAGTCATAATTCACTCTGTTATCCCCTTTTCCCACCACCTTATGATAAGAGACTGAGCCCAAGAGTGAGGAAGGGATTTGCCTAAAATCGCAGAACTGTTAAGGGAGCATAATTGGGGTCCCTAACCATTAGACATCCCTCACCCGTACACACATACACTCCACACACTCCCCAACATGCACAGTCTCCACCAGACACTGAGAGCTTTGCCATGCACAACACCATTCTCAAACTGCTTCCAGCATTCAGCGGAGTCACACGTGCTCTCATTTAGCTACCAGAGCTTGATGGCGAGGAAGAGCAGGAAAGTAATTTGAACAGTGTGGGGAGGCCGCCTGACCTTCTGCTCACTAAGCAGAGCCCCAGCCTAGGCTGAGGGTAGGACGGGAGCTAAGAGCCTGCCGTTTCCTCAACGTGTCTCATTCCCTGAGTGCGGCTCAGAGTTGTAGGCATCCTAAATTATACGGCTGCTAAACGCAGGCTGGCGACTTCATCTGAGGCAGCATCCAAAAGCAGAAATCATTTCCAGCCCTGGAGGGTGACTGCTGGTTTTGGACTCATTGAGGAATGTGTGTGTGTTTTTTTTTTTTTTTTTTTTTTTTTAGCTGGTTTTAGATATCCAGCAAGAGAGATGGAGAAATCTGTTTTGTTTTTTTTTTTAGAAGAAGAAAGAGAGAGAGAAAGAATTTTTTTTTTAAAAAAAAGAATGAAGGAGAGGAAGAAAGAGGAAGAGGAAGAGGGAGAGAGAACGGGGTGTTGCTTTATTGCCCGGGCTAGAATGCAGTCTAAAAATGGGTATGCCTGCAATTGTGTTTAATAATAGAGACAGGGAAAAAAAATGAGGGAAGAAAATAACTAACAAGCAGCCAACCAATATTTCATTTAAATCTGTAAATAGGTGTGATGTGGTACTGATACGAGTATATATTTTGTGTATTTAAAGTGAAGAGTTCTATAAATGTTAATTAAGTCTACTTGTTCCAGATCTGAGTTCAAGTCCTGGATATCGATGTTAACTTTCTGTCTCATTGATCTGTCTGATATTGATGTTGAAGTCTCCCACTATTATTGTGTGGGAGTCTAAGTCTCTTTATAAGTCTTATATATCTGGGTATTCCTGTATTGGGTGCGTATATATTTAGGATCTTTAGCTCTTCTTGTTACATTGATCCTTTTATCATTATGTAATATCCTTCTTTGCTTCTTTTGATCTTTGTTGCTTTAAAGTCTATTTTATCAGCAAAAATTGCAACTCCTGCTTTCTATTTATTTATTTATTATTGCTCTCCATTTGGTTGGTAAATTTTTCTCCATCTGTTTTGAGTCTTTGTGTATCCTTGCATGTGAGATGGGTCTGGATGTAGCATACCAATGGGTCTTGGCTTTTTTTGCCTGTCTGTGTCTTTGGATTGGGGGATTTAGTCGATTTAAATTTAGAATTAATAATAATATATATGAGTTTGATATTGCCATTTAATGTTAGCTGGCTGTTTTGCCCATTAGTTGATGCAAGTTCTTAATTATGTTGATGTTCTTTATTTTTCGGTATTTTTTAGAAAGGCTGATACTGGTTGCTCCTTTCTATTTGTAGTGGTTCTTTCAGAAGCTCTTGTAAAGCAGGCTTGGTGGTGATGAAATCTCTGAGTGCTTGCTTGTTCACAAAAGGTTTTATTTTTCCTTCACTTATGAAGCTTAGTTTGGCTGGATGTAAAATTCTGGGTTGAAAGATCTTTTCTTTAAGGATGTTGAATACTGGCCCCCACTCTCTTCTGGTTTGTAGGGTTTCTGCTGAGAGATCTGCTGTGAGTCTGATGGGCTTCCCTTTATGGGTAACCCGACCTTTCTCTCTGGCTGCCCTCAGTATTTTCTGTTTCATTTCAGCCCTGGTGAATCTGGCAATTATGTGCCTTGAGGTTGGTCTTCTTGAGGAATATCTTTGTGGCGTTCTCTGTATTACCTGGAGTTGAATATTGTCCTGCCTTGCTAGGTTGGGAAAGTTTTCCTGAATGATATCCTGAAGTGTATTTTCCAGCTTGGATTGATTCTCTTCGTCACATTCAGGTACACCTATCAAACATAGATTAGGTCTTTTCACATAGTCCCATATTTCTTGGAGACTTTTCTCGTTCTTTTTAATCCTTTTTTCTCTAATCTTGTCTTTTTGTTTTATTTCATTAAGTTGGTCTTCAACCCTGATATCTTTTCTTCTGCTTGATCAATTCGGCTGTTAAAACTTGTGCATAGTTCGCGAAGTTCCGTGTTGTGTTTTTCAGCTCCATTAATTCACTTATATTCCTCTCTAATTGTGTATTGTTGTTAACATTTCAACAAAACTTTTTTCAAAGTTCTTAGTTTCTTTGCATTGGGTTAGAACAAGTTCTTTTAATTCCCAGAAGTTTCTTATCATTCACTTTTTAAAGCCTGCTTCTGTTAATGGAACACAGTCTTTCTCCATCAGGCCTTGTTCCGTTGCTGATGAGGAACTGTGATCCCCTGTAGAGGGAGAGGCGTTCTGATTTTGGGTATTCTCAGCCTTTTTAGGCTGGTTTCTTCCCTTCATTATAGATTTATCCATCTGTGGTCTTTATAATTACTGTCTTTATAGTTGGGTTTCTGAATGGACGTCCAACTTGTTGATTCCCGGCGCTAAAATCTGAGCAACACAATGTGCCAGCCAAAACAGCGGCGTTAAGATTGATGGTGCTTTTCTGACTCTGCACCGAGAACCACCGCACGAAGGCAGCGGCAAAACCACCTCGCCGGCCACAAGAGTCGCGCTGGCGACCCATGGGGCTCCTCCTCTGGGAATCTCCTGGTGCGTGAGCAACAAAAATTCATCTGAAAGTGTGGCGTCCTCTCGTTCTCTGCGCTTTCACTGGGAGCTACAATCCCGAGGTGCTAGTGATCAGCCATCCTGGATCTCTCTCCTGTTTGTTTGTTTTGAGACAGAGTCTTGCTCTGTCACCCAGGATAGAGTACAGTGGTGCGATCTCGGCTCACTGCAACCTCTGCCTCCCGGGTTCAAGCAATTCTCTTCTCTCAGCCTCCAGAGTAGCTGGGATTACAGGTGCCTGCCACTGTGCCCAGCTAATTTTTGTATTTTCAGTAGAGACGGGGTTTCACCATATTGGTCAGGATGGTCTCAAACTCCTGACCTCATGATCCACCCACCCCAGCCTTCCAAAATGCTGGAATTATAGGCGTGAGCCACCGCGCCCAGCCTCATTGAGGAATGTTAAGTCAGTTTGCATTGTGGGGACTTTCTGAGAGAGTTCAGAGGGAAATTATCAGGCTGTATCCTTTCCCCTCACGGTCTGCAGGTATTAAGGTACCGCTCCACTGTGTGAGGCCTCTCACCACTTCTGGTGCAGACCACATGTTGGGAAGGCATCAAGCCTTCTATCTACAGCCTGCAGTCCCCACAGCAGCCTGAGAAGGGATGGTGCTGGGCACCCAGTGTTTCAGGAAGTAGTTATTGAATAGTTGCTTAGAAAACAACTTACCTTAGCCTTTTGGGAATGGTGTGGTATTAACAGAAGGAACATTAGTCTAATGGCTAGAGACCCCAAGTATGCTCCCTTACCAGTTCTGTGATTTTAGGCAAATCTCTTCCTCTCTCCTGGGTTCAGATTCTTGATCTGTGTGTGGGTGGCAGCAGGGTGGAGAGGGAGAAGGTAATGGGATTCCAGGATCACCACCACTCTCCTTTCCCATGTGAATAGGCTAGGGTTGTCTGAATTTTCTGTTTTTGAGGTCAGTAAAATTTTTCTGTAAAGGACCAGAGAGTTTGGGCTTTGTGAATCATATGGACTTTGTCACGGCTACTCAACACTGTCATTGTTGTGTGAAAGCAGCCATAGACCATAAGTAGATGAATAAGCCTGGGTTTGTTTCATTACAATGTTATTTACAAAGCAAGTGGGAAGCTGAAAGTGGGTTGCTGACCCCTGGTTTGACAATCTTGTTCTAGCCTCTTCTATCTATTCTCCACACAATAGGGTTTCCTCATTCAGGCTGAGGTGAGCGGTGAGTCTGTAGCCTACCTGTGACAAGACGCCTTATTTATCCGCTGCCAGAGTCAAAGGGTTCCAACTGTAGTAAGAGTTTTCTTAGATTATTTCAGAGTTCTGCTTAATTTAGAGACAAGAACCATGTGGTAAAAAAAGAAACAGCAGTTGACCATCTTCACTTCTGCCAGAGAAGTCCAGGTTTTCAAGACACCCGAAATCACTATGATAAGAGGAACATTTAGCCAATAACAAAAATGTTCAATCTTTTCAGTAACAAGACCTATAGAGAATATCTCTAGAGTTGGATACATCTGCCTCCTAAGCTTGGCATGCGAAGTCCTCTTGATTTAGCTTCCGCAGCTTTTATACATCCTCCTGTAACTACTACCAGGCATAGTATCCATTCTATCACTTCTTTTATTTATTTGTTTATTTTTTGAGGCAGTTTCGCTGTTGTCACCCAGGCAGGAGTGCAATGGCGTGATCTCAGCTCACTGCAGCCTCCGCCTCCTGGGTTCAAGTGATTATCCTGCCTCAGCCTCCCGAGTAGCTGGGATTACAGGCATGTGCCACCACACCCAGCTAATTTTGCATTTTTAGTAGAGGCTGGATTTCTCCATGTTGGTCACGAACTCCTGACCTCAGGTGACCCACCTGTCTAGGCCTCCCAAAGTGCTGGGATTACACTGTGCCTGGCCCCATTCTATCATTTCTAAGCTTCAAGCAAGGTGATCAGCCTCTCTGTGCCTGACTTTTCTCAATCAAATAAAATAATTTGTTTCAAGAGCTCTGCACAACTCCTGGCATACAGTACGCACTCGATAAATGCTGTGTATTATATCCTTGTTCCATGAACAGTCTTCACACTCACTTGCCTCTCAGATGATGCCTTGGCTCACCCTCCTCCTGGCATGTCTGTGTTCTTCTCATTCTCAAAATTGAGCTCAAATATTGACTGGCCAGGAAAGTTTTCCTGATTGTTAAGAATAATCTTCCTGAGTTCTACTCACCCCTTAACTGAACCTCCTACTTCTACATATCACAGTTATTTTCTACTTTGTCATAGTCTGTTAGTACCTGATACTATAAATATCGTAGGAGCAAAATATATCTCCAGGTCTTTTCTGGATCCTCTCTAAGGTGCTGAACCAAGGACTTCAATATATAAAGGATCTTGGTAAGTGTTTGTTGAATTAATGAATCAAGTAAATCAAACAAAGCCTCCACAGCCAGATTGATTTTCCTTTCATTTTGCATTCTTACACATTGGTTTCATGAGGGTGGAGCTCTACTGTCAGTTTCTACAAGCCTCATTCATTTCCTCACAAGGCTCTTTAGTTTTCAGAACATATTGAACATAACTGATGGAAATGCGATTTTTGTGCAGGTTTCTCTTGAGCATGGGGGAATGGACTTTCGAAAACTTGCATCCTATAAATGTATGCATTTATACCACATCTAGGCCCAGACTGGAGGCTTTGTGTTCTGAGCCTCTGAAGCAGGAGGAGCAGGTGGGCTTGGAGTCTAGGACTCTAGAGAACATTTGTCAAATTTTGCTAATTAATCTGGGACTCCTCTCTCCCTCTGCCTGGCAGGGTGATGCCAATGGGCTGCAGCTAGTTATTTTACTGGAGAATTCCCATTGTAATTTTTCTGTCATTAGTGAAAGAGGAGTCTGTGTGCATCAGCCACATGTTACGGTCATACTTTACCCCAATTTAGAATACATATTTGCTCCTTCTTGATATCAAATTTGTGGAGTTGAGTTTAACTTCAGGGAAATTTTGGTTCCCAGGCCTACAACACTTCCAAGTACTGGATAAATCACAGATTTTAGAAAATTGAAAAGGGACTTGGAGATTAAGGATTCAAGGGTCCTATGCATCAATCTCCCCCAACGTTTCTGAGAGAGGGTTGCGTGCCTTCCTTATGAATGCTTCCAATCATGGGAAGTTTTATTACGATTTGAGGTAGTCCATTTTTTTCTTTATTATAACTATCATTCTCATTGATATTAATAGCAACATCAGCTTTCTTTCTCATGGTGGTTTATCTCCAATAAAGTATTTTCACATTTGTTTTCTTCAATTTTTCACAAAGTTATTTGGGGAGTGGCCTGGGTCTATCCTACCATAACTGCTTCACTGATGAGGAACATAGGCCCATCTAACTCCCCACAATGAATCCCCACTGGGTCTTCTGACTCCACACATGAGATCCTTTAAAAAAGAGGTTCCTGGTCAGGCACAGACTCCTGTAATCCCAGCACTTAGGGAGGCTGAGGTGGGCAATCACCTGAGGTCAGGAGTTCAAGACCAGCCTGGCCAATATGGTGAAACCCTGTGTCTACAAAAATAAAAGAAATTAGCTGGGCATGGTGGTGTGTGCCTGTAATCTCAGGTACTTGAGAGGTTGAGGCAGGAGAAGCGCTTGAACTCAGGAGGTGGAGGTTGCAGTGAGCCGAGATTGGACAGCAGAGTGAGATTCTGAATGACAGAGTGAGACTCAGAGTGAGATTCTGAATGACAGAGTGAGACTCAGAGTGAGATTCTGAATGACAGAGTGAGACTCTGTCTCAAAAAAAAAAAATACTATCTTTAAAAAGAATTCTCTTTTTAAAGATAGTAATTATTTTTACTTTCCAATTTTCAAATAATGGAATGTATTTTCTAAGACGGTAGAGGGGAAATGAAATAGTCTATATGCTTTGAACTCACTCCCTGCCTTAGCACTTACTAGGTGCTAAAGTCACCGAACTGGTGAGGGAGCATACTTGGGGTCTCTAACCACCAGACTAATGCTCCTTCTGTTAATACCACACCATTCCCAAAAGGCTAAGGTAAGTTGTTTTCTAAGCAACTATTCAATAACTACTTCCTGAAACACTGGGTGCCCAGCACCATCCCTTCTCAGGCTGCTGTGGGGACTGCAGGCTGTAGATAGAAGGCTTGATGCCTTCCCAACATGTGGTCTGCACCAGAAGTGGTGAGAGGCCTCACACAGTGGAGCGGTACCTTAATACCTGCAGAACGTGAGGGGAAAGGATACAGCCTGATAATTTCCCTCTGAACTCTCTCAGAAAGTCCCCACAATGCAAACTGACTTAACATTCCTCAATGAGGCTGGGCATGGTGGCTCATGCCTATAATCCCAGCACTTTGGGAGGCCGAGGTGGGTGGATCATGAGGTCAGGAGTTAAGACCATCCTGACCAATATGGTGAAACCCCGTCTCTACTGAAAATACAAAAATTAGCTGGGCACAGTGGCAGGCACCTGTAATCCCAGCTACTCTGGAGGCTGAGAGAAGAGAATTGCTTGAACCTGGGAGGCAGAAGTTGCAGTGAGCCGAGATCGCACCATTGCACTCTATCCTGGGTGACAGAGCAAGACTCCATCTAAAGACTAGAGAAGAAAGGAAGCCTAGAAGAGGTCCCACCTACTTGACTGCAGCCTTGGTTTTATGAAGATACTTTAGGCACTGTCTGGGAATCTGCTTGCCATGGACGATAGCCTGCATCTCAGAGGACAAGGAGTAAAGTGTGGGAGAAGCCCAGGCTTCCAGTTACTATACAGTTTGCAGCCCCAGGAGAAGCTCAGCCTTGCTGACACCAGCTATCCTGGTGGGTCTCAGTCCTGTGGAGGGGCATGGCCCTTTTGCAGTGCTCATTTTTCCATCTCCCTGACCCGGAGAAGTTCGTGAACCTAATGGCCCCTCTCCCTCCTCAGTTTAGAAATCAAGTCTCTCTACCCCATTGCTGTTGATCTATCTGAAAAGGGACCAGAACCTTGAAGTAAGTCCTCAACAGCCTAGCTGTAGTAGTGTTGAAGGTACTTATACTGGCTGATGGTGCTGGTAGGTCTAGGCCTATGTTCATAAGAATAAAAACAAACCCATTCAAAAGTGGGTGAAGGATATGAATAGACACTTTGCAAAAGAAGACATATATGAGGTCAAGAAACAAGAAAAAATGCTCATCATCACTGGTCATTAGAGAAATCCAAATCAAAACCACATTGAGATACCATCTCATGCCAGTTAGAATGGTGATCATTAAAAAATCTGGAGACAACAGATGCTGGAGAGGATGTGGGGAAATAGAAACACTTTTACATTGTTGGTGGGAGTGTAAATTAGTTCAACCATTGTGGAAGCCAGTGTGGTAATTCCTCAAGGACATAGAAATAGAAATTCCATTTGACCCAGCAATCCCATTATTGGGTATATATATATATATATATCCAAAGGATTATAAATCATTCTATTATAAAGACACATGCACACATATGTTCATTGTGGCACTGTTTACAATAGCAAAGACCTGGAACCAACCCAAATGCCCATCAATGATAGACTGGACAAGGAAAATGTGGCACATATACCCTGTGGAATACTATGCAGCCCTAAAAAAAACATTGAGCTTGTGTCCTTTGTAGGGACATGGATGAATCTGGAAACCATCATTCTCAGCAAACTGACACAAGAACAGAAAATCAAACACTGCATGTTCTCACTCATGGGCAGGTATTGAACAATGAGAACACATGGACACAGGAAGGGGAGCATCACAAACTGGGGTCTGTTGTGGGGGAAGAGGGGAGGGATAGTAGGGGGTAGGGATGTTGGAGAGGGATAACATGGGGAGAAATGCTAGATATAGGTGACAGGGAGATGGAGGCAGCAAACCACATTGCCATGTATGTACCTATGCAACAATCCTGCATGATCTGTACACGTACCCCAGAACCTGAAGTGCAGTAAAATATGTATATTAAAGAAAAAGAAAAAATAGAAAAAAAAGTAAAAGACAATGACATAAACAGTGAACATTTGATGGAATGAGAAGCCTAAAGGAAGAAATATGATATTGACAAATCAAAATAAATTAGGCCTGGTTTAAACAGAATAGGAGAAAAAAGAGCTCAAAAGACAGAACTCTCATATAAATTCTCAGTGAGATTCAGGAAGATGTTACAGAAGAGAAAACTCTTAGTAAGAAAAAACCTTCAGAAATTAGAAAGAAAATTAGGAAATGATTTCTGAAATTAAAACCATCTTTAGAAGGAGTGAAAATATGTGGAGGGGCTGAAAACCGAATTATTAATCTTCAGATAGACTTAAAAATATACTCCATAACATAAAGCCAAAAAAAAAAAAGGACAAATTAGTGAAAATGAAAGAGAAATGGAGGGTAGATTCAGGATGTGTAATTGAAAAAGATGTGCAGTTCTGGAGGAGAAAAATCAAAGAATGAAAAAAGAATAATAAAAACAGTTAAAAAGAAATTCCTGGAGCTGAGAAAAGACCAAGATTTTTGGATTGGAAGTCAAAGAATAATGTGCATAATTAATGAAATGACACAAACATTTTCTGGTGAAACTCTAATTTCCAGGAATAAAAAATCATATTTTTAAAATTAATGTAGAGAAATCAGGCGTATTCATACATATCTTTAACAAAGAGTTAACACATAAAATTCTAAAAATATATGAGTATAAAAAATAAAATATTTAGGATCAAATCTAACAAAAGATGTGCAAGGTCTCTCTTCAGATGAACAGAATATTTTTGAATAAATAATAAATTTTTAAAGAGAAAGAATAGGCTGCTTACAAGAGAAGGGCAATAATTTGGCATTAGAGTTCTTATTTGCAACACTGGAAGCTAAAGGCATTGGGAAATATTTAAAGAATATTAGTGGGAAAGGGCTGTGATTACAAAATCTTTCACAACCAGAGACTAGAAGGACTCCAAAAGTATGAACCCACGAGCCTCTTACAGAGAACTTGAAAAAGCATGCCTTCCAAATTAAAATTTAATCAGGAAAAAAGATAGATTGGGGGAGGTAAAATACACAAGAAAAATATTGATTCTCACTGAGTCCAATAAATCTTATTTAAAAATATAAATCAAGTTTCTTACAGAAGAGGAAATACTAAAAGAAATATTTTAACAACTCAGACAGAGTAAAAATTCCAATCATTTTAACAGGCACAAGGAAGACAGAGTAGGAAAAAGTACTCTAAGAATCTCTTCTTGAGGGAATATAAACATAGTTATTTGAGTTTGTAAGTTTTGTATTTGGATAAGTTTAAGTGTGTTTGTTAAATGTTTAAAACTAACCATTAGTAAAATAGAAATGCATACCAGAACTAAAACAAATCACAAGAGAAATAAAAGACAAAAGAATAAATTCAGATAAGAAAAAAAGGCAAGTAATAAATTACATGAATGTAAAATACAAAATAAAAAAACTCAAGCTTTCGGCCAGGCACAGTGGCTCATGCCTGTAATCCTAGCACTTTGGGAGGCTGAGGAGGGCGGATCACCTGAGGTCAGGAGTTTTAGACTAGCCTGGTCAACAGGGCAAAACCTGCAGTGAGCTGAGATCGTGTCATTGCACTCCAGTCTGGGCAACAAGAGCAAAACTCCATCCAAAACCAAAACAAAACAATGAAACAAACAAAGAAAAACCTCAAGCTTTCAAATGGTTTTAGTGAATAATTCTACTAATCATTTAAGGAAAAAGTAATGCCAATCTTACACAAACTATCTCATATAATAGAAAGAGGGAGCAACTTCTAACTTTTTTTTTTTTTAAGATTAATATGGTCTTCATATCAAAATCTGACAAGAATGCCATGAAAAAGAAATATTATAGTTCATTTTCACTGAAATATAAAGTCCAAAACAAAATAGTCACAAGTGGATTCAGCGACATAAAAAAGATAATGCATCCCATTTAAATTGACTTCTTATAAAAATTTAAGGATCATTTAACAACAAAAAATTGCAAATGAATTTGCCACATGAATAAAAGAGAAAATATCATATAGTTACAGAAATATAAAGAAAAATAATTTGGTAAAATTTAGCATCTATTCATAATGAAACCTGTTAGCAAGCCTGGAAGGTAGTTACATAAACCCTTAGGCAAATTCACACATTATGGTGAAATGTTGAAAGCTTCTCTCTCAAAGTAAGAATACAAAGTGCCCAAGTTCTCCTTCTGTATTCACTATTATTCGGGGGGTTCTAGTTAGAGTAGTAAGTAAAGTTAAAAAAAAAAAGTATAAAAGGTCTTAAAGGAAAGATAAAAATTGTAATTTTCGTAGATATATGATTGTATATGTAGATCTAAATTAATTTATAGATAAATTATTACAATAATTTTAAAACTTCATAAGTTTTCTTGATACAAAATCAATGTACAAAAATCAGGTGTATTCACATATGCCTTTAACAAACAGTTAACACATAAAATTCTAAAAACATATGAGTATAAAAAACATCAAATATCTAGAATCAAATCTAATAAAAGATGTGCAAGGTCTCTCTTCAGATGAACATAGTATTTTTGAGGGATATTAAAGAAGATCAGACTAAATGGAATGATATAACACGCTCATGGACTGGAAGACAATGTTGTAAATATGACATTTCTTTTAGATTATACTGAAGATTCAATGCAATATCAATCAAAATCCCAAAGAATTATTCTTTCTCAAGTTTCCCAAAGGAACTTCAGCTGATTATGAAATTTGTATGGGAATTTAAAAAGTCAAATATCCAAGATACTTTTGAAAAAGAAACCAAGGTAGGAAGACATGCTATATAAAGTGTGAAGATGTTATAAAATCCCAGTTATTAAAATGCTATAATATCAGCACAAGGATATAGCCAATGAACTAGAATAGAGAAGCCAGAGACATACTCCAGCATAGATAAATACTTGATATGTGACATAGGTCACAATGCAGAGCAATAGAGAAAGGGCATTTTTTTTTTTCTGAGTAAATGATACTAAGCTTGATCCGTATCTCACAACACATGTAAAAACCAATTTCAAGAGATTTGAGACCTAAATGTGAAAGACTTAACAAAAAAAAAAAATAAATGTTTTTCTAAGATGGGAGAATTTCTTTCTATTTCCAGGTAAATAAAGGTTAACTTAGAAAGACACGAAAAGCATGAATTTCTTTCCATAAAAGAATGAGAAGTTTGAGTATATTAAAATGAAGAAATTCTGTTAATCAAAAGGTAATTTTGAGAGTGAAAAAACAAACCACAGAGGGAGAGAAGATTTTTACAAGGGATTGATTGGTATGCAGAAAATATAATTCAAAAAATAAATTAATAAGAAAATGGCAGACAACCCAATAGTTACCAAGAATTTCGGACAGATATTTCACAAAAGAGAAAACTTAATGGGAATTAACATGTGACAAAGCACCCACTTTCATTAGCAATCTCAGAGATACAAAATTAGAACCACTGGAACGTATCACTAGATAGTCATCAGAATGATCATCGTCAAAAAGACGAATCATGTATCACTGAGAATGTGAGCTAATAGACACTCAGCATGCCTGTGGGATTTATAAATAGATAAAATCCCTTTGAACAATAATTTGGCAAATCTCAAATTTGATGATACACAGTATGTGTATCAAACAACACAATCTACTTATGGTTGTATAACCAATATAAATGTATGCACAAGAAATTTGTTTAAGAATATTTTTAGCAGCACTATATGAAATAGCCCCAAAGTGGAAATAACCCAAATGGCAGAAAATAGTGGAAGAGAAAAATAAATTAACAGGTATGTAAACTATGGAATAGTATAAAACATCATCAACAACCCAAAAAGGTATAGCTCCACAAAAGATAAGTAAATCTTTAATAGATAAGACTGAGCAAAAGAACTGTTGGCTTTGGAGTCCCGTCATGTTCTACATTCTGTTATTGGGCCTGGGTAGTAAACAGATGAGTGTTCTTTAAGTCACACATTTGTGTTTTATGCATCTTTTTCTGTATGCTATATTTTATAATAAAATATTTTATAACAAACCACAAAACCCAAAGGTTTTCTTTCTGTGGCTGGTTTATATCATTTAGCATAATGTTCTCCATGTTCATCCATATTGTTGCAAATGACAGGTTTTTCTAAGGCCAAATAGTATTCAATGGATAGAGGTACAGCCATTTCTTTATCCTTTCACCCACTGATGGACACTTAGGGTGATTTCACATCTGGCTATTGTGAATGATGCTACAATGAACATGAGTGTGGAGATACGTGTTTGACAAACTGATTTCATTTGATTTGGATACATAGCCGGTAGTGGGATCATATATGGTTCTATTTTGAGAAACATCTCTACTGTTTTCCGTAATGGTTGTAGTAAGTTACACTCCTATTAATAGTGTACAAGGATTCCCTTTTCTCCACTTCCTTACCAACACTTGTTATCTTCTGTCTTTTTGATATAAACCATTTAAACAAGTATAAGGTAATATCTTATTATAGTTTTAATTTGCATTTTCCTGATAATTAGTGATGTTGAACTTTTTTTTAATACACCTGTGGCCATTTGAATGTCTTTTGAGAAACATTTATGTCCTTTGCTCATTTTTAAATTGAGTTGCTTTCATCCTATTGAATTGTTTGAGTTCTTTATATATTCTGGCTATTAATCCCTTATCAAATACATAATTTGGAAATATTTCTCCCCATTCTAGAGGTGTCTCTTTACTCTGTTGTTTCCTTTTCTGTGTATAAGCTTTTTAGTTTGATGCAATTTCATTTGTCCACTTTTGCTTTTGTTGTCTGTGCTTTTAGGGTCATATCCAACAAATCTTTGTTGAGGCCAATGACAAGCAGCTTTTTTCCTACTTTTTCCTAGAAGTTTTACAGCTTTAGGACTGATAGTTAAGTCTTCATTTCATTTTCAGTTGATTTTTTTATATAGGATGAAATAAGGGTCCAAATTTATTTTTCTGCATGTGGTTATTCAGTTTTTCCAACATCATTTATTGAAGAGACAGTGTTTCCTAATTGTGTGTGGAATCTAAAAAAGTTGAACCCATAGAAGTAGAGAATAGAATAGTGATTATTAGAGTTTGGGGCAGCAGGAGTGGAGTGATGAAGGGGAGATGTTGGTCAAAGGGTACAAAATTTCAGCTAATGAAAGGAGAAAATTCTGGAGATCTGTTGTACAGCCTGGTGACTATAGTTAATAATAATGTACTGTATATGTGAAAATTGTGAAGCTCTCACCACAAAAAATAAGCATGTGAGGTGATAGATATGTTCATCAGCTTAATTTAATCACTCCACAATATGTGTGTTTGTGTATATCTATATCTATCTATCTGTCTATATATATACATATCTCAAAACATCACCTTGTGCCTCATAAGAGCATATAATAAACTAAATAAACACACATGTAAAAACTTTCCAAAAATAAATTTTGAGGCCAAGAATAAAAATGGAAAAAGAGAGTACTTTCTATTTGATTTAAAATATCAAGACCATATTTGTCATAAATTTAGATGCACTTTAAACAATGTATTGCCAGATATAGAAAGCACAATTCTTAGATACAAAAATAAAATTTGATACACTAGAATTAAATAATTTTTATTCAATTTTTCTGTATAGAAAAATAATTTTTAAACACCTTGTCTCTGAATTTAATTGACCAAATAGACAAAAAATAGAATATTAATGCATTTAGTCACATAATTAATAGGATGAATTTACTAGATAATCTAGTATGTGGTACCTTATAGAGAATACATATATTATATGCCCACAGAAGCAAGGAAAAAAAAATGTGATGGGCTTAGTCATGAAGAAAATCCTCAATAATATTTTTCAAAGTATAAAAATCCATGGACTACATTCTAGGGCAATTGCACAATCAAGCTCAATCCACATAAATGCTAGATCAAACCTGAGACCTACTGGAAAACTTAGAAACCAAAACCAAACAAAATCTCATATTTTCTTTAAAAAAATTGTAGATCAGGGCCGGGTGCGGTGGCTCACGCCTGTAATCCCAGCACTTTGGGAGGCCGAGGCAGGCAGACCACAAGGTTAAGAGATCGAGACCATAGTGGCCAACATGGTGAAACCCCGTCACTACTAAAAATACAAAAATTAACCCGGTGTGGTGGTGTGTGCCTGTAGTGCCAGCTACTTGGGAGGCTGAGGCAGGAGAATCGCTTGAACCCAGGAGGCAGAGGTTGCAGTGAGCCGAGATTGGCCACTGTACTCCAGCCTGGCGACAGAGTGGGACTCTGTCTTAAAAAAAAAAAAATTGTAAATCAAATCAAAACTATATTCTGAGATTATCTAAAAATCAACAAAATAAAAACAGTTTATTGCAAAAGTATGGGCTGGTGCTAAGCATAAGGACTATTCACACATTGAAATTCAAAAGGCCAAAAATAACAACCAATTTATCCACTCAATACAGAAAAGTTAACAAAATAAGCCACATATATATATATATAATTATATAATTAATGAAATAAAAGCATAAATTAATAACTGAATGCTAAAAATAAAAAAATACAATTAACAGATAAAAGGGGTGGTTCTTCAAAAAGTTTATAATACTCAAGTCCAGCCTGGTGCAGTGGCTCACGCTTGTAATACCAGTACTTCGGCAGGCCAAGGTGAGCAGATTACCTCAGGTCAGGAGTTTGAGACTAGCCTGACCAACATGGTGAAACTCTGTTTCTACTAAAAATACAAAACTTAGCTGGACGTGGTGGCACATGCCTGTAATTCCAGCCTCTCTGAAGGCCGAGGCAGGAGAATTGCTTGAGCCTGGGAGATGGAGGTTGCAGTGAGCAGAGATCACGCCACTGCATTCCAGACTGGCTGTCAGAGAGGGAGAGCGAGAGCGAGAGAGAGAGAGCGAGAGGGAGCGAGAGAGAGAGAGAGAGAGAGAGAGCAAGTCCTTAGGAATTTGGGACTTGAGTGAAGGAAGAAAGAGAAAATACAAAGCATTAGGAATGAAAAAAGTATAACTAGATGAAAATCTAAATGAAATATAGAATTGTTCAGGAAAATTATAAAACCAAAACAGAGGTGGTGGCAGTGGGAGAGGCTATGGTTCTCCAGACCTTCCAGTTGTCTGGAGAGGTCCTTTAGGAGGGTCCCACTTTACCTGCAGAGCTCAGAATGTCCTTCAGGACATCTTTGCAGGTAATAAAAGGTATATGGCACTTTAATTCCCCCCTGGTCAGTGTTTATCTTTCAATGTGTTCTAAATAAAGGTAGAAGGAGGTATGGATTATTTGCTTTCCAACGCTTTCCAAGAATGTAAACAATATGAAAATCCGCCTACATCTTTTTATGGGGCCAGCATCAATAGGTCTGACACCAAAACTTGATGAGAGCCCAAAAAGTAAAAATATGGAAAATTTGAATGGATGAGTGATATATCAAATCATGTCAAAGTGGCTTAGAAAAAAAGGGAGCTGATTTGTTCATGTGACCAAAAAGTATTGCAGAATGTTCTTCGTCACACTGTAAACAAGTACTTAAAGCTTTCCTTTTTACTGGTTTCATTCTCAAGCACATTTTCACCTGGCTATGGCAAGCTGCCTGCCAGTAGGTACAAGCTGACAGTCTATGAGCTTGGCATTCCAGCAGAAGGAGAGCATCTCTCTGTTGGCAACTCCAGCACAAGTCCCCAGAGCAGGGTCTCATTGTTTGGGCTTAGTTCCCTTGCCATCACTAAACCATTCACTGTGGCTGGGAAATCTGGTGCTCTAATTGGCCAGGAGTACGTTGTGTGTTCACTCCTAGATTATGGCTCAGTATTAGGAAGTCTATGAATATAAATGAGCATATTAATCATTTAAAAAGAAAAGTCATGCGGGGAAAGGCATGAGACTTGATTTAGCACCCATTTCTGGTTAGTTCATTCATTCCTTCAACATACATTTCTTAAGCACCCATGCCATATGGTTTTCTAGTTTTAGTATGGAAGTGAACAAAAATAAGCAAAACTCCCTGCTTTCTGGAGGTTACATATTAGGATTTAACACTATATGCAAAGTAGTAAGAAGGTTTAAATATGGTAAAAAAAAAAGCTAGATGCTAAAAAGCAAAATGTATGTTAAATATTGCAGCACTGAAGACATTCCCATCCTAGAGTATTTATTTGAATTATCTTTCAGAGCACAATTTTAATACGGTTTCTGGGAAGCACAGATATATGTACTGAGTTTCTACTTGTTAAGCATCCTTTTTTTCCTTTTTGCAAGTGAAAACAACTTGATAGATGTTTCAGACACAAATATTTTTCATTTAAACTCTGCAAAATTTGCTTCATTTTTTTTTCTGGAATTTAATATTAACCAGAAAGGATCTGAAGTCAACCTAATTTTTGTTGCTTTGTAGGTAAGCCATTTCTTCCCATCCCTGCCTGGATACATACAAGTCACTTCCCCCACAAGAAATCTAAAAATACTTAAAAAAAAAAAAACAAAAAAAAAACTTACCAGAGTATAAGTGTGTGTAGAAAGCTCTGTGCATTAATTTTGATTGTTTCTTATGAAATCCTTTCAAATCCAAACATGTATTTTTTGACTCAAAAAATATTTATTTTTAATTCTTTAAGTGTTTCTCCTCAATTTGTACATTTCCCCTACCATATTTTATCTGTACCTAAATGGGATCTTCTGCATTTGTTCTCTACATCTCTGTTTTTCAGTGGTTCACCACCTTCTCTCTTTTCTTTGATTTTGGGAGACGTTTTTGAACTTGTGCCCTCCTGCTTTGGTTTTCCATGGTATCCAGTGCCCTTTTGCTGTTGGAGTTTTGTCAGTGATATTCTTTGTTTGCAGTCTTTAAAACAGCATGATGTTGTTTTAAAAGAAATATTTATTTAATCAAAGATTCTCAGAATCCAAATCAAATGTTCTCTCTATTCCCTAGTAATTTTATTTAATGTGACGTTCTCTGATTTCAGAAGCCTGTCCTTCCCAGTATTAAATGTTGAGCCTTAATCGCTCAAGAACTATTTGTGGACCTTTTAAGTGTTTAGGTCTAGACAAGGAGAGACTGAAAAAGTTTGGATTTATAGCAGTTTTTCCTTGCCTGTCTGCATTCTGGAAGCCTGACAAGGGTAGGCAGAAGGCTGGAGAAAACAATGGTCAGGGTCTTAGAATTATCTGCTCAGGCTTCTTTCCTTCCCCATGTGTCATGTGATCTGAGAGCTAGCTGGGGCAGTGGCCCCGTTTGCTGGCCCTTAGGGTTCCATGCCAGCCAGCTCATAGGTCCTTGGGCATGCTCCAGTGTGCTGGCACTCCCTTCACAGTGCATGGACCATGAAACCTAATCCAAACAGGTTTAGGCAATAAAGGGAATGAGCACTCAGTTCACCAGGATAAGTTGAACGCTGCAGGGTTTTTTCCTCATACCCTAATGAGGTAGTCAAGGATCAAGTTTCTTTTAACCTTTGTTCTCTGCCTCCCGGATGTCTTGACCCCAAGCCGGACCTTCCTTAAAGAGACAAAATACATGCAGAAGTTCCCACAGTTCATGTGTGCAAAGCACATGACCCAGCAGGAGATGGGGCTGACTGGGTCAGACGGCAATACCTGAACTCCTTGTTACTGAAGGATGAGTGCTCCCTAATTGGCTTAGACCCATCTTGGCATTCCCTCTGCCCCCCAGCTGGGATGGGGTTAATTCACTATTTCCTGCTTCACCATACAGCTGCTACCCAGGGGAAAGAGTTAAACAGCTAAAAGAATAGTCATCCATAATATATTCAGGTTTTAATGCCTCTTCTACGGGTGTTCTCAGAGCCAGCCAAGTTCTGGAAGTGGTATAGACACAAAGGGATAGATTTATTTACTTTGTGAATCTACTATATTAATCATGTAGTTCATTTAAATGGTGCGATTCAGTTTTGAGAGTAAAGTTGGGAAATCCTCTTAGCTGTTATTTTTATTTTACTTTGAGACACTGGTAAGTCAAACTCAATGAGTGGGGAGTGGGGAGGCTAATAGGGGTTTACAGAATAACATTATACTTTATTTTTTAATTTTTTTTAATTGCATTTTAGATTTTGGGGTACATGTGAAGAACATGCAAGATTGTTGCATAGGTACACACATGGCAGTGTGATTTGCTGCCTTCCTCCCCTTCACCTATATCTTGCATTTCTCTTTAATATTAAAATAGAAACATTTGAATTTATTTACGTAAGAAATATTTTTTAGCAACTGCTACTTTCCAGGTACAGTTGACCCTTGAACAATGCAGGGTTTAGGGGCACCCACCCACCCCTACCACACAGTTAAATATCTGTGTATGACTTTGACTCTCCAAAAACTTAACTCCTAATAGCACATTGTTGGCTGGAGGCCTTGCCGATAACATAACCCGTCTAATAACATGTATTTTGTGTTATATATATTATTCATTATATTTGTACAGTAAAGTAAGCTAGATAAAAGAAAATGTTTCTGAGAAAATCATAAGGAAGATAAAATATATTTACTATTCATTAAGTGGAAGTGGATCATGATAAAGGTCTGCATCCTTGTCATCTTCACTTTGCGTGGGTTGAGGGGGAGAAGTTGGTCTTGCTGACTCGGGGGTGGCAGAGGTGAAGAAAACCCATGGATAAGTGAATCTACTCACTTCAAACCTGTGTTGTTCAAGGGTCAACTGTATTTCATTACTGAGCCGGAGAGTGCAATATGTATCAGCTAGACAAATGTTCCTGCTCTCCAAGAGTTTAAGTCACAGAAGAGATCACAGTCACGTGATAGGTTTGTAAGTGTGAAATTGTTATACAAGAAGCCCCAGGTGCTGTGGAAACACATGGAGCAGACACCAAATCCAGGCCCAGGGAGGCAGGAAAAGCTTATTTATTAGAGGAGGATACTGAGTAACACTTGAAGGGCAGGTTGGCATGGGCCAGGTGAAGAGATGCTGAAGGAGCCTCCAGATAAGGAGAGCTCATGTGGGAAGGCCCGGCAATGAGAGAGGCAGTAGGGCAAGTTTCTAGAGTTAAACTATCTGTCTTGGAATCCTGGCCCTTCCACTTACCAGCTATGTGATCGTGTGCAAGGTATTTTGGCAGGGATAAAAAAAAAAATGGCAGCTACCACGTGAAGTTTTTATGAAGATTTAGCAAGTTAACATTTGCAAAGCACTTCAAACAGTGCTTTGTTTGTTACATAAAATAGAATATAAAACATACATATAAAACAAAACAAATCTTTCCATACTGCCTCAGTCAACGAGTAAGAAAGAATCTACTCTTTAGTGTCGCCTGTTGGAGGCGGCCATGTTTATTGTCTGACCTCCCCAGCAGAGGATCTGGTGCCTAAACGAGGCTGACTGCCTGTCCCTGCCCTGCAAGGAGTTTCTGGCTGGCTCAAGAGACAGGTTCACATGCAAGCTCAGAAGAGAACTACGAACACTGAGAGACAGCAGCTCAGTGAGTCCACGAGAAGAGGGTCAACATGGAATCCAGGAGAGGTGGTCATGTGCACATCTAAGATAAAAGCCAGGCAAGGCAGCTGTCAGTGATTTGGGCAGGTAGTCATGGAGACCGACAGAAAGTTCTTGTCACCACTTCCATTTCTTGTGAAATGGCAAGACTTCAGGTCTGGGAAGTGTGACCAGCACCAAGCCAGGCCCACATCCAAGAAAATCACAACACAAGGCAAGGCATTTATCAAAGGAACAACTCTCTTGCTCCTTTTCTTCCCTTTCTTTCTTTCTTTCTTTCTTTCTTTCTTCTTTTTCTTTCTTTTCCTTCCCTCCCTTTCTTCCTTCTTTCTTTCTTTTGCTTTCTCTCTCTCCCTCCCTCTTTCTTTCTCTCTCTCTCTTTCCCTCCCTCCCTCTCTCTTTTTTCTTTCTCTTTCTTTCCCTCCCTCCCTTCATTCTTTCTTTCTTTTGCTCTCTTTCTCTCTCTCCCTCTTTCTTTCTCTCTCTCTCTTTCTCTTTCCCTCCCCCTCTCCCTCCCTCTCTCTCTCTCTTTCTCTTTCTTTCCCTCCCTCCCTCCCTCCCTTCCTCCCTCCCTCCTTCCTTTCCTTCCTTCCTTCTTGTCTTTCTCTCCTCAAAAAGTTTATTTAAATGCTTAACTTGTGCCAGACAATGTGTCAGGTACTGAATGTATTAATAGTAATATATCATTTCTGCCTTCAAAAGGTTTACACTAGCAAGAAAGACAGATATTAGATGATGTAGTGCTTTGATAAAAATATGCACAGGGCACTATGGTAGCAACCCAAAAGTTCTGACCTCACCAAGCTCAACTGCAAGGATGAAAAGAGAGGTGATGAATGGAGGTGGACAGAGAAAGAGGATTAAGAAAGTCTTCATTCAGGAGAAACCCAATTATCAATGTTAGATCACAGCAAGATGGCTTCTAGATTGGCCTGTTGAAGCCACTCGTGATACACCTGTGCTTCTAGAACTTAGGGTAGAGACTGGGTTGGCAGTGTATAAGGACAGTCATATAATGAATATAAGAGCAGAGTTTGAATGAAAGAGAAAAAAAAGTGCAGTGTCCATGAAATAAGAACAAGTCTGCAATATCACTGTAGAGACTACAATGATGTGCAAAGTATATCATGGTAGAGAAAACTATTCAGCAATAAAAAGTGATGAAGTAATGACATACGTTACAATTGACTGAACCTGGAAAACATTATGCTAAGTGAAAGAAGCCAACCACAAAAGGCCATGTATTAGATGACTCCATTTATATGAAACGTTCATAAGAGACAAACCAATACAGACAGAAAGTAGACAGGTGACTCCCTAGAGCTGGGGGAATTGGAGAAAAATTGAGTGACTGCTAATGGGTCTAATGTTTCTTTTTGGTTAGTAAAATGTTCTTAAATTGATTGTGGTGATATTTGTCCCCTTTTGTGATTATACTACAAACAATTCAATTGTATACTTTAAATAAATAAACCGTAGGCTCTGTGAATTATATGTCAATAAAACTATTACAAAATTGTTTTTTTTGAGAGAGTCTTGCTCTGTCGAAGGCTGGAGTGCAGTGGCACGATCTCAGCTCACTGCAACCTCCACCTCCCAGGTTCAAGTGATTCTCCTGCCTCAGCCTCCCGAGTAGCTGGGATAACAGGTGCACGTCACCATGCCTGGCTAATTTTTGTATTTTTAGTAGAGACAGAGTTTCACCATGTTGGCCAGGATGATCTCTATCTCTTGTCCTAGTGATCCGCCCCCCTCGGCTTCCCAAAGTGCTGGGATTATAGGCGTGAGCCATCATGCCTGGACTACAATATTTTTTAAATAATAAAAATGGTTCCTTAGCAGAGTAGAGGAAAGTTGAGTATGCTTAGAACTTCAAACATATAGGTTGTAGGATGTAGTGATAGTTTAAAGTGGTAGATCTCAACCAAGGTGAATGTTGCCCTCCACAGAACATTTGGCAATGTCTGGAGACATTTTTAGTTATCACAATTGGTGTGGTGGTGCTACTGACATCTAGTGGGTAAAGGCCAAGGATGCTGTTAAACATCCTACAATGCACCAGACGACCTCCCACAACAAAGAATTATTCAGCCCAAAATGTCAGGAGTGCCAAAGTTGAAAAGCCTTGGTCTGAAGAGATAAGAGGCCAGGTCATGAAGAGTTACGGGGTGAAGTTGAGAAGTGTGGCTTTCCTCTAAAGAAGAAACAGTGGTATTGAGAAATTGGCATGATGAAATTGCCACTGAATACTCAAATGGTCACTTTGTGTATAGCTTAGAAAGCAGGTTAGAGAGTCAGGGAGGACAGAGATAGTGGAGATCTAAGTAGGGTGGTAGCAGAGGGAATGGAAGGATTTAGGAGATATTAATTCACCAAGAAGAATTCTCAGGGTATGGTGATCTGTTTGATTCAGTGTTCAGAAAAAGAAGGAGAAAGAGGAGCAACATGGGATCCAGACTTCTGGCTGTGCTAGTAGGTGATGGCAATGAGGCCCTTGCCTGACACAGGAGACAAAGGTGAAGGAGCTGGATTGGGGGAGAAAATGGCAAATTGAATTTTGTCATTTTCAAAATCAAAGTGGAGACTTTTAGGGAGTCACTGAGGACTAGATCAGGAAACTCTGGAGAGATTGGGGCTGTGCATTGGGCATCAGGCTATATAATGCATGGGAATGCATGCCACTGCCTGAGAGGGGTGTGGCATGAGATAAAAAGGCAGAACTCAGAGGAACACTAACAGGCTTAGAAGAAAGAATCCAAAGGGTAGTTAGAAAGGGCAGTCAACTTGAGGAAGAAAACAAAACCAAACAAAACTGGGACTGTGCAGTATGACAGAGGTCAAAGAAAGATGATTTCAAAGAGGCCACAGTATACAAGTATACACTAGGAAGATGGAGAATCACTCAACGGACTTAGCAACAAGGAGTTTGAGGGCGACTATGGCGAGATGGGCTTTCCTGGTGCACTGGGGACAGAAGTCAGATGGGGTGTGCTGAGAAGTAGCTGGGAGGGAAGGAAGCAGAGTGGTGAGTGTGAGCAGCTCACTTGAGAAGTAATGGTTATGACAGGGAGATCAATGATAGCGGGAAGCGGATTCGGGGTCAAGGTTGGGGGCATTCGAGACAAGAAAGACTTAGTTTAACATGCTTAAGCGTTGAGTGGAAGGAGCCAACAACAAAAGCTTAGATATAGAGAGTAGGGGAAATAAAATTGTCAAGATTTGGGGGAAGTGCTGAAGTCATTGTTCACAGACATTGAAGATGCTTCTGCTATCAAAATAGGAGCAAAGGATAAAAACGTGGGTACAGAACACAGCAAGTTTATAGGTTTGGTGGCATTTGAAGATTTTAGGAGGTTCTCCTTTGATGATTTTAGCTTTTTCTGTGAAGGAGGTAAGGTCATTTCCTGAGAGTAAGCCAGTGAAACAGCAGAGTTGAACGTTTGTGGATAGTGGACACAGTTTGAAATAGCTGTAGTAAAGTGGGAGAAAACAGAGCAGAGAGATTTATGGACCATATGGAAGGCTCTATTGAGATAGGAGAACGCCATCAATGTGTGTGTGTGTGTGTGTGTGTGTGTGTGTGTGTGTGTGTGTGTGTGTGTGTGTTTTCCTAACAGCACTCAGCAGACTCGAATAAAGTGGGGAGTAGATTAATTCTAGGTTGAGGTTTTTACAGTCATATAGGACAATTCCTAGTGTTGAACAGCATTTTTTAAACTAGAGAAAGAAGGAGGCAAAGACACCAGAGCGCCGATGGTTGGAGAGGTCGGGGACTTGCAAAGTCTAACACTGGGCTTGGTGGAAGTAGCTGAATTGGAGAGCTGGATGTGGCTGGACAGGTATGTGGCCATGAAACTGGTTGACTTACATAAATGGAAGTGAAGGGCATTGAAAATGAATGGGGTCAGGAGGGTATGATGGATTTTCTTCATCAAAGCTGACTTGTCTTGGCAGAATAAATGTATGTCATGCCTCTTTGGTTAAGTGCAGATTCTAAGTAATGTCTTGTTTTGTTTCAATTCTCAATTGGATTTTATCCATAATGCTAGACTCAATAGTACTTGTTATATTTCAAATCTGTCTAATACTTGCACTTAAAGAAATTACAGAGGGCCACAAATGAATATAGATCATTGTGTGCTCATTGATGTGAGGTTTAGAAGAAGCTTTGGAAAAGAGTAGCCTAGATTTTATCATCTTTTTGTAAACAAATGCCCACTTAACCTACTTATACCAAGAGTTTGGCACCAGACCAAGCAGGGCCATGCCAGTTTCTTCTATATTTTATTTTCAATTTCAGGGAAAGAGGGAGAGACACTCAAAGATTTTCATAAATCTAAGACTGGAAAAGGCCTTAGAGTCATCTTCTCCAGCTGACATTTGGTGCTGAACTATTCAATATCCTCACAATATGGTCACTCCACCCAGTCACTGCAATGCACTTCTTGCAGAGCTTGGATTTGAATCCAAGTGTTTAATCCTTAACCTGGCCTTGTTTATGCTATATCAAAATTCCCGGGCTGCCACTAGGGAGAGGGAGCTGGAGAGAGCAGTGAGTGGGGTAGTTTCCCACAGTTTGGAATGACGGTTGTGTGCATTTGCACTGAAATAGTGGCTCTCCTTGAGGCTCCTGTCTCCTGCATGTAGTTCAGCCCCTTGGAGCCATTGGAGATGAAATTTCTTCCTCTTGCACATGGAACATCTTTCTCCTAGTGCAACTTCCCTTCCTCAAGGTGAGAGGTCCCATCTACCCTACCATCCTTCCCTCTTCCAGCTTCACCTGAAGTCTCTGCTTTCTCTGAGGGAAAGTAAGCTCTACCAGGAGGCAGGCCTTTGACCTTCAGCAGGACTGTGCTCAAGTTCATCACTCCACTACACACTTGGGACAGTGTGGTGCTGTCAACAGCACCAACTTGAGATATAGGAAGACTTTGCTTTTCCTAATGGAGAACCAGAGCCCTAATCCATCCATACAATGACGGAACTGGAACCAAACTTGGAGGCTACCTAGTCCAGTGCTTTATCATGCAGAAAGGGAGGTGATTAGCGGCACAGCCTGGAATCAAATCCAGGTCCTCTTATCTCTAATCTGGTCCTCTTTACATTTATCAGATTCCCTGGGACAATATTGCATTTTGTTCTCCCTATATATCTGTGCCAGAATAATTTTTCAGCTCGGTTTCACATATTTATACTATGAATATTCATCTTCTAAATCTCAGGAGCTTAGCAAGAACAAAAAGTGGATCCAAAAATTAATCCATTATCGGATGACATGGATTACAGCAAATACAAAGTAGGAGAAAACACACACAGAAAAGTAAAACCTCAGAGTATTTACAGCCTTATGACATCCATCAGGCTGTGACCAAAATTGGATAAGACAGAGCATTATAAATCCTGGGGCTGTAAGGGAAGCACAAGGAGAGAAAAGCGTGCATAGCGGCTGCTGCCCTGAGCAACATTCATCATCTGTGATCTCCCAGCCTCACCGTCTTCAGAGCCTGTCCAGTGCACAGTGGGTTTTGTTCTGAAGCAGTAGGGCTGCACTGACACTGATCCCTCGCTACATTCTTGACATATGTGACTGATACCCAAAAACTGAAGCTTACAGGGCCAGCCTACCCCTCCTCATGAAACAGTGTTATAAAGTATCTGGATTTTTAAACATGAAAATGAAAAAAAAAAAATATCTGCCTGAAGGGCCAGCAGAGAAAGAGGGAATCGACCTCTTGGCCTCAACAACAATGAATAACCTAATCCATGATCCTGTGGCTGAGAACCAAAGAGTGCCCCACAGAGAGGTACACAAACAGGCTGTGAAAATGACCCATCAGAAGGAACTCAGGAGAAATCAATAACTTCAGTGGAAGACTCTAGGTCAAATTCTGAAACTACTCCTGGGTGAATCCTGTGAACTGTCCTGGGGGCAACGAGTCTGCATCTTTGCAAAACATTTGCGTTGAGGCGAAAATCAGGAGTTGTTTAATGTACTCATCAAACCGCCCCTGGGTGGGCTTGTTTGTTTCCTCCTCATTTCTTGGGCTCTTGGCTGCTCTTTGCACAGGTATAAAATTCTCACTGCCATCAAGAGGGGCTACAGGGGTCTCACTGAGGCCCGAGCTGCATTCTCATGTCCAGACTGAGTCTGCAGAGGTAAAAAGTCAAGTTACTACATATTGGCGTTATCATTGGCAGGCAGTATGGCCTCGCCTTAGCTTTGCATTGCAATAGCCCCAAATGATCTGTCGCTGTTTCTGGTAGCTCTTCTCCCTTGATTTCAATGTGCTCTGCCATTAATTAAATTCATACATTATACTGTGGCTATATCCCGGACTCCATTTATCAGACAGCAAGCTGCTTTCCAGTTCCAGGTCAACTCAGCCATAATGAATAGACTCAGAGGCTGACCGTGTCTTCCGGAGTGTCACCATGGAAGACAACACACAAGTGGCAGTTAAAGCACCTTGTTTCACATCCTGCCTCTGCCGCTCATAAAGTGAGATCTGGGCAAGTCACTCAAACTTCCTGAGCTTCCTATTTTTTATTTACAGTGACTTTTATCCAGGAGTATTTCAGTATCATTACTGGAGCTTTTAAATAATACAAGTCCCACCTCATACTTGTGGAATCAATTTCCAGAGGTGGACCTGGATATCTATATTTTGCAGAGCTCCATTAGATGCATTCATTCTGAAACGTTTCTCGACAAAGGACATTAACCACTGGGCTATTGCAGGAACCGTATATATATTGGTATAGAGGTATATTCTAACAGATAAAGTGCCCTAAATCTTAGTTATTCGTCGCATCTTTTGCTTTTCTTCTGCCAAATACACAGACATAGACACTTTCTAGGTTCTTATTCTAACTTATCTCTTTCCTGTCCATATGTGAGCCCTTATCTCTTCTCACTCATGAAATACTGAGTTCAAATGTTGTATTCCATTTAACTCCCATTACTTTATGCCTCTTTATAGTCTTTCTTTTTTGAAATAACTTTATATGATTTTTAAAATTACGATCCATCTCTGTGTCATATTATGATATATATATGTATATAAAACTAAATCTAATGGAATGAATATTATTATTATTTCCATTTTACAGCTAAGGACATGAAGGTTCACAGAGATTAGGTAACTCAGCAAGTATTGGAAGTGGAATTGATAACCTTGTCTTCTAATTTTAAGTTCATTGCTTTTCCCATTGACTAACTCTGGGAATAGTACCCAAGTTTTTACTTATGATTTAGGTGTCAGCTATTACAAAGCCAGCAAGTTATAAACGGAAGTCAGGGAACATTTAAAATCCCTTCCATGGCTTGGTGGTTTAATTATTATTGTAATATGTTTAGAAATGTGGATGGCTGATTCAATTCTTTATTTCCCTCCGAGATATTATTAGCTGAGTAGAGAATTAGTCTGAACTGTGTGAGACTTGGCTCCTCTCCTAGAAAACAGCATACAGGTGGCCCTGCCTCCTTGGGTTTATGCCAGGCTCCCTTTTCCTGACCCTGCAAGCATGGAGGGCCATGTCCTCATCGCCATGCAGAAAGGAAGTCACACATGACACAATTGGGGGCAGTTCCTATTCCCCACATTTCCCTTCTCTCAGGATGATTAGACATTGTTAAACCCAAGTGTGTTACTCTGGTGAAATAATTTCCCTTGAGGGCAGACTCTTAGGGAGAACAGAGAGTTCTAAGTATTAAACAAATATGGTTTCTTTTCTCCTCACATGATGAAAGCACAAGAATATTTTTCTCTATCTTCATAGCGACAACCTGGTGCGGCTCCTGGAGGTAAAACTCATGCAGGTGTGAGGGTTCTCCTAAAACTGAGCTCCCCACACCCCCAGTTTTTTAAATAGTCAAGCTTGTTCTCATGGGCTTCCAGCAATTGCCAATTACAGTTTAAAGTGTTCTTACCCTGCCAATACTAGTTCCTGCTGTGACCTGTGTTCCTGGGCTCTGGCTCTGATGAGCAGTGACTCCCTGTTTCTGCCCATCTGTCTCTCCAGTTTTCAGAGTAGCAGTTTGCCCTGTGACTTTGATTCTCTGAAGGACTTCAGAAGAGTTGTTGATTGTCAGTTTGTTCAGCTTTTCTGTTGTTATGAGGATGGGGGTGATGTCTTACAAGCTTCTTACAAGTCAGACTGGAAATGGACTTTCTTACACATGGGAAGGAAAAGAAGGTAAGTTACTCTCTGTCTTGGTTGGAATTATTTTAAAAGCAGAGCCTGAGACAAGAACTTGTTGCAAGTAGTTAATTTGAGGGCAGGAGTGAAAGGTTGGTAAAGTGAATCAGGGACAGGAGAAAAGTTCATTTATAGAGTACAGCTTTGGCCTGCTTTTTTCCTGACATTGGCCTGGCATGGGAGTGATTAAAACCTCTGCACATATAGGGTACCTGTGTTTACCACAGCCTTGGAACAGAGCACAAGAAGTCCTGCCTCTGATTTTAAGACCGTTTGTGCTGAAGAAAAGGAAGTGGCTGTCAAGAATAGGAGTCAGGGGCTCTATTTGAAGTGGTCTCAACTGGCTGGGCAGCCTTGAGCTGGTCACGTCTCCTCTCGAGGGCTTAGCTTTCTTTAAGCTCATGGACATTCTCTCTACCAAAAAATAACCAAATGATTGTCTATTGAGGCAAATCTTACATCTGAGCAAGGGGCCTCAAGAGGCCTGAGGCCAAGCATATTTTCATAGATAATGCAAAACAAATGGCCCCTTGGGAAACTTGTAAGTTTTTATTTTAGTTCTTTTGATTTTTTTACATTTCTTCCTATTTCTCAGAGGTTACCTTTAACATAATCTTTGCTCTCCTGAATGGTGTTCTTAGCAGGCTTAGACACGAGGCCTGAGCAGCAGTTGGTTCTGGATGTCACACTTCATTTCACTTCTTGTTCACCTTTTACAGAGCAGTTGGGCACCAAGAGGTTGGACAAGTGTCCTGGGGGGAGAGCTGCCATAGTGAGGATGTCCATCTCCTCTTTCAGTCCAATACCCACCAATTCTTATCACTCTTGTCTAGTCTCCTTTCTTCTCAAGCCTAAAATGTCCCCAAGAAGAACATATTTCTATGTGTTAAGTTTTGTGCCAGCCCTATTTGTGATGGGTCATGTGATATTCCAAAATGGGTGCATGTCTAAGATTACAAAAACTGAACGTAAGCCTTGATTAACCCAAATCTATCTTGACTTTAATTTCTGTAATTTGTAAATTAAGAGTCAGACTATTGCAGAAATGGAAAAAAATGTTTCATACACCAGTCAGTTTCTAGTGGCTGCCTAGAACACTGTGATGAGGGAAATTCTTAAGTTATACCCGGATCCTGAGGGAAAGGTGAGAAGATCGATTGGCAATGTCTGTCTTAGAAAAGAAAAGGGGAGAGACATTGCTTGCCAACCCATGATTAGAATATCTTGTAGATTCATTCTGGCTTTGAACTGTTAAGAATCTAAATTTTTCTATGCCCTCCTTCTTCACTTCTTCAGAATTCATCTGTGCTTTTTTTTTTCCCTTTGGGGATTTTTTTTTTTCTAGCTGTCTCTCAGCAGTTCTTTAACCAATCTGGGATAAGGCTTCAACAGTTGAAAACTTGAAGGTTACAACTATCTGAGGCTGGGTGCAGATAAGTCATGTGTTCCTTGGGTAAGTCATTTTCTTCATTGGGTCTCAGTGAAATTGAAGGGGCTGTCGTAATATATCTAAGGTCTCCTTCAGTGACCAAGTCCCACAATTCTATTATTCTGGAGTTACAATGCCTTGGTGAAAACGTCAAACAAACAAACCACCAAGTGGCTTAAGTGCATTGTAAGATTGCAGAAGGGCCTTTATTTTCTTCTTTTCCTTCTCTTTTTTCCATTCCTTCTTGGTGATGAGGAAGGTAGTGGACTTTATCCAACCCTCACATCTCAAAGCACACGTGAAACTGTAAAATATGTATTTGGTCACTGACTCCATTTCCTGGCATACAACTCTTAAAATCCCTAGAATCTCTGAAGAGATCTTTTTGTATGCTAATGAAATGACAGGTGGCTGGCTGCCCCTAGGTAGCTTTAGAATGAGAGCTGGTCACCAGAAAACTCCAGGCAGAATTAGAGCATTGGGACTTTCAGTCCTATCCTGTAATCTCTAACGCTAAAGGCTAAGTTGATCACCAATGGTCATAGTCTAATCAATCATGCCTATGTAATGAAGTCTCTATAAAAGCTCCAAACAGACAGGGTTCAGAGAGCTTCAGGATAGCTGAACACAAGGAGGGTCCCAGAGGATGGTGTGCCCAGGGTGGGCATGGAAGCTCTGTGCCCCTTCCCATGCTTTTCCCTATGCATCTCTTCATATATATCCCATCTAATACCTTTACAATAAACTGGCATGCATAAGTAAGTGTTTTTCTGAGTTCCATGAGCCACTCTAGCACATTAATTGAACTTGAGGAGGGAACCCTAATTTATAACCAGTTGGTCAGAAGCACAGGTAAAACAACGTGGGGCTTTCAACTGGCCCCAAGTCCCAGTCTGAAGTTGTAGGGGAACAGTCTTGGGGACTGGCCTGCCACCTTTGGATCTGATGCTAGCTTGAGGTAGATAGTATTAGCATTGAATTGAATAAGAGGTCATCTAGTTGATGTCCTCTGCAGAATTAAGTGATTGCTTGCTTATTGGTGAGGAAATCCCTCACATGTTAGAAGTTTTTGTGTTGACTGTTATTGAGTGACAGAAAAGAAAAAGCACTTTGAGTGTGTTTCTTCAATACACATTACCCTTAACCTTTCTCCTGAACCCCATGCCATGGACCAGGCTGACCTGAAAGGCTGGGTGTGTCAAAGGGCACACATGAAGCAAAGGCAGAAGGAAATCATGCGGGAGTACAATGGACTCATCAAGCTACATTTTGGGAAAAACAGCATTTGAGGTTGCACGGGTCAGGAGACTCTCTGAAGGTACACTCTGAAGATACAGAATAAATAGAGTGGACTTGGGATCCTAAACCCAGCAGAAAGTGAAGAGAAGGAGTACAGAAATGATTTATGCGTAAGTGGGGCAAGAGAGTGAAGCTTGGACCCAGGCACTAATTTGCCATGTGACCTTAGGCAGGAGACCTTATTCCTCTGGGTCCCAGTTTTCTTTTCATTTCTTTCCCCCTCTTCCTTCCTCCTTTCGTCCCTCCCTCCCTCACTTCCTCCCTTCCTTCCCTCCTTCCCTCTTTCTTTCTTTCTTTCCTTTTTTTCTTTCTTTTCTCTCTTTCTCTCCCTCCCTCCCTCCCTTCCTTCCTCCCATTCTTTCGTTCTTCTTTCTTTTGATAGAGTGTTGCTCCTCATGCCCAGACCAAAGTGCAATAGTGCAATCTCAGCTTCCAGGTTTAAGCGACTCTTCTGCCTTGGCCTCCCAACTAGCTGGGATTACAGGCGTGTGCCACCATGCCCAGCTTTTTTTTTTTTTTTTTTTTTTTTTTTTTTTAGTAGAGATGGGGTTTCATCATGTTGGTCAGGCTGGTCTCAAGCTCCTGACCTCAAGTGATCCACCTGCCTTGGCCTCCCAAAGTGCTGAGATTACAGGCATGAGCCACCGCACCTGGCCCCAGTTTTCTCATATATAAAAATTAAAGGGAAAAGGAATCAGTTGATTTCTAAGTGTTTTCACAACTCTAATATCCTGTGGACCTGATTCCGAGTTCCTAGAGTTTCTTTTATCATGTGTACAGACATAGGTATCCAGGAAGGGAAGGCAAAGAGAGAGTGTGTTTCTAAGTCCTTACAGGGCATGTGAAAACCTAGAAAGCCCAGGAAGCCTTAGGCTGATCCTGTCTCAGAGACAGAGGCTGTAGCAGGGCTCCTAAAGACCTAGGCGTACTGCTTGTCCTATCTCCCCTGTTGGAATTTAAGCCCCAGGAGGACAAAGCTTACTCTCTGGAATCTCAGCATTACAGACTTACAAATGTCTTTAAAGGTCATCTAGTCTCAATTCCTCACCCCAAAATGGGAATTCTCTGTATCCTACCACTGAAAGGCGGCCCCACACCTGCTTGTATATTGCCCTTTCAGATAATTAACAGAGTGAAGGGCAAAGTTATATAATCCCTTCATGCACCCGGACTCCTACCCCAGGATCTAGGAAATCTCCCTAGGGTTCCTCTGACATTGGCTCCAGTGTTCCAGCCTGGAACCTGAAATGCCATTCTCAGCTTCTCTTCAGGGAGTGAGGTGGGTGGAGACATGGCAGGTTTTGGAGTCACACAGACCTGGGTTCAAGTCTCCCTTCTACTGCTCATTAACTGAGGGGCTTTGTACAAGGTCCCCCAGCTCTCTGTGCAGCTAACTCACAAAATGCCAGGAATAAGCCTCCCTCAGGGGACTGGCGAGGATTCATCAGGTGCGTGAGATGAGCATTAAACACGTGCTCCCCTATCCTGCTCCTGACCTCCCTATCTCCAACCAGGGTGTGAGCACCTGGGGGGGTAGGGACTGTTTCTTAGCTACGGGACACTCTTTTATCCCAGTACCAAAAATAGTGCTTTGCCTATTATGAAAAAAAGAGAGAAATAAAAGCAAATTTAAATGTGACCCCAGAATCTAGAACAGAGCTCTGTACTCAGACATCTCTCTTTCAGCAAGGGCTGTTAACTAACAATGTTCTGCTTCTCTCTGTCTTTGGAACAAAGACTCGTTCTGTGTACCCAAACAGTCTAGAATGAAGGTTAAAAAAACAGCTCATGTTCATACATAGAAACAGAAACTGACCTGAATACCGAAACTGAACTGAATACCGAAACTGAACTGAATACCGAAACTGAAACTGTTTTTCTCTTCCTGGCAATCGAGCAAACCTGAAAGCTACTCTCTGAGCTTCAGAGGGAAAAAATGACTATAGATATCTGGACTTGGGAGCAGACATTTCAAGAACTAATCCAAGAGGCAAAACCCTGGGCCACATGGACGCTGAAGCTGGATGGGAACCTTCAGCTAGACTGCCCAGCACAAGGGTGGAAGCAATACCAACAGAGAGCATTTGGCTGGTGAGTGTGGGTTTCCCAGGCAATAGCCCTTCCGAGAAGAGAGGCTCAGGCTCAGCTTAGCATGATTCATTCCTCTGAGAGCTTGTTAAGGGAGTAAATATCAGCAGGATCTCCATCCTATGGTGGTCACAGTGCTCTTTAGGGTCTGAATGAGAAGACGACTCCAAACCTCCATTTTGTTTATCTGCAGGAAGTTTCTTCTTTTACTATGTTTCCCTCCCTAAATATTTCTGGAAAACCCTGAAGAAGGCCCCAAGTTCCATAAATCTGCCCTTCTATTTTCTTGCCACCTCATTTGTTCCAGACTACCTCTAGAGTCATTTGCAGTCTCCCCATCAGTCCTGACTGGCTTCCCCCAGCTGCAGCAGTTCTCCAAGCCTTGGCCCTGTTCAATACAAGCCTGGGATTGAGTCATTTAAAAAAAAAATATCCTGAGAATTGGCTAAGATCAAGCAGTTACCCTGAACATTGCTTTACTGAAGGCCTGGGGATAATACGAGAGAATGATGTTGCAAAAACTAAACGTAAAACCCGGTTCATGGAGTAACCAAGTAATACTCCTTCCTTACTCACCACTTCCCCCTTTAACCCCCAGCAAGCCTCCAGGTTGCAGGAACCACTTTCCTTGCCAATGTTAGTGTTGCAGAATATTCAGGAGACCGGAGTAGCCAATGGGTGAAACCGGAGGATTTTATTAAGGTATCCAGCGGCTCAGCGGATTAGCATCCCCAGGCTGAGCCCAGGAGAAAGAAAGCGGGGTACTTTTTATGCTTCCGGGATGACGTAACTGCTAACGGGCTTACAGAAGCCAGAACAAAGAATGGTTCATTATCGTAACATGTCTTGTGATGTACATTACATTTGAAAAATAGCATTTTGAGAAAGACATTGTACATTCTTTGGGTGTTATCTTGCCCTGTGACCTTCCAGCTGGTCAGCAAGGAAAACAGGAGTCTTGAGATGCCTGGGAACTTTGCTGAGTATGTGGGGAGAATAGATAAGGTAGGTTTTACAGGGAGTTAGTTAATTTTAAGCAGAGCTGGGGGTTAGGTTTTATATTAAACAACACATGGCTGGGTTCGGTGGCTTATGCCTGTAATCCCAGCACTTTGGGAGGCTGAGGCATGTAGATCACAAGGTCAGGAGTTCGAGACCAGTCTGGCCAATATGGCAAAACCCCACCTTTATTAAAAAATACAAAAAATTAGCTGGGTGTGGTAGCACACATCCATGATTCCTGAGGAGGAGGAGGCTGAGGCAGGAAAATCTCTTAAACCCAGAAGGTGGAGGTTGCAGTGAGCTGAGATCCTGCCACTGCACTCCAGCCTGGGTGACATAACAAGACTCCATCTCAAATAAAATAAAATAAAATAGAATAAAATAAAGTAAAATAAAATAAAATAAACAGCACACAACACAGTAAAATTTATTATATAGCAACTATAAATTATAAGGTTTTGTTTCTCCTATTATTGCTATTATTTAATTCCCTTCTTCATTTTGAGGGTGAGAGTTGCTGACCTGGACAACCAAATATTTCTTTTTAAGTGACACACAGGACCTCCAACCTAGCTTTCTCCTGACCTATTACTCAGTTTGCCTGCCTGCCCCATCCTGTCTCAGGTATGGCCTTCTCCACCCCTTATGGACTATTATCCATACCATGTACTTTCAGACTTCCACGCCCTTGCTCATGGAGTTCTGCTTGCCCAGCAGGCCTTCCCTCACCCCTCGCTACTCATCCTTCAAGGCCCACTCTAGTGCCTCCTCCTCCTAAAAATATTCTCTGGTTCTCTAGGCAGAGTAAGTATTCCTTCTTATACTTTCCTGTAAGATAATGGAATAAGATAAAATATCTATGTGTATGTATACATAAATGATATGATTATATATACATATGTACTATGCATTTCAGAATAATGAATTTATAAATAATATATGTATATGTTATATATTGCGTCTAATACAATGTGTGTATATATATGTATATACAATATGTTATATATTGTATCAGATACAGTATAAATTCTGCAACTGAAAATAAGCATATGTATATGTTATATATTGTATCTGATACAATATATACACTATATATAGTATTATACATATATATTGATATGACACTATATATATTGTATCAGATACAATATATAACATATACATATGCTTATTTTCAGCTGCAGAATCTGTTGTTTAAATAAAGCCCCCTGAACCTCTCCAGAACAGTTCTCAAGTGACTTGTCAGAGCCCACAGAGCAGTCATTTTGCTCTGCTTTCTAGTCCAGTGAACTGTGTAAATGTTTCTTTCCACACCAGCCAGAGCTTTTTGAGGGACTCATGATGTCTTACAATGTTTTGGCACTCCTCCAGACAGAAAGAAGGTGTTTCTCCTGTTGGGTTGAATTGATTTGATAGTCATTTTGATATTGGAAAAGCAGTCTGCCAGTGTACTTTGGAAAATAGCAATCAGCTTTTGAAAAGCATTTTGTAGTTTATGAAGTAGTTTTACATATATGATCTCATCTGATGCTGACAATATAACCCTTGAATTTTTTTTTAATGGATTCAAACAATGAGGCTTATAGAAGGGAAGGGCTTTATCTAAGGTCTTCCTGATGTAAACTGTGGACTTGGATCTTCTCCCCAGGTGTGAGGGATGCAGGTGCCAGTCTGTTTCTCCAGGTGTGAGGGATTAGCTATGCTGCTCATCAGAGGCAATGTGTTCAGCAGGTAAACAAGATTAATTTCAGATGGCCTGGGATTAGCCACATGCCTCTAACAGGTTGTGTATCCTTTTCATGACTCAGTTTCCTTATCTTGATATTGAGTTTAATAGGGCTTGCTTCACAGGAATGCTTTAAAGATGAGATGGGATAACATTGTAAAGCATCAATTATAGTTAATGCCTCAAAATAGATACTTTGCCAAAGCTTTCTGTGACCAAAACTAGGAATAAGTTTCTCTGGAAGATGACAGACATGATTTTCCCTCGGAGGCATCTAGAGATGTTTTACTAGCAAAGAGGTAGAATTGGGCATAACATATGGGTGGATACTCAGTAGGTCACAGGAAAAGATTTATCTGAAACATGATCCTTCTTGTTTCTGTTTGTCAATGACTGGAACAATCTAAATCACATGATTATTTTCCAATTGGAAAGGATCTTAGAGACGGGCCAGGACCATTTTCCCTCAGGTTAACAATCAGCTGAAGGCATAATGAGCATCTTCCTTCTGACTGCAGGTTCCGGTGTTCCTCCTGCCAGCGGAGTTGGGCTTCTGCCCAAGTGAAGATTCTGTGCCACACATGTTGGAACCACTGGACATCACAGGGCCAGGTGCATGTGAGGGTCTTTGGCCAAAGGTGCCAGAAGTGCACCTGGTCCCAATATGAGATTCCGGAGTTCTCCTCGGATAGCACCACGAGGATTCTGAGCAACCTGGTGCAGCATATATTGGAGAAATACTACAGAAATGGCATGAGGAAGTCTTCAGAAATGCCAGTAATCCCGGAAGTGCCCCTGGATGGGTCCCATGACACAGCCAATTGTGAGGCATGTACTCTGGGCGTCTGTGGTCAGGGCTTAAAAAGCTACATGACAAAGCCATCCAAATCCCCGCTCTGCCACGTAAATATTCGGAGTTCCTCACCTGGAGTTGGTGTGTATATCCCAAACCAAGCCAAGAACCCGTTAGCTGGGGCAAAGGAGGCTAAGGGGAGTCAGTATGAGAAATCAGGGCCCAGTGATGGCTCAGATCCATCGGTCATCTTTGTCATTATTCTGCTGTTTGTCTTTATTGTAGTCAAATGCTTTACATCAGAATGATGGAAATAGGCTTGCCACTTCTCTGGTTTTAATTCCATGGAAACCAATGAACTGGCTGCCATTTCAATATGACTGAGAATTCACTGTGAGACTAAGCAGGATCAAGTTTGTAGATAAACACTGGTTTCCTAGATATTCTCTGAAAATCGTGTAAAACATGACCAAGTACATGATGGATTTAGTAATAAATATTATTGGATTTCTAAAAAGTCTTCATTTATTCACTAAGTCATTCAGTGATATCAATATACATAGCTCAAACAGTGTGGTAGGCTGAGTAATGGTCCCTCCTAATGTATGTACGTTAAGACATAGGTCCCCAGAACCTATAAAACATGTTACTTTACATGGCAGAATGGACTTTGCAGATGTAATTAAGGACCTTGAGATGGGTAGATTATCTCGTATTGTCCTGGTGGGTAAGAACTAGGATTTTAAAAGAGGGAGGCAACAAGGTCAAAGTCAGAAAAAGGAGATTGGACAATGGAACCAGAGGTTGGAGTGATGTGCTTTGAAGTTGGAGGAAGAGTCATAAGCAAAAGAGTGAAGGCAGCCTTTAGAAACCCAAAAGGAAAAAGAAATGGAATGGATTCTACCCTGGAGTTTCCAGAAGGAACCAACTCTGCCTGCACATAGCTTTAGCCCAGTGACACTGATTTTGGACCTCTGACCTTCAGAACTGCAAGATCATAAATTGGTCTTGTTTTAATGCACTAAGTTTGTAGTGATTTATTAGAGAAGCAATAAGAAATGAATATAGTTATCAGTATTACAGTATGAATCAGGGAATTATGTTTTAGATATGCTTCAGGTTTGAAAGAAAAAAGAGCACTGTATACACTAGAAATAAAAATCAACCCCATCCCCTCTTGTTTTCCTTCTCTCCTACTTAAACCCACTCAAATATCTCCATCTCAAAGAGATTTCCTTTGATTTGATGATCCTTGGAGCTATCATATTCTCCCTTCTTTCAGCATTGGATTGCGAAGCACAGAAGCACTTGCCAATCCTGAGATCCTCTGATGCACGCTTCACCCCCTATTTTCATCTGTCTGCTAGGCATTTCTCTATGGCCGTCATGTTTAAAGCCAAGTTCAACAACTCCTCTGACTTTCCTGTTTTAAATCCCCCTAGTCACCTAAGCTTATCACCTCTGAGTCATCTTCAGCCTCTCCCAATCACCAACACTTATTCTTTTGTCAAGTTGCTCCCATCTCTTCCTTCTACTTTTCTTTGTCATCCTCTCTCCCCACCTAGTTCAAAATTATTGAAACACGAGGGGATTTGGACTTTATCTCATAGGCAATAGGGATTCATTTTAAGCATTTGAGGATATGGGCAATTTGAGTAGAACCACATTTTAAAAATACCATCTACTTCTGGGAAGAATGGAGTACAGAACAGAGATAGTAGGAAGTCTGTCTTGCAATAGAATAGTGGGAAACACAGAAAGGGGCTCCCATAAACTATATATAAATATCTTGAAAGAATTTGAAGACAAATATAAGGGGCCAAAAGACCTAAGGATAAAAATTTCTCCCTTTTTTTTCTGGCCATATCTCTTCATTTTATTTCAGGATCCCCCTACCTGTGCTCTCTGCATACATACCCCCTCCCCAAACCACACAGCTGAATTCCTGAATTCCTCCTGTTTTCATATCTTTCTGGGTTTGTTTGTTTGTTTGTTTGTTTGTTTTCCCCACATAGAACATTGGCCTGGGGATCTACATGAAAATATTATTTATAGCCTGGTAAGGTTGTATGACCTCAGCAAGTCATAATCCCTTCTGGGGCTTTAGCCACACTGAATGACAGCAAAAGGAAATAAAGGCATCAGTAAAGAAGGGCAAGGAGAGTGGTTAGAAGATAGGACGCTGATGGATTAGTGGCAGGTAACTGACTTAGCAGAGTAGGGTGAGCCAGAATATAAGTTTAGCGTGGAAAAATCAAGATGCCATTTGTGTCGCACAAGTCCGAAAAAGCTCCAAACTGTAGGCTGAAGCAGCTCTGAGAGAGAGCACTGGGAAGGCTAAAGTGGGCGTGTTGGCTGAAAGACTATACCAAGTGTCTTTCCCCTATCCCAGGCAGCCTAGTAACCACGCTTTACCCAACTGAGGGAGAAGAATGGAGGCTGCTTCTCAGAAGACATTTCTCATAGGGTCTATGGCTCAGGGAAATCCTTAAGAGAAGGGGAGCTGCAAACAATCAAAAAGACCACAGATGCTCGCATACTGAATAATGAGACTCTCTTACTCCCCTACCAGCCCTTGGAGCCAGTTTTATAAACTACCTGCCCATCTCTCATAAACACAGAAGAATGGAGGATTCCTTTTCTGGAAAAACAGATCTGCTCCAGATAGAAAATACACATACTGAAATGGGGTGTGGGGGCTTCTCCAATGAAATAGTCAACTCAGAGTAAGCCCTTCGGATGCTAATCCCCTCCAACAGAGCATCCAGGTGGCTTTTTAAGGTCTCATATTTGTACTTTAAATATGACTGGACAGACTGCCAAGGGATTATCAAATATTTGATAAAGTACCCTAACGTAAAGACAAAGAAGAAAAAAAATTAAAAAAGACTACCCTGAAGTAACAGAGATGATTATAGGGTAAGAAAAGAAATCAAACAATATTTAAAAAGTAAAACTGTTACGTATACTTCAGCAAGATAAGAGAAGGTATAATATTCATGAGATAAGACTTAGACACCATCCTGTGGGATAACCCGCGGTGAGACAGCTACCTTTGGCTGGACCAGATCTGTGGCAGGGTCTCAGCTACAAGCTTCCAATAGGCCACGTTTCCAAAAGCTTGGACAATGAGCACCTTAGTCTTCCAGGAAGTGATCTGAGTGGTACACCACAGCCTCCACTGCAATCCACATCTTGCAAAACTCAAATATACTTGCTTTGTATAAAAAGTTAACTACATCTGAGGAAAGGTATTCCGGAATTCTTTTCTGGTGATTCATCTTTACAAGATAGCATCTCTCAATTGCACCACAGCTGCATCTTAAAGATCATGGAGCCGCCTTTAATCTATTAGGTTGGAAGCTTCTGGGAAATGCAGTATTTGGTAAAACCTGGAAATTCCACGGTCATATTGCCACGTCTGTAACTCTTTTGCTACAAATTTTGTCCCTTGGTCAAATGAGACATTATGTGCTATGCTAGTTTGCTAGGGCTATAAGAAAGAATCAGTTTCATGTTTATCACTTATTTTCTGGTGGTTTGTTGGCAATCTTTAGAGTTCTGTGGCTTGTAGAAGCATCACCTTGATTCCTGCTTTTACCTTCACCTGGAAGTCTCCTTGTGTTCATGTCTGTGTTCAAATTTCCCTTTTTTATAAGGACACCAGTAATATTGGATTGGGGGCCACCTGACTCCAGTATGACCTTATTTTAACTAATTACATCTTCAATGACCATAATTTTTTTTTCAATGACCATAATTTCAAATAAGGTCACATTCTGAGGTGCTAGGGTTTAGCTCTTCAACATATAAATTTTTTTGGGGGGGGAAGGGGCACAATTTAGTCCATTAAATGAAGCATCTTGGGTTTGTGGATCAAATACTCCACAAGTCTTTGGAAGTTTGTGCTGGCCAAAGCTCTGCATGCAAGAAATGCAAGCCATATCTGGAGTGTGTGCTGAGTGCAGTCAAGATAAATCACTACCCTCTCCACAATGGAAGGGGTAAAATGTAACCAATTTGCCACCAAATAGCTGGTTTGACTACTCGAGGGATGGTTCCACATTGAGGGCTCACGTATTCTTGGCAGATTGGACATTCAGCAGAGGGATCATTCATATCTAACTTAGTGAGTGGAAACTCATACTGTTGGGTCCATGCAAACCCTCCATCTTACCTCCATAGCTACTCCATTCATGCACACATAGTGCCAGTACTGGAGTGGCAGATGACACCGTCTGCCATCAGCAACTGGCTTAGGCATTCTGTCTACTTAGTTGCTTAGTGCCTTTTCCATGATGGGTGCTTTCTGGTGGACATTAAAATAAAATACAGAGATCTGTACAGTTTGTACCCACTTTTAAAGATCTATCTACATTCCTCTTCCCCAAACTTTATTATCTCTAACCTTTCCAGCTTTCTCTTTCCAGGCCTCTGACCAATGAGCTGGACCATTTGTCATTGCACGTGAGTCTGTATTTATGCATACTGGTCCATTTAGCTTTTCAAATCAAGTGGGTGACCATGTGCACCACTCAAAGCTCTGCCCATTGGGAGGATTTCTTCTCTCTACTACCTTTCAAGGCCACCCCTGATTGAGGGTGTAATGCAGCCACAGTCTGTTTTCAGCGTTCATCACATATTGAACTAAAACCGTTGGTTAACCACGATTGGCCTTTTCCTTCCCCTGTTGGCTGGTTAAAAGTGACAGTCCCCCCACCTGCATGCCACCACAACCACTACATGGCCAGATGGGAGCTGAGGGAGAGGTACTGATGCAACAGTGATGGTTGACATGGAGGCTAGGCCACCAGTTTATCTAACTCACTTCTCTTCTCTAGCCCTGACTTATTCTTCTCTAGCCTGGCTATCCTGCTTCCATATTTTGATGGATTTTTAGTGGACTTAGGACTTAATGGGCCTTTTTGAACCTAGCCATGATGGGCATCTCTGGCCTCATTATCTTTGCATGTCTCATGGTCATGAGCTCTAACTCTACCTCAGCCACATAGAATGCAGGGGTTGTTTTTTTGAATGACATACAATCCTCTGATGCCGATGGCATGGCCTTACTTCAGAACACAAGTATTATAAACTGTATCTTTTTTTCCATTGGGTTTGTCATGAACAACACATGGTACCAGTTCTCACTACAGATAACTAATTCTGTAGGGTCTGCCAAATAATATAGCCCATGGGGTGAAGATCCACATTGCATTGTGGACCAGCTGCTGATCCCTTTCCTATTCTGGGTCCTATTCAAAGCTGTCAGCTTTCTTTTTCATTTGGTAAATGGGTCATAGCAGTGTGGAATATCAGGTGTTATGTTTCCTTTTAGTGATGGGAGGGTCCAGATGCAATAATTTGGCCTTTATTTTGGAAGTGTTTTCCTGGCATGCTCCTAATTACTATGCCCCTAACTGGTTTACTGATTTGGCAAGGAATCTTTATAGCGATTATCTCATACCCTCTGGAGTGAATGTGTCTTACCAAGGCTTCTGACGCAGTTGCCACTTTTAACTTATCAGTGTTGTCATTGATAGCGTGGACCAATGTGATGTTCTTCAGAATCTCCAGACGGATCAGATCTTGCTGATTATATTATGACAGAGGGTGAGAGAGTGAACATGACCCTGGGACAAAGTGTAAATATATGCTATTATCCTCTCAAATGAATACAATCTACTTCTGGTCCTCCTTGACAGGGATGAAAGCAAATGCACATCCCAGATCAATGTCCATGTACCACATATCTGAAGCTATGTTAATTTGCCCTAGCAAAAACTATCACTTCTGGCACAGTTGTTGCAATTGGGATCTCCACTTAGCTGTTTGAGATAGTCCAATGTCGTGCTCCAGGATCTGATTCGTTTTTCTAGGAGCCAGAATGATGAATTACATGAAAATATGCTGGAGATTACCATCTTTGTATCTTTTAGGTCTTAAGGATGGCACTAATTGCTGCCATTTCCTTTAAGATATAATATTGTAGCATTTTGTGTTGGGTTTATAAGGAGGGTTCGCAGATTTTCTCATTATAGTAGCTCTTAACCCACAGACTAAGGAATCAGCAAGGGGCTCTGCCATCTACCACATGTATTCTTTCCAGTGATAAATTCAGGAACTGGGGAAATGGCTGCTGGGTGAGTCCATGGAGCCGGAATACCCATGGTGAGTCTAACCTGAACTAGAACTCCTCTTATTACCTGGTTCCCACAGGATTCCTCTCTAACAATGGGCCATTATTTGCTTTAGATGCCTGGGAACCAGTATCAATTCAGACCCTGACTCGAAAAGTTCTCAAAATGTCTGGGTATTCTCTCTTCCCCAGCATATAGTTAGCCAAATAAATGTTAATACATCTCTTTGGGCAAGGACTGGGGGTTCCTGCAACATGTTTTCTCCTGGAGATCTGGCCTTTTCCGTGAGTTATGAGTCTGAAAATCAGCTCAGTTCTCAGTCAAGAAAAGGAGTCCTGGTGTGTGTGTGTGTGTGTGTGTGTGTGTGTGTGTGTGTGTGTGTGTGTGTGTGTGACAGCAGCTTTCAGTCTCCTAACCATTCAATTTTTTTGTTTTAATTGCATAAATTAAGAAATATCCTTACTGAATGCCCACCTACTTGCCCATACATAGAAAATAGGAAATAGATAAAACTAGTGAATTTGTCCACAAGGCACAATATCCAACAACAGGAGTGCCAGACAGAGAAAAACAGAGAAAATGAAGGGAAGGAAATTATGAAAGGAATACTTTAAAAATTTTTCCCAGAGCTGAAGGACATGATTGCCTAATTTAAAGGTTCACCGAGGAGCCACCCACACAGTGAATGGACAAAAATTTGTACCAAGTCACACCATTGTGAAGTGTCTGATGTAATATATAAAGATATCCTAAAAGCCTTTGGAGATAAAAACAAAATAAGAAACAGATACACATAAACAAATAGAAACAGGCCACATATACAGGACCTGGAATTATAATGGAGTTGTACTTAGCATCTCAATATCTGAGGCATTAATGCCTTTATTTGTTTGGGTGTATCATTTTCTGATTCTTTCACTGACTGTCTCTTGTGTTTCACTTTTCCCTGTCTGCTTGCTTTGGCCTCTGCCTTTCATGTTAGAGGATTTCTTCAAATATCAAAGCAACCTTGGCTTTCTGTCCAAGACCAAGTCTGAGACACTAAAAAGCTCCCAGAACACCCACTGTGTAGCCAGCCTAGAGAGAAACCCTTCTAGTTCGGGCCAGGTTGATGGAAACCTCTGGAGGGGATGTCCCCAAGGGAAAAAACAAAAGGAAACAAGAGGTTACCCAGTGCATCTGAATGTTTAAAGAGGAGTTTACATTTCTATTTTTTATTTTTATTTTTTTGAGACAGAGTTTCGCTCCTGTTGCCCAGGCTGGAGTACAGTGGCGTGATCTTGGCTTACTGCAATCTCTGCCTCCTGGCAAGCGAGTCTTCTGCCTCAGCCTCTCAAGTAGCAGAGATTACGGGCATGCACCACCACACCCATTTAATTTTGTATTTTCAGTAGAGACGGGGTTTTCTCCATGTTGGTCAGGCTGGTCTCAAAGTCCCTACCTCAGGTGATCCATACCTCGGCCACCCAAAGTGCTGGGATTACAGGCGTGAACCACTGGGCCCAGCCGGAGTTTCCATTTCTTTCTTTCTTTGTTTTGTTTTGTTTCTTTCTTTTTTTTTTTTTTTTTTTTGAGATGGAGTCTCACTCTGTCGCCAGGCTGGAGTGCCGTGGAGCGATCTCAGCTCTCTGCAATCTCTGCCTCCTGGGTTCAAGCAATTCTCCTGCCTCAGCTTCCCAAGTAGCTGGGACTATAGGCGCACCACCACACCCAGTTAATTTTTGTATTTTTAGTAGAGACAGGATTTCGCCCTGTTGGCCAGGATGGTCTTGATCTCTTGTCCTCATGATCCACCCGCCTTGGCCTCCCAAAGTGCTGGGATTACAGGCATGAACTACGGCACCTAGCCAGAGTTTACATTTCTAACAGAGTTTGCGGACGAGTTAAGTGGAAATGTAGAAAAGTAAGCAGAGAAACAAAAAATGAAAACCAAGACAATTATTAACTTCAGGGATAAAACAAAAAGTTGTACTAGAAAATAAATGCAATTAAAGTACTCTACACTGTTTAGCTATGAATAATTTCAAATAGTCATACTATTGAGCATTATGACTGAATATTGGTTTAACAAAAAATGTGATTTAAAAGAATTTGAAGGTAAGAGAAGCATGCCTGATTAGAGCCTGAAGGTGAAAGACAATTAAATGCTTATCTTGGTGGAGGAAATCAGTTATTAATATCAAAAATTGAAAAATCAAGAAACAGAAACAAGGAGCTGAATACTAGAAGAAAAAACTAAAATTATTGCTTCTGGGAAGAGGAAATGGAACCTGAGAGGGGCCAGAAAGGGCTGATTTTTGTCATAAGCATTGTAGAACTACTCTACTTTTTAAAGCTATGCACACATAGGACTTTGATAAAAATTAAAATAAAATGTCACTTTAAGAAAGTAATGGCTTATTAGATTTCCAAGATTTCTTCCTGTCACATGCTCTCCCTTTTTTTTTTTTTTTTTTTTTTTGTTAATTAAAAAAACAAAATAAAGATAGGGTCTTCAGATGTTGCCCAGGCTGGCCTCACACTCCTGGGCCAAAGCGATCCTCCCACCTCAGCCCCTAGAACAGCTGGGACTACGGGTGCAGCCACCACTCCTGGCTAAATTCTCCCTCGTTATTTTCTTTATTCTAATATGCCTCTCTCCCTTTTCTCTTTTTATATCCCCTAGTCTTCTCTTTTCTTCTTTCCTCTGACTCCTCCTCCAACCACAATTTAAATATAATCACAGCCAGTGTGGTGGGAAATGCCTGTAATTCCAGTACTTTTGGAGGCTGAGGAGGGCAGATTACTTGACCTCAAGAATTTGAGATCAATCTGGGCAACAGGGTAAAATGCTGTCTCTACTAAACATACAAAAATTAGCTGGGCATGGTGGCTTGCGCCTGTAATCCCAGCTAGTCAGGAGGCTGAGGCAGGAGAATGGCTTGAGCCCGGGAGGCAGAGGTTGTAGTGAGCTGAGATCGTGCCATTGCATTCCAGCCTGGGCTCTGGGAGTGAAACCCTATCTCAATAAATAAGTAAATAAATAAATAAAATCACGACTGTAGAAATGCAGATGGTACAGATGTTTTTACTTTGCAAAGGTTAAGGCAGCTCTAGAGTAACGTTGTTTATTAAAGACCCAAGTTCATTAGCTAGAGGTGGATACCAGGGCAGGGGCAGTGGGAGGGCTGTGGTGTAGGCAATGAAGGGGACATTGACTATAGAGAATTTTAAATTCATAATAAAACCAATAAAAGTTGTCTATTTTTTATGACTGTTGTATCCCACCAATTCTAGACAATGTTAGTGATGAATTACTTCCCTCAAATAACATTTTATTGGTCTAAATTCTAAATAATTGCTGTGATTACTGTTGGGTTTTAACAATACGCATATAAGTATTGCATCGACTAATATATCACCCAGTAGATAAATCCCCAGCTTCAAAATCTGATTACTTCAAGAAATTCCAAGAGTGGCCAGGAGTGACAGGACAAATCCTTCCGTCGTCCTAGCCAGGTATCCATCTCTCTTGACTCTTTTCTCTTGCTGGGGATATAACCTTGGAGAGAATTGTATCCCAGAGGCTCAAGGCTTGTACAGAAGTGTGGAATCTGTTTGGAGTTGGCTTTAGTTTTCTTCCTTCTCAGAGACACAAATGCCCACAACGTTTTGGGGAAACTTTTCCTTAAACAGAAGCAGAGGGTCCCTAAGGTCTCCGTAGCATAGGGGAGGGAAGTGTTTAAAAAGACACTCTCGGTATGTAACCACAGATTGGCTGACCTCATTCCAGATTTCCAGAATGTTCACATCCAAGCATTTGGGGATTTTGTCTCTGTGGCACCCTGTGTAACCACTCAAAGCCCAATAAATATGTGGTTTGTCAGACGTTTGTTGGGCTTAATCTGCAGCACCCCCCCCCCCCCCCCCCCCATTGAACTGCATAGTACAGGAGTGGTGAGGGCCCAGCTATGGTTGGCAGCCTGGGAAGCAACCCTCCCTCCCCATGCTGGGGAATTAATTTGGCTCCTGAAATAATGAATGGGGACATCACTAGAAGGAAGAAAGTTACCAAAAGAAATGTAGCAGCACCTGACCAAGCCATAAGTGAGTATTACCAGTCAGGCCTGGCAGGCAATTTGGGATCAGAAACAGAAAAATGTTTATTTCATAAACACTTTACACACTGAGCTGATTCTCTGACCTGGGAAGGCTCAGGAAAAACTGCTGTCAACAAAATCAGTCATCCCTTGAAATGAAAAAGGCTTTTTTCATTTGTTGGTCATTAACTGTTGCCAAAGGCCAAAAGGGGCTTTCAGGAATGCTAAATGTAATCTCTGGCCTTTCCTGAACTCCCTTTCATGTTTTCTGCCCCATCTACACACCACATCGTGGCCCTCAGTGAATTCAGGCACTTTCATCCTAGAGGATAATGCCCTCTGAATATCCTCAGGCCAAAAGGGCAGAGAGAGAGAAGCCTCTGGAGGTTTGCAAGGACAGATTCATCAGACATCAGAGCCCAAAGCGATTTTACATCCCTTCTGCAGGAGTGAGAGGAGTAGCTTTTTGATCCCGGCCGCCTCAGCTGAGGCCAGAAGTCATTGATGATTTCCACTTAAGGATGTCAAAGAGGTGAGCACTCAGGGGTGATGCCTTAGGCTCTGGGTTAAACTAGAAGCTGGGGTATGTAGAACCAGAATTCTTCAGGTTTGTAATGGAAAGTAGAGAATGGTTAAGAGGAGGGAGAGGCTGAGAAATGGGAATAAATGGGGAAAACCAAAGTATTCTGGCTCCTGAGAACTTCCAAAGAATCTCAGAGTTGCTGAAGGTGTGCAGTGTTCAAATGTGACTTGACTGCCTTTTTTGGAGGGCCATGGCAGGAAGCAGTATTGGCAGTCACTAATCCTTAGCTCCAGAGAGTTAAAAGGGCCATTACCCTGGAGACCCTGGGATGCTGGAGAAGAGTGGGCCCAGGTGGCTTAGCGGCTCAGATACCTCAGAGTGGGCTCTTAAAGACCCTCTAATCCTAATGCATCTTTTGCAAGATAAGAAAACCAAATCCTTGGAGTCCGAAGTGAGTTTCCTGTTAAAGGATAATCTCCAAAAAGGTAAAATTTTGCGTCTTAGACAAATAGCAAGTGAACATGTTTCAAAGATTTTATTGAACTCTTTAGTTAGTGCAGAAATAATAAGATTGAAAACCAGCTCAAAGGACATTTGAAAAGCTAGGTCTATATAAGCAACTTAATAGTTTGCTGGGTTATAAGCTATATAAAGACTGGTTTACATTTAATAGTATTATAAACTACACACTTTGGGGCTATTAATTCCACTAGGCAGAGATTATTCATATCTCTCCTGAACAAAATTTATAAGTGAGGCTTTCCTTTACAGTGAAGCAAAGTAATCCAGTAAATAGAAAGTTAAGTCCAGCACTGAAGATCAACCAATAATCTCTTTGACCTATATCTAAGTTTCAGATGATTTTTAAAAACTTGTTCATGGTCACACTGATAACTAGCAGATATATATTGACAAAGTCTCATTATGCTCAACCCAATATTTTTGTCCTTGCAACACAATCCAAAAAGACCAAGATGTCCAGGAGTTAAATTTAGAGAAGAGGTGGATCTCCTACTCCCAGCTAGCCCAGCCCACCACCCTCCCTAAAGTGCTACTTATGCAAACACTGACCCCATGAGGAAGCCCAAACTTCCCACATTCTCCAAACCCAAGGCAAGGCCTCAATACTTCCCTTCTTCCTTCCAGCATCCCACAGGATCCCTTGGCCATCCTACTGTTACAGATTTAGGCATGCGTGGGGCATGAGATGGCTCTTTCCCCACCCGCTGGAAATGTCACCGGGTTTGGCAATTATTGCATTGCCTCTATAAAAGTGATAAATTGACAGCCAGTGCCAGGGTGGGGGCATTTCCTGATGATCACACCTGTTACCTTTGAAATGTTAATTGAATGCAGGCCCCAGGAAGAAGCAGCTTTTTGGGCATGCATGTTAAGAGACAAAATGGTGAAGTGTGGCATTCCGGAGGCACCCGCTGCTGGAAAAAGGGAAAAAAGCCTCAGGTGGGCATATGTAAACTCTCTAAATGCACTGTGCATGCCCAGTCCCCGAGGGTAAGGAGGGGACCACACACGCAGAAGGCCCACCCTCAGGGAAGAATCATGGCAAAGAGGCGAGCTTATCAAGTCCTAGGACCTCGGTGGCTTCCTTTTTTCTCTGTCTTTAACCTTTAGGCACCCACTTGGATCTCTTCCAAGAGTTTTTTCCTTTCTTTACTTTCTAAAGCCTTTTAAATAAACTTCCATTCCTGCTCTGGAACTTCCCTGTGTCTCTTTTTCTAGTTTATGCCCCTTAGTCAAATTCTTTCTTCTGAAAAGGCAAGGACTGAAGTTGCTGTGGAATTGCACAGATACACTGCTGGTAACTCAGTAACTTGGGGTAACTCACATCTCTTCCAACGCTAAGACTACAGCCACCATGCATTCACTCAGTTCTCATACTCAGCTGTCTCTGTGCTCTGTGGGGCCCTGTGACTTCTTTTCGTCTCTGAGTTCTTCCTACATGTTCTCAGTTGGAACTCTCATTTCAGGTTTGTAATGGAAAGTAGAGAACGGTTAAGAGGAGGGAGAAGCTGAGAACATATAGGCTCTGAGTTCTTCTTACATGTTCTCAGTTGAAACTGTCATTTCAAGTGAGGCTAGATGACACCTTGCCTGGGTACTGAGCAAGAGGACTTCAGTACTGAATGTGCTTGGTTGGCATAGATGTCCTTTAAAGTTCTGCCAGTGCTTAAATTCAAGGATTCTGTAAGAATTTATTCCCCTAAATGGGAGTGATACCCGGCATGTGCAACATAGAAAGACTCAGGTGGGTTTGCAAAGCTGGCATGGTTTTTTTTGGAAAAGTCTAATTTCTTGACTCCTCATCAGAGTGAATACTAATGTCCTTCCTTCTGGGAGGGCTCTGAGGATGAGATGCAGAGGCCTGAGGCAAGTGACACAGAGCTGCTTACCACTATGACAAGGCAGCCGCACAAACACCCATCCTTTTGTTCTTGCCAGCTCTGTGTGGGTGGCAGAGGTTGGAATAATTTCATTACCAGAGTCTATCAGCCTTGACAGTGTCTCTCTAAGATTACCTTTTTCATGATCATTTTGTTTGTTTGCCTGAAATGGATTCAGGTAGATAAGGAATGGGGTAGCTCAGGGGTAGCTATTAACCTTTCAAAAGATAACATGACGGGAATGAATCATCTACCCCCACACCCTGATTCCCAGGTTTGTTTTTGCTTTCTTTTTATCCTCTAAATAATAAGAGAAAATTTCAAAGGAGGATGAGTTCCTTATTGGCTAGTAAAGTTGAGAACCATCATCATATACAGTTTAGACCACAAATCTGGGATGGAAATAGGAATCTTACAAAAGTGCTGGGCCAAGACTTCAATTTTGTTCCTTTACTCACAGTACAGTAAGGCCAAAAGAATATGAGGCATCAGCATCTTACGGATTGAGAAATGAAGGTTCAAGGAGGGAGTGTAACTTGCCCAAGCTCCCACAGCCCGTGTTGAGGCACATTTTTTTTGTGGTTTAGAGGGGATGAGGGAAAAGGAACGGAGCTCTAAGATGGGGAAGCTAGTACCCTACCTACTAAACTGCCCAAGGAGTGAGGGATGTTTCTCTGAGGCTTGAGCTGTGAAGCAAAAATAACAGTGATAGGAAGGAGTAACTTCAGCTCATTTTCACTCTCCTCAAATTCAGCCTTTCCCTCTTCAGTCCCAAGTTTCTGCTCTCAAGGTCTCCAAGACTCACCATGATCTCCTGCTAACACTACTCCCTAACACTTTCCCCATGTACTGTCTCTTCATTTCTCCCAGAAATAATAATAAAATAGTAATGTTTATCAAGAATTCATTAAAAATGTTGAGCTCTTTGCATTCCATCTAGTAACTCCAGCCATAGAAACACTAAGGCCAATGCAATTATTTTCATTTGATAAATGGGGATGTTGAGGCTCAGTGAGATTGAGTATCTTGCCCAACACCTCAAAGCTGGTGACCATAGAGCTGGAAACCTCACTCCCAAACCTGCTGCTAGGTACTGTGAAGGAGAGAGAAAGTCTTTTGCAGACTAACAGATCCTGAGAGAATTCAGCAGTACCAGAAATACTAAAAGAAGTTCTAAATCTTGAAGCAAGACTTCAAACTACACCAAAACTGAACCTCCTTAAAGCATAAATCTCACAGGGCCTATAAAACAATAACACAATGAAAAACAAAAGGTAGGCCGGGCGATGTGGCTCAAGCCTGTAATCCCAGCACTTTGGGAGGCCAAGGCGGGTGAATCACGAGGTCAAGAGATCGAGACCATCCTGGTCAACATGGTGAAACCCTGTCTCTACTAAAAAAAAAAAACACACAAAAAATTAGCTGGGCATGGTGGTGCGTGCCTGTAATCCCAGCTACTCAGGAGGCTGAGGCAGGAGAATTGCCTGAACCCAGGAGGCGGAGGTTGCAGTGAGCCGAGATCGCGCCATTGCACTCCAGCCTGGGTAACAAGAGCGAAACTCCGTCTCAAAAAAAAAAAAAAAGAAAAACAAAAGGTATTCAGGCAACAACTGGCAGGATGAACAGAACAGCACCTCACATCTCAATATCAACATTGAATGTAAATGGCCTAAATGAGCCATTTAACAGATACAAAGTGGCAGATAAAAGTCAACCAACCAAGTATCTGCTGTCTTCAAGAGACTCATGTAACACATAGGAATCATATAAACTTAAGGCAAAGGGGTGGAAAAATATATTCTATGCAAATGGCAACCAAAAGTGAGCAGGATATCTATTTCATATCAGACCAAACAGACTTTAAAGCAACAACAGTTTAAAAAGACAAAGAAGGACATTATATAATGATAAAATGATTAGCCCAACAGGAAAGTATCACAGTTCTAAATATTTATGTACCTAACACTGGAGTTCCCAAATTTATTAAACAATTACTACTAGACCTAAGAAAGGAGATAGACAACAACATAATAAGAGTGGGGGACCTTAATACTCTGTCAACAGCACTAGACAGGTCACGAAGACCTAAAGTCAACAAAGAAACAATGGACTTAAACTATACCCTAGGACCAATGAACTTAACAGATATTTACAGAACATTCTACCCAACAACTGCAGAATATACATTCTTTATCAACAACGCATGGAACATTCTCCAAGATAGACCATATGATATGCCACAAAACAAGTTTCAATAAATTTAAGAAAATCAAAATCCTATCAAGTACCCTCTCTGACCACAGTGGAATAAAATTGGAAATTAACTCCAAATGGAATCTTCAAAACTGTGCAAATACATGGAAATTAAATAATCTGCTCCAGAATGATCCTTGGGTCAACAATAAGATCAAGATGGAAATTAAAAAACTCTTTGAATTGAACACACTCTATCAAATCTATAGTGACACAATTTGTGAAATCCTCTGGGATACAGCAAAAGTATTGCTAAGAGGAACTTTCATAGCATTAAATAACTACATCAAAAAGTCTGAAAAAGCACAAATAGACAAACCTAATGTCACAGCTCAAGGAACTAGAGAAACAAGAACAAACCAAACTCTAACCCAGCAGAAGAAAAGAAATAACAAAGATCAGGGCAGAATTAAATTGAAACAAACAAACAAACAAAAAAAAAACAAAAGATAAATGAAAAAAAAGCTGATTCTTTGAAAAAAATAAAGAAAATGGATATACCCCTAGTGAGATTAACCATGAAAAGAAGAGAGGAGATCCAAATAAGCTCAATTAGAAACAAAATGGGGATACTATTAGGTTGCACAAAAGTTATGGCAAAAACTGTAATTACTTTTGCACCAACCTAACACAATATCATAGAAATACAAAAGGTCATTCAAGGCTACTATGAACACCTTTATGTGCACAAACCAGAAAACCTAGAGAAGATGGATAAATTCCTGGAAATAGACAACCCTCCTAGATTAAACCAGGAAGAAATAGAAGCTCTGAACAGACCAGTAACAAGCAGCAAGTTTGAAATGGTAACAGAAAAAATTGCCGACAAAAAAAAGTTCAGGACCAGATGGATTCACAGCTGAATTCTAGCAGACATTCAAAGAATTGGTAAGAGGGAATCCTGTCTCTTTGGGTACAATGTACAATACTTGGGTAATAGGTGCACCAAAATTTCAGAAATCACCCCTAAGCAGCTCATCCATGTAAACAAAAAACACCTGTTCCTAAAAAGCTATTGAAATTTTTTAAAAAATGAAGTACATTGGTAAGAGAATCCCAGTACTCATTTAAAAAGTCCTCTGTAAGCCTGGCCCCTCAGTGTCATCCCTCCTTAAATGCCTGGTCATACGGGACTGCTTGATGGTATAATTCAGTGGGAGGGACCCTCTTGCATTCTTAGGCTGTGCAGGAGAAACGCCACAGTTGTCACTTACAGAGAAATTCCCAAAAGTTGTGGGAGAGGTGAAGGTCAAGAGTAACCATTTTGACCTTGCTAAATATTTGGAGTTTTGAAATATCTAAAAGGAATAACTGAAAGAAAGCTTAGAAATCACAGAGACACACTTTCTTTTTCATCTGGGGAAGCTAAGGCAGACAGAGGAAGGAACCTGTTTAAATCTCTACCCTTTGAGAATATTAAGGTGACCTATAATAATTATCCCTGAATGGATGGGAAAGCCTGGAAAACTTGGCCTATCATTTCCTTAAATACAACTTCTTATTTATTTTTAGGTCTCCTTATCACTAAAAATTAGGACAATTTGATGGTAACCAAAAAGGTTTTCTAAATAAGTGGCCATTTTAAAAGCAGCACCTTAATTTTCACATAGCTCTACAGCTAAAAGAAACTTTCATTTTTATAGCCTGCTCTTCTTTTAAATTATATTCTGGCGGTAGAGGTCGTTGTTTCTACTTTAGAAAGATTTAAACCAATCTCAGCCCTTATCCAGGGTGGTTCTCATCTCTTTTTGCCTGTTGCCACATGCTCTCCTTTTTGTTCACATGAGATTGAGAAGCACCAGTTTTGAAGATGAGTTCAGTGCCTCCAATGTTTCCAAACCCCAACTTCCCCTCACAATAGCAGAGCTTTATATTGGCCCAGCTCTAATTCCAGACTTTGGATTTAGACCCCCCTCCTTGTCTAGTTGCAATGGAGCCTCTTTAATTAGATGGGCCAGAAAATACTACCCAACATCTTCAAATATTAATAACTTCATTTGTTTCCAAAACTCAGAGAGAGTGTCATAAAAATTAATTAGTGTGCTGGTGAAAATCGATTGCCTTCTGTGTTCTGGAATCGTTGTGTAGGAAATTATGGGGAATGATGTGGACATTTTTTTTTGCCTCTGGGTCAATATATTTCTAACTAAAGGGTATGATTTGGTAATATTTGTGATACACAAAATGGAGACTTGGTGAAAATCTTTCAGGCCTTTGTTTATAGACTGATAAAGTTTGGGGAGATATAATTCCAAGAATGAAAACTCAAGGAAATTACATCAATCAAATGTTTCTCATGACTTTTTCTTGGGTATCTGAAATTTTCTTCTGTCCTTATATTTTTGCAATTGTAGTTAGGCTAAAGTAGATTTTCAATGAGCGAGGTACACGAACCAGACTTGAAGAAAAAGACAGATTTATAGTGGGTGTCGCAATCCAGTTAGTGGAAGAGGTTATTGATTTGTAACCCATAATTCTTGTTGTACTATATCACCTACCTTCTCCACTTACTCTTAGGAAAAAAAAAAAAAAAACTAACATGGGGGTAAAATTAAGCGATGTATTCATTTGTTCTTGTATTTTCAAAGTTAAGGTATTTTTATTATATTTCATTAAGACAGATTTTTCTTTACTCTGATTCTGCCTTCATCTAACACTCAATAGTGTTATGTGCCATAAGGTAGGCTGGACAAGTTGAAATGGAAACACACTTAGTCTGGATTTAGTAGAATAGATTTTATGTATTTCACATATCTGAACATGAATAAGATGCAAAATTTTATGCAGAAAGTTGGAAACATTTCAGCACACCATTTTAGCTGGAAAGACATTGGAACATCTCATTAAATCAAGTGAGGATTTACTGACTGTTGATTTGGAAAGTTTTAACTGGAAAGACATTGGAATATCTCATTAAATCAAGTGAAGAACTGACTTGATTTGGGCATACACAAAAGATGCCTTGTTTTGTCTCTTAAAAATTATTGAAGAATTGAGGGAAAATTCAGATAAAAATTAGTGGCTATATATTGTACTCTAACCCAAAAACTATCTGAGGCAGGTCTCAATCAATTTAGAAGTTTATTTTGCCAAGATTAAGGATAATGCCTGGGAGAAAAAACAGACTCACAGAAACGATCTATGTTACCAGGAAGTATGAGGCCCTTAGTTCTTAGTCTTTTTGGAGGAAAGAATTTGGCCAAGAGACCAATTAGTAAAGTAAGCAAAAAATTTGTGAATGGGAGAGATATAATACACTCCAAGAGAGAAGTGGGCTGAGCTGGCTGGGAGCAGCTCTGAGCGTTCTGCCTTGCGGTGTTTATTATGCTGGACTATTTCTTTAAGGTCCTGCTTTTGTCTTAAGTCTCCACCTTTGTCCCCATGTAGTTCCCTCCCAGACTTGTGGGATTCTCCCTTACTGTCAGTTAACGTTCATGTGCAGGCCTGTGATCAACACAGCTCCTATCTGTTGATGGTGTTGCTCATTACCACCACCCCAAGGAGGTCATATAGTTGTTAAGTGTGTACCTATTGCACCTGTGTATCTCCCAGGACCTCCCTCTTTGCCCTTCTTCCCTTCTTACCCGCATGTTGCTAGCTATGTTCTGACAGTTTAACCACAGAAAGAGTGATTGCTGGGCATCTTAAGGGGGGTTTTAGGGAGTTCATTTCTGCACAGAAATCTCCCCTCCTCTCTGCTCCTATTTAGCATGTATGTTTTGGGTGGTCTCTGGGGCATGAGATTTTGCAGAGCTTTGTCCCCCAGAGCCTTCCTCTCCTGCTCGTGTCTAATAATCTGCCTACTCTAACATGTGCCCTTCTTCAAAGATGATTTTGAGGGCTTCAAATATAAAGGGGAAAAGCAGGCTGGAGGGGAAAGAGGGAGCATATGGTCACATTACTGAATCTACATGTTGCAAGGAAACAGGAGCAGGTAGGGGAGTAGTCAGTTATGTATTTGTCTCATGCTTAGTCATTGGCACTGAGCAGGTAAGATAAGGTGAACATAGAATAGCTACCTGTGGAGGTATTTGACTTTTTAATCTATAGCTGTCTGCTTAGAAAAAAAAGGAAAGGTAGCTTCTTGCCTGACTCAGCTTCCAGCTATTTTTTTTTTTTTTTTTTTTTGAGACAGTCTCGCTCTATCGCCAGGCTGCGGTGCAGTGGCGCAATCCCGGCTCACTGCAACTTCCATTTTCCAGTTTCAAGCAAATCTCCTGCCTTAGCCTCCCGAGTAGCTGGGACTACAGGCATGCACCACCATGCCCGGCTAATTTTTTTGTATTTTTTAGTAGAGACGGGGTTTCACCATGTTGGTCAGGGTGGTCTCGATCCCTTGACCTCATGATCCGCCTGCCTCAGCCTCCCAAAGTGCTCGGATTACAGGCGTGAGCTACCGCGCCCGGCCCAGCTATTTTTTTTTTCCTTTTGGTGTCATGAATTGGAGTTCCAAGTTTTGATTTTCCTTTCACAACACCATTTTTTTTTTTCAATTTCTGGTAAATTTGAAAATTTTTGTAATAAAAATCAGAAACTCTTTTAAAATTAACATAATTTTAAACAATAATGACCAAGATGAATAAATAAATTGATTGATAGAAGTTTTCTGATATTGAGAAGCAAGTTGTAACAAAAAAATACCAAATGAAGTATTTCGTGAAAAGGAAAATATAACTTTCACATGACAATAACGACTAGGCTCTTGGCTGACTTGATATTCCTATTAATGAGTCAAGTGAATCATATAACACATTGAAAAATTTGAAGATACTCTGTAGATTTGACGTGGAATGTTTGTAACAATGAAGATAATATAAAACCAATATTTGCCACTAGAACAAGCATATTTCTGACAAACTTATTTTTTTAAAATGCGAACAAACTTGTTACTTATTAATTCAAAGAGTATTTAAGATAAGTCACTATACAAAGAAACCTGAAGACATGCTGTTTACATATGAAAGAAACCTAATAAAGCTTTTCCCTAATTGGAAAATAATCCTAACACTTTGTATGACGTTATTAATAAAGCTTTATAAAGCTGAAATAAATTTATCTATGTTGCAGATGAATGATGACTGCATGGGCTGATGATGCAGGAGTAAAAGAATTTTACCAAGACAGTTGTTAGTAGAGAAAGGCAGATTTATTAGAGAAAGTAGGAAAATACGTTGCAACGAGGAAAAGGACAGCCAGCAAGAGAGGAGCCGATTGCAAGGAAACAAAGGCTTGCTGGAGATTTTATAAAATGGTTCTTGGGCTGATTGACAATACCAAGGGAGCAGGGAGCTTAACTTGCATTCTTCTGTTAGTCTAGGTATTTGACAAATTGAGGCATTTGATGATAAGCAGGAGGTTTGTGAGCTATGTATGTTATTGGCACAGGAGGGCTATATGTGCTGGGAAATGAAGAAAGGCAGACCTATAGATTACCTGCTTTATCTTTTTGCTTTCCCCTAGTCCCACCAGCCTGATCCCTTTTCCCTAATTAGGATGCCACAATCTAAACTATTAATACTTTAAAAAAAATTGACTAACCATGGTAGAAGAAAACTATGTATGTATGAAACAAGGAAGATAATATAAAACCAATCATTTATCATTAGAACAAGCGTATTTCTGACAAACTTATATATGTGTGTGTGTGTGTGTGTGTGTGTGTACATATGTATGCATGTATTTTTTTTTTATGTGAAGTCTTGCTCTGTTGCCCAGGCTGGAGTGCAGCAGCACAGTCTCGGCTCACTGCAACCTCTGCCTCCAGGGTTCAAGCAGTTCTTCTGCCTCAGTCTCCCAGATAGCTGGGACTACAGGCTCACACTGCCATGTTTGGCTATTTTTTTTTTTTTCTAGTAGGGATGGAGTTTTACCATGTTGCCCAGGCTGGTCTCGAACTCCTGAGCTCAGGCAATCCACCCGCCTTGACATCTCAAAGTGCTAGGATTACAGGCATGAGCTACCACACCTGGCCTATATCTTTGTTCTTTACAGAAAATAATATTACAGAATGTTTTAAAAATTGATCAAGTTATAGTGAATAAAGTGTTATAGGTTATGTGATATTTTTGAATTTTGTTATAGTTGTGGTATCTGGCAGCATTTTAAAATTTGTAGTTTATTGTGATTTCTTTTCTCATTCTATTAAACATTCATTTTCACTCCTAGCTTTGTATGTTTGTACTGTTAAAGGTCCCACTCATATTTTATAGGTTTCAGACTCCACCAAATCTGCTGCCTGCTGGCAGTGACGAAGACAGAAAGAGCCTGGTATGGAGTTGGTGGAAGAGGAGACAGTATTAACTGGGACCCGAAGTACAGGCACAAGCTATGGGGTGAAGTAGAAAGAGCATGCAGATAGGTGGCCACTAGCACCAAACTAAATTTGGGCTCAGCCAGGCTACATCTGTAAGGAGACAGGAGGTTGAGCAGTGGACTGGATGGTTTCCAAAGGCTCTTAGTAACAGTGACAATAATAATTTCTACCATTACTGGGCACTTATTACATGTCATGCATTGTCAGAGGTCAGCAAACTATAGTCCATGGACCAAGGCGGTCCTCTCCTGTTTTGTATTGGAACACATCTGTAACTATTCATTGAGGTATTATCTACGACCACCTTTGTGCTGTGATAGCAGAGTTAAGTAATTGTGACAGAGACCATGTGACTTGTATATATGTCTAAAATATTTACTATTTGACCCTTATAGGAAACGTGTGCTGCCCTCTGCATTCTGTAGTCATTATTTCTGTGGCAGATTGCATTTTCCAAATCTGTCCATACAGTGTCTCCCAACCCATATGCTCTTGTAAAAATGTGAACTTGTTCCACCCCCATCAAGAAGTGAAGTCTGCTTATGTCTGGGTAGGCACTGTGACTGCTTTGACCAAATACACAGAAGTGAAGTTTGATCATTCTTTAGCTCACTAGAAACTTCTGCTTTCTGCCCATGGGAAGCCAGCTGCCAGTTAAGTATCTGAGATCACCATGCTGTGAGAAGCCCCAGTCCCACAGAAAGGCCCTGGCACATGAGAAGCCAAGTGGAGAAGGAGCACAAGGGTCATGGAGGAGCCCCACAGGAGTAAAGAAAATATCTTGGAAGTAGATCCAAGCCTGCACTGCCCCAGCTGATGCCCTGTGGATCACACGCAGATTGTCCAAACAAGCCCATCCTAAGTTCATGACCTGCAGAATCATTAGATGTAATACAATGTTTGTTTTTATCCATTGAGTTTGGGTTCGTTTTTCAAGCAGCAATAGCTAATTGGAATGATCTAATATAATCCTCATAACTGGCCCAGTAGAGATGAATTACTTGTCTCAATCTATGTGTGAGAGAGCCAAAAGTTGGAGAACTCAAATTACATGCCCCATCACACAGCTGGTCAATGGCAGCGTTCAAACCAAAGTTTGTCAGGCTCTGAAGCCCAGGTACTTTATGTGCCTTCCTGTGTTGACATTCTGTATGCTGAAAGCTGACAAAGCTAGGAGACAATTGGTCAAACAGGAGGCCCCCGAGAAGGTCATATTCCCAAACATACTGAGAATTGGGTTCAAATTGAATTCTGAGCATTCAACTTCTGCAGAGTAGAGCAGTTAATATACCAAACATGAGTTCATTGGCAATGATCATAACCATGTTCATTTTCCATCCACAATATGTTTTTATTTGCCTCTGACACACAATTTTTTAAAATGCTTTCTTTTAAAATCAGCTATGTGTTTTATTGAGATATAAAACACATAGCATAGAATTCACCCATGATAAGTGCACAGTTCAATTATTTCTAGTAAATTTACACAGTTGTACAATCATCATCACAATCCACTTTAGAACATTTCTACCACCCAAAAAAAGGAGACCTCATTGTCTCCTTTGACAATGCTTACAAAGGAGACAAGAATATACTAACGTTACTCAAGTAAAAAACTCAGGCACTTCCTATCACATTTCTCACAGTCAATGAGGATTGACCATACCAGCTTGTGGTCAATCCTCATTCCCACAGCAAACCCCCAGCAACCACTGATCTGCTTCCTGTCTCTATATTTCTTATAGTGCCTCTATAAGTTTGCCTTTTCTGAAAATGTTGTATAAATGGAAGCACACAATATGTGGTTTGCTGTGTCTGGTTTCGTTCACTTAGCTATCATTTATCAGTAATTTTTTTCCATTGTTGAAGAGTATTCTATTGTATGCATATCTTATGCTTGTTTTCACATTCCCCAGTTGGTGGACATATGGATTGGTTCCAATTTGGGACTGCACCAATGGCAGCATTTAAATAATGTTGGATTGCTTAAAAAGACTGTCAGGACCCAAAGTGACAATTCTTACAAAGGAGACAAGAATATACTAATGCTATTCAAGAAAGAACCTCAGGGACTTCCTATCACACTCCTCATAGTCAAGAAGGTTGACCAAGATTTGTGAAGAGTTGGGGGAAACTAAATTGATTATTTTGGATACAGGATCTCCATCCTTCAATGACTTGTTCTCCAGACTCTCAAATCTAATCTTGAATTTTTTTGGATCCAACTCTCATTTCAGATGGCTAATGCTTATGAATGATACAAGCCAAAACATTGGCTTTACTTGACAATTCAGTTTAATTATGGAATTTTTAGAAAAGGATATTCTCAAACCCTCAGAATCATGGATGGGACTACAAATAGATTAGTTCATGATCGTGATAGTTGTTGCTAAAATGATAATGAAGTGATGTCCTTGAATGAATTATGGAGATAAATACACTTTACTTGATTATGGAAATGATCCTTTTCAACAATAAAATGGGAGCAGGCAAATCTAAATATTTTAAAATGAGCTGGATTTTCTCAGGATAAACCAATAGTTTACCTTCTGATCTTGAGTAATTATGTCTATTTCATTCAGTAGCTTCTATTCTCCTGAAAGGCAGGAATTGTCTCATTTATATTTGAATTTTCTTACTTACTAGTACAGTGCCTGGCACACAATCAGAACTCAGAAAATATTCTTGCTGAATTAAATGTCACCACGTGCTGCTTTTTACATATGCCAATTCCTTTACTCCTTGGGAAGATTTGGCAAAGCATTACCGCTCTAGTTTTTATAGAGGAAGGAACTAAGCCTAAAGGAGGGTAAGTGATTTGCCCAAGATAGTGCCACTAGTAAAAGGCAAAGTTAACATTCAATCCTGGCCTGATTTCTATAGGGTCCTTCTTTATAGACAGGGAAACAGGACACAAAACAATCTAAAACAAGGCATTTCTTTGCCATCTTGCTGTTGTGGATTTCATGCTTTTCTCTACTTTTTACACCATTGACTTATCACATTATGCTCTTCAATTACAGATGTCAATTTCCTCCCACAATGGCTCTGCAGTCTGTGCTGTAATTGCTCCTTGCAGAACCTGAGCCCACATGCCTACAATTTCCCCATCAACTGCAAAGGACCATGGCTAATACAGCCCACAGATGTATATGCACCTGTGATTACTGCCATTTTCCACTCCATTATCATTAAGAAGCACTATTCTAGAGTGCCTTTTAATATTGTGTATTGACAACACCCTGATGTGGGTAGGTGACTAAGAATCATTATCCTCCACGTTATTACTGAAAAGTGGTACCCTTAAGGTGGGAGCTGACATGTTCGCTCACCTGATTGAGGGAGGATGCAAAGTTCTTCTAGAATTAAGGTCCATTCCCTGTCCTTAAGTTGAGGGCATAAGGCTATTTCATAGGTGATTAATTAAGCTTCCACTTAGCGGGGAGGGGTGGAAAACTTCAGCTAAGAAACTACTGACTTTGCATTGGACAAGAAAAACGTGGTTGAGAAATAAAGGATTCCTCCAATTTCTTAAGTATGGAAATCCCTAAAATACATTTCAAAATAAACTCAAACAGATTATGGAACCTGAGAACTAAAAGGACTTTGAACATATGAGGAAATTGGAGTCTACACAGGGAGCAGGACTTGGCTAAGTCACTCAGCAAATGGTAGCAAAGAGTGAGATTTTAAGACCTCCAGACATAGGCCTTCTTCAGCATTGTTCAGCTGAAGGTTGAGGCAGGACAGTGATGCCACTTCTACCTTCCATCCCTGGGAGCTTCTGTTAGGAGCAGTAACAGAAACACCAGGTCTCTGGGACAGTGGCTCCTGTCATCTGAAGAACATTATTTCTAGGACACCCAACTCCAGAGCTCAATCTAGACACTCTGGTCAAGAAAGCCGAACATTGCTGAAGAGACTTAAAATGAAAAGCATAAAAGTGCTAGTACACGTGCCTGAGATAAGGCCCCCTCTCCACCTCAGTACCGAGAGAAGCTGGTCAAACCACTGATTCTAGAGACATGAGATACTTCTAGGAGACATTAAGGGATCAGGTGCAAAGATTTTCATAACCAACCTGAAGCCAGGGTAACTAATCTGTTACAAAAGAAGGGACTCCCTTTCCTAAGGGTTAACTAAAAGTAGGGAGTTGATAAGGAGTCCAGAAGTGCTGTCTCAAGGCAGAGACATCATGGAGACCCACAGTCTGAGGAACCTGACAGGCATCCAGCAAAGACAAGGCTTAACTGAAGGAGCCACTGCCTAAAAACACCAACAGAACAGCAGTCACAGCTAAATTTATTGGACATTTATCATGGGCCCAACAATTTTTTTTTTTTTTTTGAGACGGAGTTTTGCTGTGTTACTCAGGCTGGAGTGCAATGGCGTGATCTCGGCTCACCGCAGCCTCCGCCTCCTGGATTCAGGCAATTCTCCTGCCTCAGCCTCCTGAGTAGCTGGGATTACAGACACGCGCCACCATGCCCAGCTAATGTCTTGTATTTTTAGTAGAGATGGGGTTTCACCATGTTGACCAGGATGGTCTCGATCTCTTGACCTCGTGATCCACCCGCCTCGGCCTCCCAAAGTGCTGGGATTACAGGTGCGAGCCACCACGCCCGGCCCCCCAACACTTTTTAAAGCACTCCGTATACATGATCTCATTTGATTCTCATAGCAGCCTCTATAATTCTAATAAGAATTAGGGAATGTGGCAGGACCACTTTCAAAAGTTCTGAAAAAGGATTACTATAAAGGAGAACTCTCCCATTAATAACATTTTACATGTGACCAGTGCTTTTTTGAGATCCCACCACTTCTCTGTGTATGTAAAAATAATAATTTTTGTATACATATTAGTTTGAACAAGGAGAAACCTTCCATTTTGTAGAACAAAAATGGTCAAATAGCAAAAATTGTGGCTCAAACTAACATATATGAAATGTACATCCTTTATTGGAGGCAAGTGAAAAAGTAGCAGACAAAACAAGAGTGTGTAAGGAGTAAATACCGTGATGCTGAAGAAAAAAGACATGAAAGAGCATTCTAACCAAGTTTTCAGTGAGGTGAGCAGTCGGGAGAGACCTCTAAGAGAAAACGACATCTGTGTTAAGACCTGAATGGATAACAGTAAAGGAAATTAATCAATCACTAGGATCCAGATTTAATAAGTCAGGGATGCTTTGCATCTTGATGAAATCGCAGGTACAGCACTTGCACTGCCACTGTGAACAAGTAAAAAACTAGGCAAAAGGTATGAGGAAAATAATTTTTTAGACGTTGGATAATAGACATCATAAGATCATTATTACTTAGGGAGTAGGAACACCAACAAAGTGAATCCTTTAATTTATTTAAATCAACACATTTTAAAAGATTGAAGTAATAAAAAAATACATCCTCTGATTTCACAGAATTAAATTAGAAATTTAAAACAGAAAGAGATCTAAAAATAAACAACATAGTGATAAGTAACTCAGGTTAAAAAAGAAATCACAAGAGGAATTTTAAAAAATTTTGAACTGGATGAAAATAAAAACAAATGTGTAGGACACAATTAAAACTGTGCTTTGAAGATGTGTAACTTCAAATGATTATATAAGAAAGTAATGAAAAGTCATATCAATGATTGGCACTTACATGTTAAAATGCTACAAAAAGGTGAAACAATACAATTTCAAGTAAATGAAAAGAATAATATAGTAGAGACAACAGCAGAAATCAACCAAATAGAAAATGTGCAAATAGCAGAGAAAATAAGTGAAACCAAAAGTCGATATCTTAAAAAGAACAATAAAACTAATAACTTCTATCTAAACAAGGGAGAAGACACCAATTATTTATATCAAGAACAAAAAAAGGGAAGATGATTACAAATTCTACAGTCACTAAAAGAATAATAAGGTCTATTATAAACAACTCTATGCCAATAAATTGAACTTCTGATATGAAATGGAAGAATCCTTTGAAAAAGACACATGACCAAAACTGACATGAGAAAATAGAAATTCCAAATGGTCTATTTAAAAATAATTTTATTTCTAAGTAAGAATGTTTCACAAAGAAAAATCCCAGCCCAGATGATGTTTATGGTGAATAATTTCAAACATCTAAGGAAGAAATAATAATTCTACATGACCTCTTTTATAAAATAGGGAAGGTGATAGTACATGAGCTGCCACTAGATAGGCATTCAGACAAAACACCACAGCACCACCGTGATCCTGCTTTCCTAAAGGAGCCTTATGGCATCTGCAATTCCACTTCTGGGCATTTATCCAAGAGAAATCAAAACATCTATCTATAAAAAATGCCTGTACACAAATCTTTACAGAATCATTAGGCTAGATTAAGAACTGATAACAATCTATGCATTAGCAGAAGGTATAAATAATTTTGATACATATATATGGTAAAATACTAGTCTAAAATAAAAAGGAATCTATTGCAGATATATACAAAAGCATGGATTAATCTCAAAAACATTACACTGAGTAAAAGTAGCCAGACACAAAAGACTGTGAGGATATATATATATACACACACACATAGATATAGATGCAGATGTGTATATATATATATATATATATATATATATAGATAGAGAGATATCTAGAGAAAATCTATGCTTTCAGATAATATATATCTGAAAAATATATATATACTTTCAGGTATATAGATATATAGATATCTGTCTAAGTACATATAGATATCTCTATATCTACATCTGTATCTATATTTATTTATCTATATATATATCTAGAGAGAGAGAGTTATCTGAAAATGTAGGTTTTTCTCCTGGTAAATCCATGCTCCCTATGCACCATCATTACTCCAGTACCTTGAAGAATTACAGGAATCTGAAAAGGACCTAAAACACCCTATGTACAAATAACAATAAGCTCAACACCTTTTAAATGGAAATATTTGCACCCACTGGTGGTAACTTGAAGCCATAGGAAAAAGATAACATTTATTTCTGAAGTGTTAGTTTTGATCATTTATTTCTGAAGTGTCAGGAAGATTATGTATATATACACAAACACAGAGACATACACACAAAATTAAAATATGTATAAAAAACAAACACTGATGTACTTTTATAAATGTATATAAAAAGAATACATTTTTAAAGATAAAACATGAGGTTGGGTGTGGTGACTCACACCTTTGGGAGTGCTTTGGAAGTCCACAGTGCTTTGGGAGTCCACAGAGAGGATCACTTAAGCCCCGGAGTTTGTGACCATCCTGGACAACATAGTGAGCACTGTCTCTATAATTAAAAAAATATATTTGCCATGCAGCTGGGCGCAGTGGCTCATGCCTGTAATCCCAGCACTTTGGGAGACTGAGGCGGGTGGATCACGAGGTCTGGAGTTTGAGACCAGCTTGACCAACATAGTGAAACCCCGTCTCTACCAAAAAATATAAAAATTAGCTGGACATGGTGGCATATGCCTGTAGTCCCAGCTATTTGAAAGGCTGAGGCAGGAGAATTGCTTGAACTCGAGAGGTGGAGATTGCAGTGAGCCGAGATTGGAGGTTGCAGTGAGCCGAGACTGCCCACTGCACTGCACTCTTGCCTAGGTGACAGAGCGAGTTTCCGTCAAAACAAAACAACACGAAACAAAAATAGCTGTGCGTGGTGGAGTGTGCCTGTAGTTCTAGGTATTATGGAGCCATAATGGATCCTGACAACTTACGGATCCTCTTGAGCCCAAAAGTTGTGGGCTGCAGTGAGCTGTGACTGTACCACTGCATTCTAGCCTGGGCAGCAGTGAGACACTGACTCAAATACACAAATAAGATAAAGCATAAGATTTTAAAGAAATATGTTTTCAGCATGCTAATTTAACCTAAGTTTCTAGGCTTCCCTCACCTCCTGGCCTCCACTTCACATCTTCTTCCCACCCCTGTGAGAGTTATCTCTATTCATTCTCCTTGACCATCCGGGGACTTGGATGGGTGTGTTTGACAAAGACTGATGAAAGGCATATGCTGACAGGTAGCAAGAACTAGGAGAAGATTTCTGGTGTCAGATGATCTTTGGCTTTCCTCAGCATCTCCTAACCTGAGGAACCTAGGGGACTGTTGCTTAGGACTCTTCCCAGAAGAAAAAGTTGTCAATCCTGTGGTTTGACAATTCCATTACCACCCTATCTACTTCTCCTTTCCGTCTTCCGTTACTTCTGCCTGCACCAGGACACAAGCAGTCTATAGTGCACTGCATGCTCAAGAACTTGGCCCAGAGGCCACAGAGAGGGCACACAACATGTGGACAAGAACTTCCAAGATTTCGCAAACACCATTACCAGCTGACTCACTACCTGAGTCACCAGGAGAGAATGAACTATGGAAGGGACCTAGATAGTCTTCTCATATTTCCCTGACCCAGAGCATATCAGAGCTTCTCAGAGCAGTTACTGGAACATTGCCTCTGCTTTATGTGTGGACTTTAGATCATATACTTCTTTGTTTTTAACGTCACATGTTGTTTCCATTGGAAGATTTTATTGTAATGAGTCAGTGCTTCTCACTGGAACTAATACTGCTCACAGGGCATGTTTTAAAATTTAATGGGATTATTCGATTTGCTACTGGTATTAGTGGACAGGAGCCAGGAATGACAAACATTTTGCATTGCAAAGTACAGCTCCCAACAACTAAGAATTGTCCTGTATCCCATATAAAAGTTGAATATCCTTTTTTATACTAGTCCGAGCCTACCATTTAACTCTATCCTATATGTATACTCACACTGCTAATACTATTTGAATTCCAATAAAACACACCTGTGCTGATCTGCATTTGTAGATATGGCATGCAATATGATTCCATGAAGCAGTGCAAGGATTTGACAACTTGCTCATAAACTTCAGTGTGATGTGTTCCGGCAATTACATTGCTGAAATGTTATTATTTTGTTATAAATTACTTTCCTTTATTTCTTCATGTGTTATGTTCAGGGCATTATAATGCAGTTTGTGAAATGATATACATTTATAGATTATATCATCTATGATTTTTATATCCAGATACTAAATGGGATACTACCAAATAGTTTTTGTTGTTGTTGTTGTGTGCATCTGTGTGCTTTGTTTTGTTTTTTAGAAAAAAACAGCACTAGATCTAATAGTGAAGAAAATGACCCATATGGGTAATAAATACTGACAGCTGAGAGAAGGGCTTGTGGGGTGAAAAAGAAAGTCACTGTGGATATAGAATTAACAGAATTTACAAAGTGATTAGATTCAGTGGATTATAATTAAGCTCTGTTTCAACTTTCCCTTCTGTGGGCTAGATAAACCCAGACCCATCAAACAACTTGGCATGCTTTACAAACATTTTATCATCTTGGCTGCTGGCTCCAGAAGCACTTCCCTGGGTCTCTAAATTATGTTCAGTTGTAGATTTCCAAAGAGAGCTTAAACACATTAAGTGAGAAATCGTCTCCCAATTCTCACACAAGTACACCATGCACTGGCTCACAGATCTGACCATGTACATGGATATGCACACATGGCAGACATTATCAGTGGCCTGTCATATTCTCCCATCTCTTGTATATGTTGAGTGACTTGCAACTGCCAGCATCTGCATTTCTTTAATTAACAGTCTTCTTTGGCCACTGAAGCTCATCATAAAGGGGGCTGGAAGTGCAGCCCACTGCCTCCCCCTAATAGCATTCAACCTATAACTGCCTGGAGTAGGTGTATAAATACCAGAGCTCCCTCATCCCTTACATAAAATAACTCTAAGGTGTGTGCCCAACACTGCTATCCAGGGTTTCCTCTACAGGATTAAGCTCCAGTCATTCACAGTAATCGATGATTTGATAACAAACCCTATGTCAATTGCCTTCCCTGTCTCATTTTCCCCTTCCTTCACCAGTGCTTCTTGCATCTTTCACCTCCCAAATAAACTACTTTGCGATTGTATCCTTTTTTCAACTTCAGTTTCTGGTGTAACCTGAACTATGGTGATTTGTCATTCATTGGGCTGGAGTCCTCTCATGTAGTGATATGTGGTTGAAGAGCTCAGGTCTAGGAGAGAGACCTGGACCCTGGCTCCAATCTGTAGCAACTCATGTTACTTCTCTCTGGGCTTTAGTTTTCTTGCCTTTAAAATAAGAATTTGGCTAGATTATCCTTTCCCAAAATGCATTCATTGGAAGAACATTCAGTTTTTGAAATGGTAATAGCTGTCATGGGGAAAACAGAAGAGAAGGAAGAACATTCCTGGTCTATATCAGGATTATGCTGAAGTAAATGTAGGAGTACCTAGCTCAGTGCCTGACATATAGCAGTCTTGCAATAAATGGTGATTGATTCTGAATATTAACCAGTTAGTTCATGTTCCACACTGAATTGTCATAAACAGGGGTTTTTAACCTGAAGTCCACGAACTTCCTGAAATTATAGAATTGTATACCCTGTGCTCCTGTGTCCTTTTCTGGAGCAAGTTTCTCAGTTTAATTAAGTTTTTAGGCTCCCTACAAAATTAGCTCTGTGTTAAGCCATTTATTCTTATCAGTTGTTTTAAAACATAACAGCAAACCACTGCTTCCTTTTTAGTAATTAATCTCAATAAGCACTTATTAAGCATCTTACCTGTCTTTTGGGGGACCTGTTTCCAGGCCTGTGTGCAGTGGTCAGTTGTAGAGGGATGTAGTTGAAGAGAGCTACATAAGAATTTCTGAGATATGAATACAAATTGAATAAAGTGATTTCTCATGCCTGTAATCCTAGCAGTTTGGGAGGCTGAGGCAGGTGGATCATCTGAGGTATGGAGTTCGAGACCAGCCTGACCAATATGGAGAAACCCCGTATCTACTAAAAATACAAAATTAGCTGGCCATAGTGGCAGACACCTATAATCCCAGCTACTCGGGAGGCTGAGGCAGGAGAACTACTTGAACCGAGAAGGCAGAGGTTGTGGTGAGCCAAGATCGTGCCATTGCATTCCAGCCTGGGCAACAAGAGCGAAACTCCATCTCAAAAAAAAAAAAAAAAAAAAAAAAAGAAAGAAAGAAAGAAAGAAAAAGAAAAAACTAATGGGTTAAAAAAATCCTGCATGTCACAGGAAGAGGTACTGGTATTTAGGTAGAAAAGAAAAAAAAAAGTTGAATCTGGCCAGTTTGATGGAGGTATGCTGTATGTTGGATTGAGGGTAGGATAGACCCTAAATGGATCAGTATAATCAGGCTACTGTTAGAAAACTTCCTCCACTCTTCTCTGTTAGAGCAACAGAGCGCAAGTCTTAGATTAAAATGCTTTGCCCCACTGTCAGTTCATTCCTTGGATCAGTGTGTCCTGGTGTTTTTTTTTTTTTTTTAATGTTCACTATGTCTGTCTTTGGTACCTCAAGAGTTTGCACAGTCCTTTCTTATTTGTAAGGCCTTAGTAACATTCTTCAGGCTGTTGGGGGACATGATGCTATCCCAAATCATGAGCAGCAGAGCTGTCTTTGCATGAATCAACCTCAAAGAGAATGGAACAAACCACTAGAGGTGTTTCCAGCTCCCATTTTTTTTTCTCAGCTTTTTTCTCCACACAAAGCCTAATCTTTGGTTGTTATTGACAACTGTTATGACCACATTTGGGAGTGTGTGCAGGGAGCCGTGTGGAGGAAGTGTGGAGGCAGAAAGAAAAAGAGACAAATTGGCAGAAATAATTTTATGTGATGCCTTTTCCCCCAATTACTTAAACTTACCTGGCTTTGCCTACATCAAGAGAGGCATAATTTTCTTGTTTTTAAAAACAAATTATGCCTCAGTAGAAAATAAATGCATTATCATGGGTAAAAGGCAAATACATTGTCAAAATAATTGCTATGGGAAATAGAATCCAGTTTCAGCAAACTTCAGTTTCTTATAGACAGCACATAGTCTTTTATGAGAATAAACTAAACAATATCATTGGTATAATGACCTCTGCTATACTTTTTTAGTTAGAATTTCTAGCTCAGTCAGTCTTTACATTTTTGTGAGTTTAGGGCCCCTTTTTAATAATTGAGGATTTTAAGTACTGGTAGTTGTATGCTTAGTAACTATTAAAGAAAAAAAATATAAAATAGTATTCTAGTTATTGTTGATCCTGACTGCGGGGCCATAGCTGGGACTGTCACCCACAAAACCTACATATAACCTCTCTATGTAGTCTCTTTGCTTTCTCATGTCCAGGTAGTTGGGTTTCAAGAGCAAGTATCCCAGGAAAACCTGATGTCACCTGTATCATCTTTTATGATCCAGACCAATGTCACTTGGTCTCAGGTTTTCTGGGCTCAAATCACAGAACTCACTCCAACTCCCATAACAAACCCACCCAGAGTTATTTGCTTCAGGTCAACATTATATTATAAGAAAAATATCTGGGATTAGAGATAGTGTTGTGGCCATTTTAAAAAAAGTACAATCTTCCACAAATAGAGAAAATGCTACCAATACTTTTGTAACATTCTTAAATGACTATATAAGGTTATCAAACCTGGCAATAAGATTTCAGTGTCTCAATATTACCTCCCATCATTGGACATCTCTGCTGTAGAGCAAATGCAGGCAAAACACACTCCAAAAGGGTCAAAGCAAGTAGGCACTGCTTGCCACCCTAACCATGCCATTTCTACACACGGAAGATGAGCCTTCTTGGCCTCTGCTGAGCATACCTTCCAGCGCACTCCATATTCTGCTCTTTCTAGTCTTCTTTTACTCATTCTCCTACATGTGATTTATCCTCCATTCAGACAACAACATTGAATAAAAATACATACCTAGTCACAAAACAAAGCATTTCACAAACCAACTCTGGCTACATTTTTCGGCAGAAATAATAACAATAACATATGCAGCTACCAATTTTGAGTACTTAAATGACAGACACTGGGCTAAGTACTTTACAGTAACCAACAATAGGATAAGAAGACAGGTCCTAACATTATTTAAAAAAAAATCAAAAAGCTCCATGAAGTTTATTATAAATGTACCCAAAGTACCAGCTAGAATGTCATGGACTAGAACACCCAGAAGCCTTGCTTTTAATCATTATGTTGTCATGCTCCTATATAGGCTAAGTTTGTCTATTTAATGTGACATTAATGGACTTGTATGATCTGAACCTTATTTTTCAGGTTTAATAGTTTTTCTCCACCCTTATGCAATCTATACAATAGTCATCTAGTGCATCTTACTATATTCCCTGCTTCCAGAGACACATACTCACTTTCATTCTTTTGCACATGTGCTTAAGATATCTTTCTATTTTTCAGTTGGCAAAATAAAAATTCCCTGCTAAATGCCATTTCCTCTAGGAATCCTATGCTGACTTCCTCAGACAGTTAAATCTCTCTCTTCTCAATTTCTATGACACTGAGTACATTCCTCTATTGAAGCTTCTCTGAAATAATTGAACTTAATTATCCAGCTGTCTTTTCCACAAGGTACTACACTACTTGAGGCCTGAGATGTACCATTTGTCTGCTCAGCTCAAAGATGAACACAGCACTTGTACCAAGTAGTCATACATTAAATATTGTTAGAACTTTAGCTTCTTGCCATGATGAGGTGCATTAGACCTCTTGCAGTAAATAACCATAAACCTGGATAAATAATATAACTCTTTTCTGATGCTGAACCAAAAGTAGTGGAGGACTGTGCTCCCTGAGAGCTGGGAAACAAACAACATAATCCCCATGATAACCGGGGCTTTCTGTCTGAAGGCACCGTTCAGACTGTAGGGCAGTGGGGAAAAAAAGCCAAAACACAGCTGCCTCACTGAGCTAAAAAAGATTATCAGAATTTAAGACTACTGAAGCAACTGGAGTTTCTGGAAACAGGATAAGAGGGAGAAGGAAGCTGAGTAGGGGAGGAGCTCCAGAAATCTGCATAGGGAGCCCCTTGAGTCTTTGGCTGAATATTAACCTGTGTATATGCGTAGAGAAATTGCATAAAGCTATGCTAAAACATTTACCAGAAGGGGAAAAATTACTGGGGAGCTGTGAGCTAAACAAACACCAGAGTTTGCACAGGCCTAGAAGATGATTGCATTCTGATCTCCCAGAGTGGAGGCATTTTGCTAAACATCCCAGATATGCAATAAAGCTTATAGAAAAGCAATACTTTAGGAATAGAATTCGCTGAACCCTAACGTAGACATAATTCTAGTCTTCAACAGTTTATGAATAAATCTCAAAAGGAACAGGTTAATCCTGAGCAAATTCAATGCCGAATGAAACAAAACACAAAATTCTATTATGAAAGAAGACAAAATTCTCAAAAAATGTAATTTCTACAATATCAACTGTAAAATCAAGTTTATTAGATATGTATGTGAACATAAATATGTTATCTATAACCAAAGAAAAATCAGAAAAATAGAAACAAAGAAATGAGAAAGATGATAAAATTAGCAAACAATAATTTGAAAACAACTGTTATATTCAAGAATTAAAAAGATAACATAAGCGTAGTGAGTGAACAAATAGGGAATCTTAATAAAGGGAAATGTAGCAGAATAAAATGGAAATTCTAGAATTGAAAGATATAATATTTAAAAGGAAAGAGTTATGAGATGAGTGTAACAGTAGATTAGACAATGCACAAGAAAGGTTAATGAACTAAAATAGAAGTATAGAAATTGTATACATGGGGGCATGAAACAAAAAATAAAATGCTGGGGGAAAAGAACAGCATCTCTGTAAGCTCTGGGACAATATAAAGGAGTCTAGTATATGTGTAATTGGAATACCAGGAGGAGACAAAAGAGAAATTGGGTAGGGAAAAATATTTACAGAAATAATGGTTGAAATATTTTAAATAACATGAACAAAATAAATCCATGGCTATAGGAAAGTCAGCGTACTTCAAGCAAGATAGGCACAAAGAAAAGCAGACCATAGTATATTATAATCAAATTGATGTAAACCAATAATAGTTAAAATTAATAATAAAGAAAAAATCTTAAAAGCAGGCAGAGGGCAGAAGAAAAGACATATCAAAAACAAACACGAGAATAACCATAAGGATGATCACTGATATATTATCAGAAACTACTTAAATCAGAGAAAATTGGAACATCTGATGTGGTGGCAAGAAAGGCAAGAAAACCTATCAACTTAGAAATCATATCCAAAGAAAATGTTTTTAAAATGAAGGCAAAATAAAATATCTTCAGATAGATGAAAGCTGAGAGACTTTGTCACTAGCATATCTTCCTTTGGGCTGAAACTTTCTTGAATGTTCTAGCCTAAAGGAAGATGATACTCAATGGAAACTGATATCTACATAGAAGAACAGAGAGCTAGAAATGGGGTCAGGAGCAGTGGTTCATGCCTGTAATCCTAGCACTTTGGGAGGCCGAGGTGAGCAGATCACTTGAGGTCAGGAATTCGAGACCAGTCTGGCCAATATGGTGAAACCCTGTCTCTACTAAAAATACAAAAAATAGCTGGGCATGGTGGCACATGCCTGTAATCCCAGCTACTTGGGAGGCTGATGCAGGAGGATTGCTAGTATCCGGGAGGTGGAGGCTGCAGTGAGCCAAGATCTCACCACTGCACTCCAGACTGGGCGAATCATACCAAAAAAAAAAAGAAAAGAAAAAAGAGAGAGAGAGAGAGGACCAGAAATGGTAAATACACGTGTGTTTTTAAATTTTTTCTCAACTTAAAGTTTTTAAAAGACAACTGACTGTTTAAAAAGAAAAAATAATGTGTTATAGGGTTCATCGCACATGGCAAGTAAAATGCATAATAACAATAGCACAAAAGGTAGGGCTGAAATGGAGATAGAGTGTTAAAGAGTATTTACTTTATATGTGAAGTGGTATATATTATTTGAAGGTTGACAGTGATAAGCTAAAGATGTATATCATGAGCCCTAAAATAACCTCTCAGAAATAAAGCAGAGGGATGGCTAATAAACCAAAAAGAAAGATAAAATAAAATAATAGAAAGTATTTGGTTGATTCAAAAACAGGCAGAAAAGTAGGGAGAAAACTGTGAAGAACAGAGCCAAAAATTAGAAAGTGAATATCAAATTGGTACAGTAATGTTTCACATAATAATTACTTTAAATAAATAGACCAAAAAATCCAGTCAAAAAAAGATTTTAAGATTTGATTAAAAAGGAAACACCAGCCATGCCAGGTGTGACTCATACCTGGCATCACAGTACTTTGGGAGGCTGAAGCAGAAGGATCACATGAGGCCAGGAGTTTGAGACCAGCCTGAGAAAGAACACAAGAGCCTGACTCTACAAAAAAAGGAAATTGCTAACTATAGGCTGTTTACAAAAGACACATATTAAATGTAAAATACATATGTTAAATATAAGTTAAAGTGAAAAGATAGAAAAAGACAAACAAGGAAATATTAAACATAAGAAAACTGGAGAGGTTCTGTTAATATAAAACAAAGTAGGTACAGAACAAGGAGTATCACCAGAGGTAAGGAGGAAAATTCCACAACGATTAATAAGTACCAGTTCATCAAGAAAACATAATGATAGTAAGTGTGTATGCACCTAGATACAGAAATTCAAAATACGTAAAACAAAAACTAAGAGAATCGAAAGAAAAAAAATCTACAATTACAGTTGGAAATTTCAAAACTCCTCTCTCAGGAATGAATAGAACAAGAAGGCAAAATCTAATAAGGAGATAGTCTTGAGCAACACTATCAATCAACTTGTCCAATGGATATTTATAGAAGACTTTATCCACCAGCTGCAGTATACAGGTTTCTTTCAAGTGTGCATGAAACTTTTATCAAGAGAATCCATATGGTAAGTCGAAATCTGAGTGTTCATAAATTTTTAAACATATATAGAATATAAATATCTATTATATATACATAACATACAGTAGAAATGTAACTAAAATATCTTTATAGAATATAGACAATATATGAATCTATTTTATGTATACAATAGATTATATATATCATAGATTCAGGGGGTAATGTGCAGATTTCTTACATGGGCATATTGCATAATGCTGGGGTTTGGGCTTCTAGTGAACCTATCACTAAAACAGTGAACACAGTATCCAGTAAGTGGTGTTTCCAGCTCTTGCTCCCTCATTCTCTCACCCTTTTTGGAGTCTCCAGTTTCTGTTGCTTCTATCTTTATTTTTTTGAGAACCCATTCTTTAGTTCTGACTTATAAGTGAGAATATGCAGCATTTGATTTTCTGTTTATGCATTAATTCACTTAGGATTATTGTATCCAGCTCCATTCATGTTGCTGCAAAGGATGTGATTTTGTTTATGGGTATGTAGTATTCCATGGTGTGCATGTATCACATTTTCTTTATCCAGTACACCATTGATGGACACATAGGTTGATTCCTTGTTATTGTGAATAGTGCTGTGATAAATATATGAGTGTAAGTGCCTTTTTTTCTTCTTCTTCAGGTCATAATGTGCTGATGTCTTAATAAGGTTCAGTGGATGGCACATCTCATACCTGTGCATGAACACCCAATCATCACGCTCATGAACTACAAAAGGATCTGCAGGTGTCTTTTTGATAGAACAATTTATTTTCCTTTAGATAGATACTCAATAATGGGAATGCTGGGTTGTATAGTAGATTGCTCTATTTTTAGTTCTTTGAGAAATCTTCATATTGTTTTCCATAGGGGTTGAACTAATTTACATTCCCACCAACAGTGTATAAGTGTTCCTTTTTCTCTGTATCCTCACCAACATCTGTTATTTTTAAATTTTTATTAATAGTCATTCTAAATGGTGTGAGATGGTATCTCCTTGTGGTATTAATTTGCATTTCTCAGCTGGGCACTGTGGCTCACTCCTGTAATCCCAGCACTCTGGGAAGCCAAGGTGGGCAGATCACCTAGGGTCAGGAGTTTGAGACGAGCCTGACCAACATGGTGAAACCCCTTCTCTACTAAAAATACAAAAAATTAGCTGGGTGTGGTGTTGCATGCCTGTAATCCCAGCTACTCAGGAGGATGAGGCAGCAGAATCACTTGAACCTGGGAGGTGGAGGCTGCGGTGAGCTGAGATCATGCCATTGCACTCCAGCCTGGGCAACAAGAGCGAAACTCTGTCTCAAAAATAAATAAATACATAAATACATAAAAATTTGCATTTCTCTGATGATTAGTGATATTGAACACTTTTTTCAAAATTTGTTGGGTGCTTGTATGCTTTTTTTTCGAGAAGTGTCTGCTTCTGTCATTTGTCCACTTTTAAAGTTTGTTTCTTGTTGACTTCCCAAAATTTCTTATAGATTGTGGATATTAGACCTTTGTTGGATGCATAGTTTGCAAATCTTTTCTCCTATATTGTAGGTTGCCTGTTTACTCTGTTAGCTGTTTCTTTTGCTGGGCAGAAGCTCTTTAGTTTAATTACGTCTATTTGTCCATTTCTGTTTTTGTTGCATTTGCTTTTGAGATCTTAGCCACGAATTCTTTGCCTAGGCCAATGTTCAGAAGAGTATTTCCTAGATTTTCTTCTAGCATTTTTATAGGTTGAGGTCTTACATTTAAGTCTTTAATCCATCTTGAGTTGATTTTTGTATATGATGAGAAGTAGGGGTACTGTTTAATTCTTCTGAATATGGCTAGCCAGTTTACCCAGAACCATTTTTGAGCAGGGTGTTGATATAGTTTGATATTTGTCCTTGCCAAAATCTCATGTTGAAATGTAATCCCAGCCAGTGGTGGCTTATGCCTGTAGTCCCAGCACTTTCGGAGACCAAGGCAGGTGGATCATCTGAAGTCAGGAGTTCAAGACCAGGGAGGGAAACATACTGAAACGCCATCTCTACTAAAAACACAAAAAATTAGCCAGGCATGGTGGTATGTGCCTGTAGTCCCAGCTACTCAGGAAGCTAAGGAAGGAGAATCACTTGAACCCGGGAGGCAGAGGTTGCAGTGAGTCAAGATCCTGCCATTGGACCCCAGTCTGGATGAAAGAGCAAGACTATCTCAAAACAAACAAAAGAAAGAAACGTAATCCCCAGTGTTGGAACTGGGGCCTGGTGAGAGGTGTTTGGGTCATGGGGACAGATCTCTCATAGCTTGCTGCTGTCCTCACTGTAGTGAGTTCCCAGAAGATTTGGTTGTTTAAAGTGTGTGGTACCTCTTCTCGTCTATCTTGCTCCTACTCCCACCATATGAGATGCCTGCTCCCCCTTCACCTTCTGCCATAATTGTAAGCTTCCTGAGGCCACTCTAGAAGATGAGCAGATGCTGACACCATGCTTCCTGCACAGCTTGCAGAGCTATGAGCCAATTAAACCTTGTTTTCTTATAAATTACCCAGACTCAGGTATTTGCTTGTGACAATGCAAGAATAGACTAAGACAGATGTCCTGTCTCCATTGTTTATTTTTGCCAACTTTATTGCAGATCAGTTGATTGTAGGTGTGTGGCTTTATTTCTGAGTTCTCTATTCTGTTCCATTGATCTATGAGTGTATTTTTGTATCAGTACCATGCTGTTTGAATTACTCTAGCCTTCTAATATAGTTTGAATTCTGGTAATATTATGCTTCTGGCTTTGTTCTTTTTGTTTAGGATTGCTTTGGCTATTTGGGCTCTTGGTTCCATACAAATTTTGGACTAGTTTTTCCTAGTTCTATGAAAAATGACATTGGCAGTTTGATAGAAATTGCTTTAAATCTGTAATTTGCTTTGGGAAGTATGGCCATTTAATGACGTTGATTATTCCACTCCATAAGCATGGAATGTTACAGATTTTTTTTTTTTTTTTTTTTTTAGCAATGTTTTGTAGTTCTTCTTGTAGAGATCTTTTACCTCTTTGGTTAAATGTATTCCTAGGTTGTGTGTGTGTGTGTATGTGTCTATTGTAAATGGGATTGATGTCTTGTTTCTTAGTTGAAATGTTATTGGTGTACAGAAATGCTACTTATTTTTATAGATTGATTTTGTATCTTAAAACTTCACTGAATTAATTTATCAGGTCTAGGATTCTTTTGGAGGAAATTAGGGCTTTCTAGGTATAGGATCATGTTATCAGCAAACAGAGAAGATTTGTCTTCCTCTTTTCATATTTGGGTGTCTTTTATTTTTTTCTTTTGTCTAATTGCTCTGGCTAGGACTTCTAGTACTATGTTGAATCAGAGTGGAAAGAGTGGATACTCTTATCTTGTTCTAATTCTTAGGGAGAATGCTTTTAACTTTTGCCTGTTCAGTATGTTGTTGGCTGTGGGTCTGTCATATCTGCCCCTACTATTTTGAGGTATGTTTCTTAAATGCCTAGTTTGTTGGTGTTTTTAAAATAAAGGGATATTGGATTTTATGGAACGCTTTTTTTCTATGCCCATTGAGATCATATGGTTTTTATTTTAATTCTGTTTATGTGGTGAATCACATTTATTGATTTGCATATGTTGAACCATTCTTGCATCCCAGGAATAAAAACTACTTGATTGTGATAAATTATCTTTTTGATGTGCTGCTGGATTCAGTTTGCTAGTATTTTTCCGAGCATTTTTGTGTCTATGTTCATCAGAAATATTGGTCTGTAGTTTTCTTTTTTTGCTGTGTCTTTGCCAGATTTTGATATCAGGATAATATTGGTTTAATAGAATGAGTTAGGGAGGAATCTCTCCTCTTCAATTTTTTGAAGTAGTTTCAGTAAGATTGGGACCAGCTGTTCTTTGAATGCCTGGTGGAATTTGGTGGTGTATCTATTTTGTCCAGAGCTTTTTGTTGTTGTCGGTTGGTAGATTTTTATTGTTGATTTACTTTCATAACATGTTATTGGTCTGTTCAGGATTTCAATTTATTGGTGGCTCAATCTTGGGAGGTTGTGTTTCCAGGGATTTATTTCTATTTCCTCTAGGTTTTCTAGTTTATGTGCATAAAGATGTTAATAGTAGCCTTTGAGGGTTTTTGTATTTCTGTATTATCAGTTGTAATGCTACCTTTGTCATTTCTGATTGTGCTTATTTGAATCTTCTCTCTTTCTTCCTTCGTTAATCTAGCTGGAAGTTTATCCTTTCAAGGAACCAATTTTCAAAGGTTCTTTGATCATTTGTATGGTTTTTTTTCATTGATCCTGTGTATGGATTTTTTTGGGTCTCAAATTCATTTAGTTCAGCTCTGATCTTTGTTGTTTCTTTTCTTCTGCTAGCTTTGAATTAGGTTCGTTTTTTCTGTTTCCTTTAGGTGAAACATTAGGTTGTTAATTTGAGATTATTCTATCTTTTTAATGTAGAAATTTAGTGTTATAAACTTTTCTGTTACACTGCTTTTGCTGTATCCCATGGTTTTGGTATGTTGTGCCTATTTTAGTTTCAATTTTTTTTTTAATTTCTAATTTTATTATTTATTCAAAAGTCATTTAGGAGCAAATTGTTTAGTTTCCATGTACTTGTGTCATTTTGAGAGTTTCTATTGGCACTGATTTCTAATTTTATTTCATTGTGGTCCAAGAAAATGCTTGATATGATTTTCATTTGTATGAATTTATTGAGACTTGCCTTATGACCAAGAATGTGGTTAATTTTAGAAAATGTTCCATATGCAGATGAGAAAAATGTATTTTCTATGCTTGTTAGGTGAAATATTCTGTGTATGTTTATTAAGACTATTTGATCAACAGTCTGATTATAGTCCAGAGTTTCTTTATTAATTTTCTGCTTTGATGATCTGGCTAGTGCTTTTAGTGGAGTGTTGAAGTTTCCTACTATTATTGTATAGCTGTCTATCTTTTTTTTTGGTAGATCTAGTAGCTTTTTTTTCTTCTTCTTTAAGTTCTAGGATACATGTGCAGAATGTGTAGGTTTGTTGCATATGCAAATGTGTGCCATAGTGGTTTGCTTCACCTATCAACCTAGGTATTAAACCTATTAAGCCTTGTATCCATTAACTATTTGTCCTGATGCTCTTCCTCCCTTTGCCCAGCCAACAGGCCCTGGTGTGGGCTGTTTCTCTCTCTGGGGCCATGTGTCATTTTACAGCTCCCACTTACTGATGAGAACATGCAGTGTTTGGCTTTCTGTTCCTGTGTTAGTTTGCTGAGGATGATGGCTTCCAGTTTCATCCATGTCCCTGCAAAGAACACAATCTCATTCCCTTTTATGGCTGCATAGTTTTCCATAGTGTATATGTACCACATTTTCTTTATCCAGTCTATGATTGATGGGCATTTGGGTAGGTTCCATGTCTTTGCTCTTGTGAATAGTGCTGTAATAAACATATGTATGCATGGATCTTTACAATGGAATGATTTATATTTCTTTGGGTACGTACCTGTTAACGGAATTGCTGGCTCAAATGGTATTTCTGGTTCTAGGTCCTTGGGAAAGACACATTCCCTTCCACAGTGGTTGAACTAATTTACATTCCCACCAACAGTGTAAAAACATTCCTATTTCTCCATAGCCTCACCACCATCTCTTGTTTCTTTACTTTTTAATAATCGCCCTTCTGACTGGCATGAGATAGTATCTCATTGTCATTTTGATTTGCATTTCTTTAATAATCAGCGATGTTGTGCTTTTTTTCATATGTTTGTTGGCCACACAAATGTCTTCTTTGGAGAAGTGAATGTTCATGTCCTTCCTCCACTTTTTGATGAGGTTGTTTGTCTTTTTTTTAAAATTGTTGTGGTAATTTGTTTAAGTTTCTTGTACATTCTGGATATTACACTGCTGCCAGATAGGTGGATTGCAAAATTTTTCTCCCATTCTGTAGATTGCCTGCTCACTCTGCTGACGGTTTCTTCTGTTGGGCAGAAGTTCTTTAGTTTATTTAGATCCCATTTGTCAATTTTAGCTTTTGTTGCAATTGCTTTTGGCGAGTTCATTATAAAATTTTTGCCCATTCCTATGTCTCAGATGGTATTGCCTAGGTTTTCTTCTATGGTTTTTATGGTTTTGGGTTTTATATTTAAGTCTTTAACCCATCTTGGGTAAATTTTTACATGAGGTATATGGAAGGGGTCCAGCTTCAGTTTTCTGCATATTGTTAGTCAGTTTTCCCAGCACCTTTCATTAAATAGGGAATCCTTTCCCCATTGCTCTCTTTTGTCAGGTTTGTCAAAGATCAGTTGGTTGTAGATGTGTGGTCTTACTTCTGATGTCTCTATTCTTTTCCATTTGTCTATATGTCTGTTTTGGTACCATGCTGTTTTGGTTACTATTGCCTTGTAGTATAGTTTTAAATCAGGTAGGTTGATGCCTCCAGTTTTGCTCTTTTTGCTTAGGATTGACTTGGTTATACAAGCTCTTTTTTGGCTCCATATCAATTTTAAAGTATTTTTTTTTCTAATTCTGTGAAGAATGCCCATGGTAGTTTGATGGGAATAGCATTGAATCCGTAAATTACTTTGGTCAGTATGGCCATTTTCATGATACTGATTTTTCTATCAGCGAGGATGGAATGTTTTTCCATTTGTTTGTGTTCTCTCTTATTTCCTTGAGCAGTAGTTTGTAGTTCTTCTTGAAGAGGTTCTTCATGTCTCTTGTTAGCTGTATTACTAGGTATTTTATTCTCTTTGTAGCAATTGTGAATGGGAGGTCATTCATGATTTGGCTCTTTGCTTGTCTATTGTTGGTGTACAGAAATACTTTATTTTTTACACATTGGTTTTGTATCTTGAGACTGCTGAAGTTGCTTATCAGCTTAAGGAGCTTTTGGGCTGAGACAATGGGTTTTCTAAATATAGGTTCACGTTGTCTGCAAACAGAGACAATTTGACTTCCTTTCTTCTTATTTGAATACACTTTATTTCTTCATCTTGACTGATTTCACTGGACAGAACTTTCAATACTATGTTAAATAGTATTTGTTTTATTAATTTGGGTGCTCCAAAGTTGGGTGCATATATATTTAGAATAGTTAAATCTTATTGAATTGAATCTTTTCTCACTGTATAATGTCCTTCACTGTCTTTTTAAATTATTATCTGTTTAAAGTTTGTCTTTTCTAATACAAGAATAGCATTTCTTCCTTTTTTTTCAATTTACCTGGTAGATCTTTCTCCATCCCTTTACTTTGAGTCTCTGGGTGTCATTACACATGAGTTAGGTCTGTTGAAGACAGAAGAAGTTTAGGTCTTGCCTTTGTATCCAACTTGGCACTCTGTTTCTTTTAAATGGAACATTTAGGCCATTTATGTTCAAGATTAATATTGATTGTGAGGTTTTGTTCCTGTCATAGTGTTGTTAGCTAGTTGCTTTCTGGTCTCAATTGTGTAATTGCTTTATAGGATCAGTAAGCTTTGTATTTATGTATCCTTTTATGATTGCAAGTACCATTCTTTCATTTACATACTTAGAACTCCTTTGAGCATTTCTTGTTGGGTTAGTTTGGTGATGATGAATTTTCTTAGGGTTTGCTTATCTGGGAAATACTTTATTTCTTGTTTGTTTTGAAGCTTAGTTTGGCAGAATATGAAATTCTTGGCTGGCATTTTTTAATTTAAGGAGGCTAAAAATAGGCTGTTAATCTTTTCTGGCTTGTAAGATTTCTGCTGAGAAGGCTTCTGTTAGTCTGATGAGATTCCCTTTATTCCTAATTTGCTTCTTTACTCCAGCTACCATTAAGACTTTTTTCTTTTGCATTCACCTTGGAGGGTTCAATGACAGTATGCCTTGGGGATGGCCATCTTGTATAGTACCTTTCAGGTTTTCTCTGAATTTCTTGTATCTGGATGCTAACCTCGCTAGAAAGATTAGAGAAATTTTCCTGAATTATCCCCTAAAATATGTTTTCCAAGTTGCTTGTTTTTTCTTCTCCTCTTTCAGGAATGCTGATAAGTCATAGATTTTGTCACTTTACTAATTACATATGTCTTGAAGTCTCTGTTGATTTTTTTAAAATACGTTTTTCTTTATTTTTGTCTGACTGTGTTAATTCAGAATATTTGTCCTTAAGCTCTGAAAATCTTTATTTTGCTTGATCTAGTCTATTGTTAAAGCTTCTCACTGTATTTTGAAATTCCTTTAGTGAATTTTATATACATATATAATTTATTATTTTTTTAGTTCAGAGATGAGGTCTCACTATATTGCCCAGACTAGTCTCAAACTCCTGGACTCAAGTGACCATCCCACCTTGACCTCCCAAAGTGTTGAGATTACAGGCATTAGCCACCACACCTGGCCCCTTCAGTGAATTTTTCAATTGCAGAAGTTCTATTTTGTTTTTTCCTAATATAGCTATCTCACTTTCCATATCCTGAATAGTTTTTTTGATTTCTTTGTATTGGGTTTCAACTTGGATTTCGTTGGGTTTCCTTACAATCCATATTTTGAATTCTTTATGTGATTTGGTTCCGTCTATTGTTAGAGAGCTGATGTGATCCTTTGGAAATGTCAAGACACTCTGCCTTTGGTACTGCTGGAGTTCTTGCACTGAATCTTTCTCATCTGAGGGAGCTGTAACTTCTTAATTTTCAGTTTGGATGGCACTTTAAGATTTTTAAATTATTTTTTCCCTGTAGTGTATGAATGGGATAATTGTTATGTATAAACATTTGGGTTTGTTTCTGGGTGCTTTCAAGGGACCAGGGCTCTGTATGGGTTTGTTGCTTGTGGATAGCTTCTGTGCGGTGTTTTTCTCATATGCTGCCTTTTGTAGTGATGTACTGAATGTATGAGCCAACACATCATCATATCCTGTGGGACTGAGGTTGCAGAGGCATCAGAAAGCTTATCTCGTTGACTAGTGATAAGCCTTTCTGGTGGCAGGTTATTTTGGTGGTTCAGTTCAGGCTGAAGTCCAGTAGGATGTGCTTAAGAGTAAGAGCCCGCTGGCCCTCAGGTAGGCTGATGGCGGGTGGAAGCCACTGTCCTGATGGAGGAAACAGCCCGCAGAGGTGGGAAGAGATAGTGTTGGGATGTGCTGAGGTCTTGGGGAAAGTGGTGGGAGTAGTAGGGGATGTGTGCACCAGCTCCTCTTCCTGAGCTAGAAGTAATGAGATCCTCTCTGAGGGCAACCACGAAAATGGGCTTGGGGCAGAGCCTCCTCCCCCAGTCCAGTCCAGGGCAGGCAATGCCACAGTCTGTCTGTCCTCCATTGTGAGAACCCTGCCACTCTGTGTAGGGAGCGGGAGTTGGCTCTTGCCCTCTGTGTAAACCCAAGCGGCCTGAGTCTCACCTTCGACAGAGTAGAGCCACCAAGAAAAGAGTGAAAAACACTCTGTGAGTATACACACTGCTCCCCAGAAGGAAGATCCACTACCGTGTCCATAACAGTGTACAAGAGCGTGGGAGAGGACCCCCTCTCCATGCCTGCTCTCGGGTGACGGGTGTTGTCCCGTTTAGTGGTTGGTGCTGTGCCTTCCTTTACTTTGTTCTGAGGAGGTTTTAGCAGGCTGTACTCCCCTGCCCTTATGGGTGGCCCATACCCAGGGTTAGGTCTGCATGGGTGGGTTCCCAGGAACCCACCAATTCCTTGTACTTGCCAGAATATATTTTTGCCCATAATGGAATTTCTGTTGCCCACAACAGAAATGTGTATGGAAAATCTCCAATAATTTGGAATTAACATATTTTAAAATACAAAATGTGTCAAATAAGAAAACATAAAGGAAGTCAGCAAACATTTTGAACTGAATAATGATGAAAATACAACAGATCAAAATTCCAGGGATGTAGTTAAAATAGTTCTTATGGGGAATTTATGGTTGTTAAGTGGAGAAGGTTTAAAAGCAATGTATGCTTACTTCTAAAGAACTTAGAAGAAAGACTAGCAGATTAAAGCCGTAATAAACACAAGGCAGAATGTAGAAAAGATAAAAACAGAAATCAATTAAATAGGAAATGAACAAACAATATGGAAAATTAATAAAAAGCAAAGCTATTACTATGAAAAGATTAATAAGATTAATATGCCTCAAGCACATAGCCTTGCTTGATTACAAAGAGAAGAAAAGAAAAAAACACAAATTACTAATATTGGAACACTATTTTATTATCTATAAACATTAAAGAAATCTTAATACCTTTATGCCAGTAAATTCAGTAATTTAGACAAAACTGGCAAATTTTTTGTGATACAAATTACCAAAACTAATTAGAAAACAGTAAAAAAATCTAAATAGCCCAATATCAATTAATGAAATTAAAATAACTACTAGAAAGATTTTCAAAAAGAAAATTTCAAGTCTATATGGCTTTACTCGTCAATTTCATCAAATGTTTAGAGAAGAAATGAGATTGTTTTATAATAAATTCTCCAGAAAAAATAAGGTACTTCTCAACACATATTATGATAATCTTATTTCCAAAATTAGATACATTATAAGAAAACTACAAACCAATATCTCTAATAAAAGTAGATGTGAATTTCCTTAAAATACCTCATTAAATAAAATCTAACAATATCGTAAAAAGGATAATATATATTACCAAGTGGGGCTTATCTTCAGCGTTTTAGTGAGTACTTTGTGCATAATGAACAGAGATTTATTTTTTATAATTCTTAAGTCTGGGAAGTCCAAGACTGGAGTAGGGTGAGGTCAGGGTAGGGCAGCTACATCTTGCAAGAGCCTTTGTGCTGCATCTTCCCATGATGGACGGTGAAGGGCAAGAGGGAGAAAAAGAGGGCCAAACTCATCCTTTTATAATAAACCGACTCCCAAGATAACAGGTTTAGTCCATTCATGAAGGCACCACCCTCGTAGCCTGATTACCTCTTAAAGGTCCCACCTCTTAACCCTGTTGCATTAGGGATTTAGTTTCCAATACAGCAAGACATACACTTTGCTTGTATTCAGAGTTGAATTGAAGTTCCCAACCAGTGCCTTCAAACTAGAAGAAGAAGGAGAAAGAAGATAGGGAGAGGCGGAAGGGGGAGAGAGGAGAAGAAAGAGAAGGCAAAAACGAAGGAAAGAAAGGTGAAGCATACAGATTGAAAAAGAACACTTGGCTGGGTGCAGTGGCTCATATCTGTAATCCCAAAACGTTTGCAGGCCAAAGCAGGTGGAAAGCTTGAATCCAGGAGTTTGAGACCAGCCTGGGCATCATGGCAAAACCTTATCTCTACAAAAATAAAAATAATAGCTGGGTGTGGTGGCACATGCCTGTGGTCCCAGTTACAGTGAACCAAGATCATGCCTTTACACTCATGCCTGAGCAGCAGTGAGATCCTGTCTCAAAGAAAGAATGAAAGAAAGAAAGAAAAAAGAAAGAGAGAGAGGGGGGAAGGGAGGAAGGAAAGAAAGAAAAGAAAGAAAGAAAAAGAGAAGCAAGAGTTAAACTATATTGGTAATTGGAGAGAATCCTAAGTAAACCTCTGAAAGCACAAGAGCTAATGAATAAAGCTAGCAAGGTTGCAGGATACGTGATCAATAGAAAAACCAATTATATTTCCATACAAAACAATTTAAAATAAAATTTTAAAATTAAAAAAATTTAAATTAGATAAAAATTATTTACAATAACATTTTCAAAGCATAAAATCCTTAGGGATAAATTTAATGCAGTATATGCACATCCCTATACTGAAAACTATAAAATATTCCTGAGAGAAATTTTAAAAGATATAAGTGAATGAAAATGGTATGCCATGCTCATTATTTGAAAGGCTAAATGTTGTAAAAATATTAATTCTCCTCTAATTGATCTATAGAATCAATTTAATCTTAAAATCCCAGAATGCTTATACATTGATAAGTTGAATTTAAAATGTATATAGAAATGCAAAGAACCTTAAATAGCCAAAACAATTTTATAAGGGAAGATAAACTTTGGAAGGCAGATACTACCTTATTTCAAAATGTATTAAAAGCTATGATAATCAGAAAAGTGTGGTATTAGAGAAAGACACACAAATTGATTCATGGAATAGAATAGAGAGTACATACAGAAATAGACCTACATGTATATGATGAGTTGATATTTCGCCAAAGAAATCTCATGAAAAAAGACATTATTTTAAACATGTGGTGCTGGAAAAACTAGCTAACTATGGAAAAAAAAATAAACCTCAATCCATAGCTCACATCATATTATAGTACTATCCTGAGACAGATTATAAACATAAAAGCTAAAACTATACAACTTTTAAATAAAAATATAGGCTATATTTGTGATCCTAGTTAAGTGCAACTTTCTTAGAAAGAGCCATTAAGAAAAATGAAGAGCCAAACTAAACTAGGAGAAAATGTTCAAAACATGACTTCTATTATATATGGCTATAAGTAAAAAATTTTTATACCTTAATAATAAAAAACTTTACAGTTATGCCTTATAACTCTTACAATAATTTTTAGTTGACAAAGTACTTTTCTACCAATGTTTTTATGTGGACTTTACAACATTACCTCATGAGATTAAACAGTATTAGGATTATTCTTCTAATCTTAGAAATGTAAAAATGAAGTTCAGATATATGTGTCTTCCAATGGAACTAGAACTAAATTCTGAGTCTTTGAGGCACCCAGTTCATCATCATTGCCATCACACTGGCTGGTACACCTCACTTAGGTTGATCTCTGATATGCCTGTCCTTATGGACTGACTCCTTTGCCTCTTAATTAGAACAGCCCTGGCACAACACTAAACCCCTTCCCTTGCCAAACTCCAGCTCCAAGTTTCATGTCTTTCCAATTTTAGATTACAGCATTAAACTGCGGTTGAGCCTGAATGATCCCATATAGTCCTTCCCAGGTAAGAAATTCATTCGATGATGCTTTCTTAATCATAATTCAGCTGCCTCCTTGGGTTATTTATCTGATTCTAGGCATGTCACAAAAAGAGTATGCATCAATCCTGCAGCCTTTCTCATAAAGAAATTTCAAGAGGTTCACCTTCTGGAAGGAAGTGCACTTTACAACAGAGGCAAACACATCCCTTGGCATTTTATGAACCCTTTCTGAAGGGAATGGAGAGACAGCGCATCTCAGTGACTGATCTGTAGCAGCCAGTAAGAGGGCAATAGGGAGTCAGACTGTTGCCTGTTACTGTTATTATTATTGCTGTTGTCATTATTATGATCATGTTACACATTCTCTTAATGGTAACTACAGGGCCTGGCTCCCAGAGAAGACTCAAAAAAGATGTAATCTCTGCTCAGAGCCCTCATTTTTAAGCCAGATATTTTTCCGGTAATCCATTCTCACGGTCCTCTCGTGCCTTTTTTGGGCGTCTGTCTGTGTGCTCTGACTAGCCTGGCCAGATGAATGTCAATAAGTTGTGCACACAGAGGAATTTTCTCTCTCATGTATGCTTTACTTTTGCTTTTGATAAACCAGGACCTGTTCTCAAGATAACATGACAGATTTATTGACATAATTATGCATATACTCCCGTCTTCTCAAATAGGTCTTGGAGAATCTAATAAAATGCCTGGGGTTCAAAGTGACCTCAGAGATCCAACTACATAGTGTCCGAAATCTGCCCTTCAATCGCCATCCTGCTTATTCCAGAACACCCCTAATGTTGGAGAACACAGCACCTCCTGAAACAGTATATTGCATTCTTAGAGAGCTCTGATAGAAAGTTTCTTCTCTTTATTAGTTCTTAAATATCTGCTGAATCACCTCCCTTCTCTTTGCAATGAGCAGCATTCTCTCATCTGTACAGGAAAACAGGTTTCTCCTATTTTTGCTCATGGCTCTGCCCTCACTGGAGTTCTCCCTAGCACAGGGAGTTCTCCTATTGGCTCTGGTTCTCTGTGGCTGCCCTGTAAGTTGTCTGGGCATCGTCTGGAACTCATGCTCCAGTAAAGGGGGTGTTGCTTAATAAGCATCCCCCAAATGTAGTTGCTTACAACAATGATCTATTATTTGTGATGATCTTAAGGGTTGTTTGGGAAGTTGCTCTGCTGGTTTCACCTGGGATTCCTGCTGGGGCTACATTCAGTGGAAAGCTTGGCTAGGCTAGAAGAGGCAACATGGCCTGATTGTCAGATATTGCAGTTGGTGCTGATGGTGACCTAGGACTCCTTGGTTCTCCTGCAAGTGGCTGCTTGTTCTTCCCTAGGCTCAACTGGCATTCTTACATGGTCTCTGGGTGGCTTTCCAAGGTGGCAAACATGGTGCTTACAAGGCCTCTTAAGGCCTAACTTTGAAAATACCACATTATTTCTGACACATTCTTTTGGTGAAAACCACCCACAAAGCCAGCCCAGCTTTAGGGTGGGGAAATAGACTCCATGTCTTAATGGAGTACAGCATGTTTTTCAGTCTGCCAATGCCCTGTCTGCTAGAACATACGGAAGAGTTAAAGTACAAGTGGAACACAGGGGCTTCCTCCTCCTCTCTCTTCACTCTGTTTCTTCATTTTCTTAACACCAGTCTCTCTGGGTATACGATGTCATACAAATTTCTTTTCTTAAAAGTTTCAATTTTTTTGCAAGAGAATTATTACATAAAAAGGAAGAGAGCATAGTTGGAGCAAATGTAAACATTGCTTTGAATCTCAAAAATGAAAGAACTTAAAGATCTGTGAGGGAGTCCTCTGCGGCCACTTTACAAATCTCAGGATCTTCTGTCCTCAAGTTCAATAATTCCTGCCTCTTTCCTACCAAAAGCCTCATTGTTCAGTGGCCTCTGTCCAAATTTCCACCACCTCCACTTCCTTCCAGGAAACTTTACCTCTTTACAAAGGATGAGATTCCTCCTCCTCAGATTTTTTTATCTTTTCCAGATGTAAAAGGGCTTAAATGTGAAGCATGTGATCTTAGCACCCCGAGTGTTCACTAATGTTGGTCATCAGCCAAATTTCAGACAGGCAGGCACAGAATCGCTGGGGTAAAGTGAACAGAGCGTCCCATTACAGAGTTTTTTGTATTTGATGGCACCTTGTGAAAGCTGAGGCTGCCAGTTATTCTTTCCAGGAACCTATTAAAATAAGATTAGCTCCAAAGAGCAAACATCAGTTGTGTGAGTGTGTGTTCATGTGCATGTGTGTGTGTATATGCATGTGTGCACATGTGTGAATATGTTTAGGAGTGGGTGTTGAGGACTCTTCAGGTAGAGTGGGTTTTTCTCGATTAAGAATGGAGTCAATTTTTCAAAAGAATGAAATATCATACACAATTTTATACCATACACAAAAATCAATTCAAAATGGGTTAACTACTTAAATGTTAAGACCTGAAACTATAAAACTAGAAGAAAACTTAGGGAAAAGCTTCGTGACATTAATCTTAACAATAATAATCCACATCAGATTATGTTACTCACCTGCTTAATATTCTCCAAAAGTATCCTTTCATACTTAGAATAAAGTTCAAACAACTTACCAGAAACTACAAGCTGACCTGCCCAGCATTTATCTCTCTGACATATGCTGGTCTCATTTTTCCTTACTTATTAATCTCCAGTCATAGCAGACCTTTTGTTCCTATTATAAAATGCCAAGCTTATTCCTGATTTAGTACTTTCAATTTTTCTGTTCCCTTTGCCTGAAAGATGTGTCCCCTTTCATGGATCTATTTTTGTAAGTAAAGTTTATTGTAATATATAAAAAAAGAAAGAAAATGTAGTCAATGAAGCTCCAATATTGAGCAAGAGGTATCTGGTTTCTTTTCTACTCAGCTTTGATCCCTGCTGGAATCATAAAAGTCTCATGCTGCAGACTGTGAATTCAGTGGTTTCCAACCCTAACCACATATGTACACACACAGACACACACATCTCTGAAGGAATGTGTCGACTCTTTTTACTATGTCTTAGAGGAAATCTACCTTCTTATAACCTCCACCCACCTATAATATTTTTCTGCTGTAGACACACAGATAAGGTCTAATTCATCTTTTTATGAGAGGCTTTTGTGTATTTCAAGATAATTACCACCAGGCACAGTGGCTTATACTGGTAATTCCAGCAACTCAGGAGGCTGAGGCAAGAGAATCACTTGAGGTCAGGAGATTGAGACCAGCCTGGGTGACACAGTGAGACCCATCTATAAAAAGCAAACAAGCAAACAAAAAAGTAAAATAAAAGTTAGCTAGCTGTGGTAATGCATGTCCATAGTCCTAGCTACTTGGGGGGCTAAGGCAGGATAATAGCTCCTTGAGCCCAGGAGTTCAAGGCTGCAGTGAGCTATGATTGTGTTGCTGCAACTGCAATCTAGCTTAAGCAACAGAGTGAGACCGCGCCTCTAAAAATTAAAAAGAAAAATATAAATACCGTGTACTTCACAAGTTTTCTACTCTCCTTGCTAAACACTGAAGCTGGCTGAATACAATATAGCCTGACAAATGCCATGTGATTGATACAAAAAAGATAAGAAAACATATACATGCTTATTCTTATTAGTTTTATTCTAGATATTTCGGTAGTGCATCCAGCAGAAATTCAAATGGCCATATATATAGGATATAGATAATGGGTGGAATATGGAACATGGGATATTAAATCATCAATCTCTTCTATTTCTTTTTGTTATATGTCAGACACATGGTCAAGAAAGACATGAAGGGAAAGACTGTGAAAGTAGATTACCTTAATCCATTTTATGCTGTCATGATAGAATACCGCAAAATGGGTAATTTATGAAGAAAATAAATGTATTTCTCACGGTTCTGGAGACTGGGAAGTCCAAAAGCATGGTACCAGCATCTGATGCAGGTTATCCCATGGCAGAAGAATGGAAAACAGAAGCAAGTAGGAGAGACAAAGAAAGCACATTTTTATAACAAAGCCATTCCTGAAGTAACGTACCCACTCCTGAGATGACAGCATTAATCTGTTTATGAGGGTGGAATGCCCATGATCTAACCACCTCATAAAGGCTCCACTTCCCAGGAGTGTTATGCTGGTGATTAAATTTCAGCATGAATTTTGGAGGGTACATTCAAACTACAAGACAGATTTCATTTTCAATCTAATAATTCTTTTCCATAACTGGACAAGTCCTACAAATCAGGTTAGTAAGTATTTAATAACATTCAGTAATATTTATTACACATCTACTACACATCAGTCACTGTGCATCTGGCACTCAGAAAACCCTGTTGGGTGAGTACTAGATATTACTTAATTCATACAAATCTGTAAGGTAGAAATGATCCCAATTTTCAAGACAAATAAATTGGAATTTGGGTTTGTTAAGTGACTACACCAAATTTATACATTTAGTAAGTATAAAGCTGCCCAGCTCTTTTGTCTCCAAACTCAATACTTCTCTCCACTCTGCTCAGTGCATGCCTGTTCTGTGCGTTGGATGGTAGGGATAGACACAGCACAAGAGGTTTTTGCCATTGTATTTTACCCTCTACATGGGAGGAGGATAATTCAGAGAAGACAAGGATATTGAGCTGGTCCTGGAAAATCAGTGGGCAAAGGAGGCATCGGAGGGGACAACAATATAGGGAGGTTTAAGAGCCAAGATATGGAGAGAGAAATTTGCTGGGATGCTCAGCAATATTGAGTAGACTGGTCTGTCTGGATGGGGAAAAACCCATATTGGGAGTGAAAGGAGGTGTTATTTTGGCCATAGTTCCTGATAAAGTGTGACCATGAAGAATTAAGAAGGCTTGTTCCTATGGTTGGTCAGGCCAAGTGTATTGATTGTCCACATTTCCAGAGGTCTAGATAAGCCTGCATCAAGGAAAATTCTTTTTTTATTGCTGTTGATGTTAAGCATGTTCTGGGCTGGCCTTTTCTCACCATCGGAAAAGTAAAAAACTGTAGCGCTTACATTTGAGTTTGACAACAGGAAACAAGGTAGCTCCTTTGACCTGTGTACTTGCCAGTAGAATGGGGGAAAACATAAGAATTCTTTATATGGTATATGGCATATATTTTAGAAGGGGAGTTCCTAGAAATATTTAGCCACACAATTCAAAGGGTCAGGATCCAGCCATTTAAGTCTTAAACACTTCTTCATCCCAACTCCATCAAGAGGGAGTCAATGAATACTTTTAGCAGAATTGTCACTTGATGAAAAGCAGCGTGTTGGGAGCACTAACTGGGGCAAATGTCCTAGCATGGCTTAGAGTAGGGATCCCGGAAACAGGAGGACCAGGTAGGAGACAAGCCAGTGATGGAAGTGTTGCCAGGAAATCTAATAAATTTGTCCCTTTATTATTTATTCACTTATTTATTTATTTAACAATTATGTAAGAAGAACCTACTTACATAATTGTTAAATAAACAATTATGTTTATTTAACATGCTAAATATTTAAMRYGYYAAATAWWMAYAATTRWWYAATTRTKWWTATTTRRCRYKTTAAATATTTAGCATGTTAAATAAACATAATTGTTTATTTAACAATTATGTAAGTAGGTTCTTCTTACATAATTGTTAAATAAATAAATAAGTGAATAAATAATAAATAAAGGGACAAATTTAGTAGATTTCCTGACAACCCTTCCATCACTGGCTTGTCTCCTACCTGGACCTTCTGTTTCCTGGATCTCTAGGTCAAAGCTCTGGAAAGCAGAGATGAACAAATCAGACATAATTCCTTCCCTCAAATTATTTACAGTCTCTTTTCTAAACTAATAATTCTAACATTTCTATGCAATCTTTCAGTGTTTCAGGGTGATGGGATTTTATAGTATTTAAGATGTTCAGCAAAGGGAGAGGGTAGTTGGTTATGTGGTGATCTCCCTGAGCCTGGAAGTACTTGTTGCATTAAGTAAGAGTCTGACTTAAATTTCTACTAAATAGCTCCCAACACAGGAAGATAAGCGTCTAGAATTTATGTTTATAGGATAGGCATCTGAGCCTGTGATGAGCCTTCTACTGGGATTTGTCTTAAAAGGAGTCAAGAAATGAAGTGAGAACATTTTTTTCTTCTTTATTCTCGAGCAAAAACACTGTGGGATAGAACAGCTGTAGGCCAAACCCTCTTAGGAAAGCTGGCCAGGAATGCAAGCACCGTGAAAGTTCTTACACGAGAAAAGGAGAATTGCCTTCAAGGATTATCCTGATTTCAGACTCAAGGTAGCATGAGATTGGTTTATTTTTGCTCTGGGCCTGAAAATTTAACTGACTCAGGGGAGAAATGTTAGGACCAATTTCTGGCCCTGAGACATTCCCTATCAGGAGGTTGGTACAAAGGTGCATTTGCAGTAGTCAGCTTTTTTCTTTAGCTTACACCTCCACCTGCATCATGTAATTGCACCAATGCCTCAAAGTCAAATAAGATTAACTTTGAGAAAATTTAATGTGTTACTCTGTAATTTCTCTGAGCCTCAGTTTCCTCATCTATGCAATGGGGTTGATGATATTTTAGCAGCACTAAGGTGTATCACAGAAGTAAGAAGCCAACTAAGTTTAGCAGACTTGAGTTGTATCACAGAATTAATTAGCCAAATATAGTACCTAGTACCTGGCTGTCATACCATCACAACTAGGAAAGTTAAAATACCTTTTTTTAAATGACACACTTTGTGAGAAAAGTTAGACCAAATATATAAGAAAGAAATTATTATTGACATTTTCCTCAGTTTCTAAGCTCCTCAGATTATTTATCCCAAGATTTGTGGGAAGAAGCTCAAATGAGACAAGGTCTAGGAAAGCCCGTTGCAAGCTATTGAGTGTCCTCCACATATAAGGAACGATCTTAGACCTGAGGGGGCCTGCTTCCTTGCAAGAGTGCTGGTGGCCCAAGACCAGCATCAGTGCATGGAAGAGGGTTTATTATTAGCCCTGAGTGCCGGCTAATGATGACCATAAGCGGCCTTGACGAGGTTTTTCATCACCACACCTTGTCTTCTTCCAACTCCAATTTGTGCAGCCTATGGGTTGCTTCACTTCTGGGAGCCAGTCCCCAGTGGCTAATAGCCAAGGTCACCAGTGTGAACCTCCGCTCATCCTAGCCAGTGTGGCTCTGACTTCCCAAGAGAAGACAAACGACTGACAAACCCACAGAGGAGAGAGTGGCACTTCTCATTAACAGAGGGCCAGTCAGGGAGGAGGATGCCACTGGCGCTGAGGCTCCTGTGGCTGCTGCCACTCTCATTGCCTCCTGGCACTGTTACAGGGCAGGTGGATGACAACTTGTTTTACTGAAGAACTCTGAAGCTGTTTCTAGGGGTGCTTTGGGGGAGAAGCAGAGGCGAATGCTGCCAGAGCTTTCTGACACCAACCCGGTGGTTTGTGTCTTCTTGACTATACACCTAAGGCTACAGCACAGTTCTCCACTTGAAATGTAGGCCTAGAGGACAATGTGCCTCTAGAGGGACTCCTTCCAGCTTTTCTTTCTTCAAATACACAGGCACGCACACGTGCGCACACACACCTACGCATACACCATCCTTTTTTCTACTTTTTTTTTTTAGGGCAGTGAATAGTTCTCAAATTCCATTGTTCATCAAAATAGCCTGGAAAAGTTATAAATATACAAGGGCCCACCCTAGGCCTACAGGGCCTAGAGAATCTATGTTTTAACCAGTTTTTCAGGTAACTCTGATATAAATGATCATTAGATCAAGCTTTGGGATATACTATTCTAGGAGTTAAAAAATAAACACAAAACCTATTTCATAGAGCGTTAAAAACTGGAAGACAATTCAAAAATATCTAGAATAGCCTTTCATTCTACAAATGAGACAGCGGATAGAAGCCTAGGCTCTAGCTGGCTCAGCCTCTTATGAGCTGGATGATTTGGGGTAGGTTATTTAAATCCTCTGTGCTTCAGTTTTCTTATCTATACAACAGAAACATTGCAAAATATTACCCACCTCACAAGAGACTGTATAAGGTTTAAATACATTAACATAGTCAAAGTTTTGGGAGAGTGCCTGGCACACAGTAACATTCAATAATTATTTGTACCATTCAGCTTCAATCAGAAAAACAGACCAACTTCGAGGAGTGTAGAATATGGGACATATTACAAGGCTTACACTATACAAAATTGTGGGAACTCATGACGTTGCTACTTCAGGGACCGGTTTCTGCTTTTGGTGCTGGTCCTAATGTCAGCAGGGCCAGAAACGTAGAAGAAAAATAGACATCAAGTAGGAATACTGAGGACGGACTAGAATCTGGAAGAATTAGCTGGAGCCATGTCTGCCTCTCACCTTCTTCAATCTCGGCGACGCCGTTGGCCCACAAGATAAGCTGGCAGCCTGCACCACAAGGTCGCGCCGGGACTTGTCCCAGTACTCAGAGAGGTTGAAAGAGCGGCTCTGGCAAAAGCTGAAGGAGCTGCAGCCTCAACTGTGCCCCAAACCAACCATGCAAGCCAGCGTATCTGTGACAATGTGCAAGAGCTTGTAACTGCCCTCATTAACCTTTAGAGGATAAAGAAAATAAAATGGCCCTTCTTCACTTTCCCCTTTCAGATCTTGCATGACTTGGAACTAAGTTGTGGCCAAACTTAACTTGGAAATATATAGACGAGGGGACTCTAAGATGTGTTGTTCCAGCTTGGTTAAGTTGACAAAGTATATAAAACCTTCATCTGGTAGATTTCTCTTAATACACATCAGGAAACTGAAACAGAGCTGGTGAGTAACTTATGCAAGGTCACACAGCACATTTGTGGGAGAAGAGAGAAAGACCTAGGCTTAGGCTACTCAACTTCTGACATTCAAGCCTCCTGTTGCCACAGAGAACTTAAGAAGATGTCTCTCTGAATGTTTCTTTAACCTATGGTGAGAAAGCCCAAGGAGATGATGGGTCTATTTCAATAATACATTCACTGAGGGCCAGTTAATCTGTCATTAGGTAGGTAGGACACCCTTATTTGCCTACAGATAAGAAAATTGTGTTGGTAAGTACAATAAAAGGTCAAAGAGACACATGCTTCAAGGGAGGGACAATGGTAGTGTTTTAGGGTGGAGCTTGTTAAAAGATGGATTATTAGGCCACGTCAAGTGACTTTTACCTAATACTCAAAGGTCATCAGTCTAGCTCCTATTTCTCTATCCTCTTACCCCTTGCTACTCTGCCCAAATGAAGCACAGTATATGCGACAATTTACTTTGAAGCCTTTTACTACTATGATAAGATGGATACTGTTTTTTTCTCTAACATTTATCTGAGTAAATCAGGCTAACCACGATCTCCTTGATACAGTGGTTGCTTCAAATTATCCAGACCTGAGCCAGTTAGCACATGGCATTTTCCTGGCCACAGGGGTGTCTCCATCAGGTGAAAGTCAGGAGATTTACTCAATGGGTTGGAGGAAGTGCATTTTCTCTTTCACTAGATACTAGAAAGGAATTATAGCACTGATTGGGCTATCAACAGCTGACAAACACAGAAGGAACCAGTCGTAGGATAGTCAACATTATGGATGAGAGAATGGAAGAAACATCATTGAGCCACTGAATCAACCATCTCTGAAGCCTCTTAATACTTTGATCAGATGGATACTGTTTTCTCCAACATCCATCTGAGTATATCAGGCTAACCATAACCTCCTTGCCACAGGAGTTGCTTCGACTCTGGGCTTTCTAGTTAACTGAGTCATTGTGTTCTCTTGTGTTTGAAATAGTTCAAGTTGAACTTTTCCATTACTTATCATAGAAAACATATGCATCACATGTGCCATTGAATATGCTGAGGATTTTTTCTCTGCAAAAATCATGGTTCTCCTTACTTTACCTAAAGTCTTCTACTTATTGTTCAAGAACCTGTTCAATTGTCCCCAAAGCCTTTGCTGATATATTTCCACAGCCTCTGTTCCCACTTAGGTTCTGATACTCTTTCAACACTTGTCTGTTTTTCCCAGAGGTGTCAAAGACCTTTGGGCTTGGTTTTATGTCGTGTCTCTATGGATTTTGACTTTCAGCCTTTCACTGACTCTGGCTTCACTGCTGCCTTTCTGAGTCTTCCCAATTAAGAAGACCTAGAGGAGAATGCCCACACTCAAAACACCCAGCATTGCCAAGAGAGAATCTTAAACAGAAGAGAAGGTACTGGAGTCCATTTTATTGCTGGTGTTGAGATGTTCACTTAAAAGATTGTCTAACTCTTTGAAACCAGCCTAGCCAACATGGTAAAATCTTGTCTCTATAAAAATTAGCAGGATATGGTGGCACATGACTGTAATTTCAGCTACTCAGGAGGCTGAGGCAGGAGAACCGCTTGAACCCAGGAGTCAGATGTTGCAATGAGCCGAGATTATACCATTGCACTCCAGCCTGGGCAACAAGAACGTAACTACTCCTTCTCAAAAAAAAAAAAAAAAATTTGTCTAACTCTTTGTATGGAAAGTTTGGAATAATCAGGGACTCCTATCAAGACCTTTAGCTTCCATCATGCAAACATCATATCGGATGAATCACCTTCCGGATCTTCCAACCAGGGTCTTTGTTTGCCTTGCACAACTAAAATTAGCAGTTAATTCACAGTCCATAATAGCTGGGGAATTATTTCATACACATGGAACAAAGGAGAGGGATCCGAAGAGGGGCCTCTTCCCTAAGTCTCATTCACGAGATTCTTCTCATTGAAGAGGCACTCTCAAGCATCCAATTTGCTGCAATTATAGCAATCAAAAAAGCATTCAGCCTCCTCTGCACCTGACAAGCCAGCTCAGGCATTCTCACCAACAGTGGTGGGGTGGTTGCTAATGCAGCTCCCATCCCCCTGATTCCAGCTACGGTCACTAATACCACCCTTATGCCCACACCCAGAGCTAGAGTTGGTTCTCCGTCCAAGGGACTCCGTCGTGTCAACATCAGTGGTAGACCTGTAGCTGCCCAGATTCACATGGGCTTACTGGTTCTTCAGAAAGAGACCGGTTAGCCTTTAGTATTGGCTTATAAATATCTCTACCCCCATAGCCTGAAAGAGAACTGATGATAGACAAACTCCTCCATTATGTAAGTTTCTAACAGCTGATAAATAAGTTTCTGCCATGATAACAGGTGCAGGTGTAGCGCCATGGAGAAGCTGGGGCCTGTCTGATTGCTGCATTGTGCCAGCTTTCATGTTACTTGAATGGGTGCTTTGTGAGTATACAGTCTCCACAGATTGCAGGGACCGGCTGCTGCTGGAGAAAGAGTGGGGATCTGTTGATTAAAGTCCCATTAACGACACACAAATAACTCTCAGCTTCCTCTTCTCACTCGCTTCTTTGTTCTAGTCCAATGGCTCTCAGGAGAGCTGAAAATGTTATTTGATTATTCCTAACCCCCATACTGCTGCTACTAGGACTCCTTCTGGAGTATCCATTCCCAGCAAGGCATGTGTACTCCTTCTTATGAACCACTCCAGGCTTGCCAGTAGATGAAAAAAGTCTGCAACCACTGTAAACAATCAGGCTGGTGTTGAGTCACTTATGTGAACCACCACTGTGCCACTCCTTTTGAACACTCCAGTGACCCCACCTCTGACATGATCCCATCTACCTAGGAGGCCAGCTGACCACAGCCCTTAGAACATTACTCAGTCTCTCAATCCCCTCTGCGAATCCTTGGGAAACAACATGCAAATGTTTATTATTGTTAAGCCTGGTCACTGAGCCTTATGGAAAATTCTCTTGTCTTTTCTCAATTTCCTCATTTATAAAATGGGAATAATGGGAATACCCAGACCTTCTTCAAAGGGTTATTGTGAGTCCCAAGTGAGACAATACCTGCAGAATACTGAATGCTCAATTAAGGAGGTGCTCAATAATATCACCATTATTTCATTATTTTTTCTCTCAATTATTAGGGTATTTTAAAATACCTTTCTCCAGAATATCCTTCTATCTCCCAATGTGATGATAAGTTCTCCTAGAGCAGGGCACTTCTAGGTTTTCTGATTTGTCCACACAATTTCTCAGGCAGCCGGAACATGGAATGAACACTTGGATGGCAGCCAGGAGCCTCAAGCTGCCCATTCTTACCACACTGCTCTGTCTGTGTGTCTTTCATTAGGTGTTCTAGTATCTCCTCTGGGCCCTCACTCTCCCTTCCCTTCTCAAATCCTCTCAAGGTAGGCGGGGCCTCTACCTGGGCTCCACCTATTGAAATCCCACTCCACCTTCTGGCTCAAACCAAAGTCCCCACCTTCTGGGAATCCCTTCCTCAGTAGCTGCAGACTACACTCGCCTCTCTTTTCCCAACTTCTCATTCCTTCACGTTAGCACCACAATGCTTAGCAACTAGTGCCTTCCTAAATAAGAAAAATATAGTCTTCTTTACCTCTTTGTACAACTCCCTTCCCTATTGTGTTTTCCACATTTACATAGCATTTTGGGGCAGAAACTGGCCCAGTGGCCAAATGTGGCCCACTTTCCTCCTGTATGGTCTAAAGCTAAGAATGTTTTAGGATTTTAAATTGTCAATAAAAGATCAAAAGAAGGAAACTGTTTCATGAAGTGTAAAAATTACCTAAAATTTAGATTTTGGCATCTACAACTAAAGCTTTATTGGAGCATAGCCACACTCATTTGTGAAGCAGGTTCACCGTGCACTGGTTACCAACTTGTCTGAGTCTGGTAAGGCAGAAGATGCTTATACATAACAAATTACATGAAACAGGTTTATTACTTACAGTTAAACAGCAAGGAATCACAGAAGTGTAGGACTGATTGTGAGCTGATCCACCAAAACTCGGAAAAGCTGCTAGGTAGATGAAGTCTCATATGCATGTGCCCCACTTGCACTGCTGCGGAGGGGCCCTGAAAAGCAGACCACCCTGGGTTTTATACCCTGGGGAGCAGGACTCACTGGGCTAAAGTGCTGAAAAGCGTCCTGTTTCCAGGTGGGAACCAGGCTGTTCCAGCCAGTCTCTCCTTGTCTCAGGATGTTGCATTCTCAGCATATTTTACAATTATTCCAGGGAATGACAGTGAGAAGAGGAGAGAGCTGGGCTGGTCCAAGGCTACCTGGAGAACTGTCCTGTCATATATTGTTTATGGCTGCCTTCACACTACAACAGCAGTGTTGAGTAGTTGCAGTAGGGACTCTTTGACCCACAAAGCCTACATTACTTACATCTGGACCTTTGCAGAAAAGTTTGCTGACCTGTACTTCAATGTATAAAAACCCACTCACATTTGCACATTCATTGGTAGTCCCTACAGGCCTATGGTAACATCTCCATCTTCAAAAGCTCAGACAAGTAAGCTGCTTGCTCAAGACTGCATGGCTTCTAGGTGGCAGAGCTGGTAGTTTCTAACTCACTCACCTTACATCCAGACCTGCACTGTTTTCCAAGGCAGCCAATATTTCAGGTAACTCTTCTTTCTTAGAATCTGTTTCCTATAACACACTTCACTTAGCAACTCCAATGAGTTCCCTCAAGAAATGTGGGCACATGGAAATGTGAGCTTGTTATCAGTAGCTCCCTAGTGTCTCCGAAAAGCTGTGTAATTGTTGGCAAATTAAAGCCATCAATAACCGGTAAACTGCTCTGCTCTTAGCTGGCTGGGCCCACAAGTGCTTTATCTAACCAACCACAACTTCTTCCTTGGTTGACTCTGATAAGGTTTAATTAGGAGGAGGTGACAAGTTGCTGGTGACCACTCATTTATAATGAACAGCAGTGAGGTTTTGGAGGGATAGATGACTTGCTGGCCCCCATCCAGGCCTGCCTGCCTGACCTGTCTCCTAACCTCTTGCCACTGTCCCTCTTCGTGTCCTTAGTTTCTGCCTTTATGGACCTTGGTCTCCAGCCATACTCTTTCCCTGGGACTTCTTTTCCCAGAGCTTGGTGATTTAGGGCAAATTATTTTCTTATACTGAGCCTAGTTTCCTCATCTGTTGAATGAGAATGATGTTTCTAGCTTTCAGCACAGTTGAGATGATCAATTGTGACAATTTGTGTAAAGCGTACCTAGCACAGCTCCTGGCATATCAGCAGGACTCAGTAAGTGATATTACAGAATTTTCTATGATACTACTGTTTCTCCATTCTGAGTCTCAGCAAGGGTGAGCACTAAGCCTTATCTGAGGAGGTTGTGCCTTCTTTTAAGAACTTTATGACTTGGGCATGACCCTTTCTCTATCCTTGCCATTCAGTGCTCAAGTTTCTCATAGCTCACTTGTCAGGAAAGCCAAGAAGGTCTGCAGCTGTGACTCCTGCCCAGGGAGGAAGTGGTAGTTCTGAACCAGAGCTGAGGTCCCTCTATGAGAATGCCACATTCCATGGAATGCCCTTTGTGGGCCACTGGGGTCACTCACCAGGCCTTTCTCCCTCCCACAGATCAGGTTCCCAGGCTTTCACTGTGGGGAGGGGTGGCTCAGTCTGCTGGAGAATTCTCTCTAGGTTCTGAGGCTGATCTTTCGGTTTCATTCAGGTCATCTACTGATTCTGAAGGGTAATCTGCTTTACTCAAAGTTCATCAATTTAAGTGTTAATTTTATCCAAAAACACCCTCCAAGGTGACACATAAAATGAATCACCATTATGCACTAGCATGCAGAAGTCCTCTCCATGGTCTCTCCCTGACGATTCTTATTTTGTTTGTCTTTCTAAATAAATGTATTTAAGAGGTAAGACAACTGGAAAGCCATATAATGTTTCTTTCTCTGTTCACGGTGGTCAAATAATAGTAATATAAATATTCCCTCATGGGGAGGTTAACTATCTCAATTATATAAAGCATTGTCAGTCTACTCTCTCATGGTTTTTCATGTAAGACCAATGATCAACTGATTTGATACCTTCATTTTTTGGACAGGGAATCTGAGACCTGGCTGGGAGAAGAGGCTGGCCTAAGGTTATCCCACACAGGAAATTAGTTGGAGAACCAGGAGAGTTGAGTAGGTATCCTGGAGCCCAGCCAAGTAATGAAACCTGCTTTGAGTAGGTCTGGGATTTTTACAATAAAGATGGCAATCTCGCTACTTTGCCCTGGCTGGTCTTGAACCCCTGGGCTCAAGCAGTTTTCCTGCTTTAGCCTCCCGAGTAGCTGGGGCTACAGGAACACATCACTGTGCCCAGCTCTCTCCTTATCTTTGACTAAATTATTTTACAACCCCGTAAGATAGAAATTAAGTTATAGAAAACTGATAGTAATACAAATAATTGTTCATGGAAATGAAATTGGATCTAATGGAATGCAACTGATTATTTTCCTGTAGATAGGGACCACTTCTATATCCTTTTGTAAATTCATTTCAGTATTCCATATTTGGTTAAAAATGTGTGACACTCCAAGATTGCTTTTGAATTCATTGTAACATCTACCAGTTCCCTCATTAATTAATGAGTTAAGTAAAGCCTTTGGCATGTATGTATTTTATATTTATTGAAGAGTCATAAATGTATCTTCTTTTAAAATGCATTCTTTAATAGGTCTTAGTGTGCACAATACTTACGTCTTTTTTTCTCATCCTACAGTTTCCACACCTCACTCAGAATAAACATAGTCTCCTATGAGCTTCTGAACATCATGAAGAATAACAGCTTGTAAAGTGCTTTAGTTTTTGCAAAGCACCTTCACTTTGATCATCTCATTTGATTCCTACAATCAGCCTGGGAGAGCAGTTAACATTTCCATTTCACAAATGGGGAAGATGAAGGTCAGAGAAAGAATGTGCTGTATAAAAGCAAGGTCTTACAGCTATATATGAGGCAGAGTCGTGACCTCAGTATGTTTCCTGTTTCTAAGTCTTATGCTCATCCCCTTCATTAAGTTATGTCATATTTCTGTGTGTGTGAAATGCTGTGGGTCTGGATGCAAAGCCGGGAGCAGGAGAGCCACTATTTTTTTTTTTGAGTTGGAGTCTCATTCTGTTGCCAGGCTGGAGTGCAGTGGTGGTATCTCAGTTCCCTGCAACCTCCGCCTCCTGGATTCAAGCAATTCTCCTGCCTCAGCCTCCTGAGTAGCTAGGACTACAGATGCATGCCACCACACCCAGCTAATTTTTATATTTTTAGTAGAGACGGGGTTTCACCATGTTGGCCAGGATGGCCTCAATCTTTTGACCCTCGTGATCCACCCAGCTTGGTCTCCCAAAGTGTTGGGATTACAGGCGTGAGCCACTGTGTCTGTCTGAGAGCCACTATTTTAAAAAGAAAGGTCCAAGAATTTGGAGGTAATGGAAGTTCTGAGAAATTGCAGTTCCATCACCAGGATTTTTGTTATTCAGCTCCCTTTTTCATTTTTCCCCTTGAGAATAAAAGCCATTTTGCACGTTAATGGATTTAATTACTGCATAGAGATCTGAACAGATAGAAAAGTATCAGGCAGTGATGACGCAGTGATGGTCTATTGAGCAGCATTTGAATTAATTTGGAGTTTTCAACGCTGTGATTAGTGAGGTTATTAGTGTTAATGTTTGAAGTTCATGCTAACAGGGTGTTACTGTGAATTTGAAGCACTAAAACAGGCCTGATTTCCTAGTATTTGTTTGTTTATTTATTAATCAGTCCATTCATAATTGGTACAGTGCTGACATATAAAACGCCCCCGGCATTCAACTTCTCAGCTTGACTTAATAAAGGATAATATTGGGTCTCATTTAGCCCAGTGCTAATAGGTTGTCCTTATCTATTCTGGTGCCTTCCCTACTGTGGACATTCTCTCCTTTGTCCTCAGACCACCACTGAGAGACAGCTAAAGCCTCAGAGCGTGTAAAAACAGCTGAACTTTAGCTTAGGATAACAGTTCTTTGTTCATTTGAGCTCTGTGTGACTCTGCGAAAAACATGCCTTCTTTCTGGACTTCAGTTTTCTGGCCAAAAGGAAAACTGGGCTTCAGTTTTCAGCTCGAAGGAAATACAGGGATCATCTAATCTAAACCTCTATAAAAGAAGAGGTTTTGTATTTCCTTTCAGCTCTGTGGTGCAGGGAGCAAATCAAAATGGAGCGATGACTGAGGAGTCATCAAAATCCAGAGTTGTGACCAAAAGATTATCTAGACAGGACATCAATTCTACAATAGAGGACAGTGAGATACAAAACAGGTTAGTGATGGCCAAGGTCAGACAGCAGGTTAGGGTCAGAGCCTGAACCTGATCCAGACATTTTAATTCCTAATCTGGTGCTATTTGCTTCTTTTCATTTAGTTATCATGTGGTTTTAAAATAGAGTAAATAATATATCAAACTATTCGACTCCCATAAAACTGGTACTTCGTCAATATAAAATGTTAACTTTTGGCCATGTTTACTCCCCCATCCCCCTCTTAATATAACATTAAAGTCCTGCAGAATTCCAAACCCTCATGTGGCCATCCTAATAAGTAACCGCCATCCTGAGGTTGGTGTGTAATATTCTTATGTGATTGTTGCTGTTAATATTTTTATTACATATGAAATATCCCATTTTCCATTTAATTCATTGAATGGTATTTTTTTCTCTGCTGGTTGGAATTATACCTTGTTTCTCTTTTCTTTTAGGTGTTACCCTTAAATACGCCTACGTAACATTAAAAATCATCTTCATTTAATCAGAATTTTTCCCGCATCAGTATGTAAAGCCACCAGTAATCCAATAACCCTCATCTTAAATTCTGTGTATTTGAAATTGTTAACAGTTCAATTCTACCTCTTTTAAGCATCCCAATTAGTCATTATTCTTTTGAATAATTTGTGCTTATTTGGATTAGACACACGTTATTTATACATTTTCCTATCTTTTTTCTTGTATATAATTGCTTTAACACATTGAAGATAATATTCTATTGTCTCTGAGTTTCTAGGTTTCCTACTAAGAAGTCTGTTGTTTGTCCAGTTTGTTTTGCTGTGTGTAACTTTTCTCTTCTCTTTGGTAAATTTTAACGTTTGTTTTGTTCTTAATTTTCATCTCAAAGTATCTAGGTATTACTAGTGGAGGGTGTCTATGTTCTTGGCCTTTTAAATTAAGAATTGGACAAAATGCACAAACAAAGCAAGGAAAAAATGAAGCAACAAAAGAGGAGATTTATTGAAAATGAAAGCACACTGCACAGGGTGGGAGCAGACCTGGGCAAGTGGCTCAAATGTCTTGTTACAGAATTTTCTGGGGTTTAAATACCCTCTAGAGGTTTTCATTGGTTACTTGGTATATGCCCTATGTAAATGAAGGATAAAGTAAAAGTTACAGTCATTTACTCAGTGTACGTCCTATGTTGATAAAGAGGATAATTCCTGTCACAGCTTAAGTGTTTCTGTTTGATTTAGTTCTAGGAAGTCCTTAGGTTCCTTGTCTCCAGGCTCCATTCTCCTGCCTCATAGGTATAAATTCATTTTTCTTTTTGCTGCTCTGAATGTATTGCATATCTCCAATCTAAAGCTTCGTATCTTTCTTCAACTATAAAAAACTCTCAGCATTTCTTTAAATTCCTACTAAAAGAATGTTGTCCTCATTCTAATATCCAAAATCTGTCTTCTATGCACTAATTCTCTCTACAGCTGTGTTTAGTATCCTCTCTTAACTGTCTGGCAAATTGTCAGTTTCAATAATTTTATTTTTTCATTTCTGTATGTACCATGGCTATTTCTCAAGTCTGCCTATTCTATTCTGTTTTCATGGAGTATTATATTTTCTTATTGTTTTATTGTTAATTTCACATCTTTAATTATGTTAAACATTTATTTTGTAATCTCCCTTAGATGGCTTTATCTCAAACTCTTAGCATGCAAACTCTCACTTCTTGTTTCTGTTTACTCTCATTTTTAAATGTATATTTTATAATTTTTGAGTGTGAGGACATTTTCAATGACAATGTGGAGATGGGTAGAAATTAGATGTGGTCTGGGTTGTCGAAGTGTCCCTGCAGAAAAGTGTTGCAGTTGCTTTTTCTAGGTGTCCCAGAAATATCATGACCCCAGAAACATTTTTATGTAAATGTTAAGGTATAGGAATTCCCACACTGAATAGGTGGCATACATTTTTTTTTTTACTCTAAGCTCCTTCATAGAATGGGTGCATGAAAGGCTTTCTTTTTTTTAATCAACACAGAATCTCAATTAAGACATTATATGCTCTTTATAATGTTGCTAGGTGGTGTGGTATGCTGAATAATGGCTGCAAAAGATATTCAGGTTCTAATCCCTGGCATTTGTGAATGTTACCCTATATGGCAAAAAGAGACTTTGCAAATCTGTTTAAATTAAGGACCTTGAGACAGGGATCCTAGATTATCCAAGCGGACCCTAAATGTAATCACAACTGTCCTTATAAATAGTGAGACAGAGGGAGATTTGACCACAAAGAGGAGAGCGTGATTTGAAGATGGAGGCAGATACTGGAATGATACGCTTTGAAAACAGAAGGGGCCATGAGACAAAGTATACAAGAAAGGCACCTCTAGAAGTTGGAAGAGACGAGGAAACAAGATGTCTTCTAGAGTCTCCTAGGAGAGCACCGTTCTGCCAGCCCCTTGATTTTACACTTCTGGCCTGCAGAAATGTAAGAGAATTAATGTGCTGTTTCAAGGCACCAAGTGTGTGGTAATTTGTTACTGCAGCAATAGGAAACAACTTGACTTAATAAAACAGGGTCTTTCTAGCCCCGTTTGACTGAGAGTGCAGTATTGACTGAATTTTCCATGAAGGTTAAGGGTGTGGATGGTGTCACTTCTACCAAGTCAAGCTAGGAAGATATCAGATGACAAGATATCATAACCCTCGTGGTAAAAAAGAAAAAATCAGACTTGAGAGGGAAATAAAAATATGATTCCATGATTCTTATTCTTTTATATTAGCCAAATAAATGATCTCAGATGATATGTTACACTTGTCAGGAAAGTGAGGATAGAAGATGGTGTTTGTATTCCATATGTTTTATAAATTGTCACATGAACAGAGAAAAGCAACTTGGGTAAATTAGTTCTGTACTTCAGTTTTCTCACGTATAATGGAATACACATGTAAAGCACTAATAATAGTGCTTCTCTCACATAATCATGGGGAGGCACCAATCGATAGTGCATGTGAAGTACCTGGCATATATATGCCTTTGCTTTGCATAGACTAATGATCTTTGAGGGGCTTGATCTAGTATTTTTGTTACAGAATCATGAGAAGAGAATGGAGTGACCCAAAAGGATTTATAAGAAGTTTTGTCAACTAAAAAAATATAAATGAAGTTTTGGAATTTATCACCAAAGCTTTGTTAAACAGAAAGTTCTGTTAATTTTGGAAGGAGGTGGGGCCAGTATAAAATGGAAGATGCTAATGTGATTGCTATGCTGTTCATTCAACAAAAACGTGCCTGCAGAGTGGTTAACTTATGCTAAGTGCGACAAGGGAAGCAGATATCAACAGCAACCACACTCTTCTCATTTAGAACATCCAAGTGAACTGTTGTAGCAGTTCACAGTGTTGCAAGTGAATCTCATCAGCATCCTCTGAGATGGAGAATCCAGAAATTACTTATCAGCATTTTATGGATGAGGAAACTGGCCTTCATTTTTAACAGGGTCAAAGCTGACTCTCTACCAAGTCTCCTAATTCAATGCAGCTGACCCCATATCATAGACGACAGGATGGGATCTCTCATCTCAAAGGGTTTACAATTGTAAGGAAAACGATATGGATGAAGAGAGGGGTGGATACTACAAGGTAAAAAGTGACCATCACGAGATATAAAAGGAGAAATAAATAAGGAGCTTCGGGAGATTAGGAAGTCTGTGGCATGGATCGGAGAGGAGTGCCTGGTAAAGCAAAGCAGAAAGCACTGTGGTGGAGCAATGAAACACACATTTTAAAGTTCTTTGCCTTAAAAAACAAAAGCCAATGGCCCAATAATAATACAAATGGTTTCTTGCTGTGCCAGCATGTTCCATCATATTCTCCAATCCACAGACAATATTGTGTATGTACTTATCATACGTGAGGAACTGGTTACACTGAAAAAAAAAAAACTTTGATGTACCACAGCACTATCCTGATTCAGGGAAAAGGGCAGTACGCTGTGTCACCAGGAGACCTGCAGTCCAGTGCCGACACTGCGAGTGACATCGGTTAATGTGTTTCCTCTTTACCTTAGTTTCTTCTTCTACACATTAGGAATCTAAAATTCCTTTGCTGCTTTATCATTCTTAATCTGAATGATGAGACGTTTGTCTACTCTGTTGTCTTCTCTTTCGTTATTCTCATTTTCATTGTCTTACGTGATTTTCCTTTTCTCCTTTCCTCTTAATTATTTTCCTCCTCTTTCTTTTGGGATGGACCCTCTTCTCACCTCCCTAGTGGTTATTCTGCTTCTCACGTTCAGTGTCTGCATCTTTTCTTCTTCATTACCTAAGTACATGTAAATTGGTTATGTTGCTGATGCGGAAGCAATCTTTAAAATTAGTTAAAATATGCCAACGTCAAACATGACGAATCTTCCACTTTTGGACTCCTCATGATTTTAATCATCCAAAATCAGCCAGTTGAGAAACAACAGCATGAGGTCCAGATTCCCTTAGCATCAATTTTTTTCTTGTTCTGTCCTTTGATGATGATGTGTGTGTGTATGCGTGTGTGTGTGCGCTGTGTTCACAAGAGTTGTTAGTCGGTTCAGGTGTTATTTAACTCATCAAATAGCACTGAGCCCTCGCTATATTCCAGGCACTGACTGAGTAGCTGTGGATAGGAATGATATAAAACAACAACCACAGCATCTAGAGGCTGCGGTCAGAATGAGACTTGGGGATGGGTGGATGAGAACACACCGACATGGTTAGGCATAAAGAAGGAAGCTTTGGCTGCATAATGAGGATACTTTGGCCCATGACTCAGGAATGCCGGGCTCTTGTCTTCAGCACAAGTTTCTTGGATGTTGCTGAACACACGGTAAATGGCAGCAGCGTGGGAACACAATTGCCACTTTGCTGCTGAGGCGGGGCCCTGATAATCCATGATAAAGGCCTAACAGGTTTTACCATGATAAGGTAAAATGTGATTCAGAGAATATAATTTAGGCCTATTGACTGCCTTCCTAAGTACCAAATCTGAGACTAATACATTTAGAAATACCCATCGTGGGAGACATAAAGAGAATTTAACCTGAAACCTATTTAATCAGCTAAGCTGAAGACCAGCAAATCTAGTCAATCTGGCCTGGAGCCAGACATTTCCTGGACTTCAGGCAAAAAAAGCAAGAGAGAACACAGCACATGGCTGCTGCTTGGTCTAGGTGGAATAAGCCAGGTCACAAGGAAACTGGGCTTACTCGGTGTCCTGGCTCTAGGCAGTTGGCAAATTTTCTTGTTTTTGGAAGTGGAAGTACCTGCAGAGGGAAATACTCCCTACCATCCTCCATTAAGACAGGAGGAGTTACTGATCTGATGCAACCTGACTGAGTTTATTAGAGGAGCAACAGCATTCTTTCCCCTAACAGGGACCTGGAAACAAGACATTGCTAATAAAGCGTGCAGATTTAGGGTGAAGCAGTAGGGTCAACCCCATTTCAGGTTATCAAAGAAAGTTTAGGAACATGGGTAAAGAATTGTATCTGGATAAGGTGGTGAATTATTTTCTGATTTCTGAATAAATGTTCAGATAAGCAAAATGGCATAACCAAGGCCACACTGCAGAACCAAAGCACAGATGGACCTTCTGGCCCCAACTCCAGGGCTTTTTCCATTCACCACAGCTGCCAGGGGAATAGACAGCAGTCTAGGCAAATGGGAGCAGCAGGGGTCACAGCAGGTGGGAAGAGTGCCTGGGAAAAGCCCGCTCACTGAAGATGAGATTCCTATCCTTAGCAAGAGGACTGGTTAGAGGAAAATTGAAAAAGCACAGCAAAGCCCTACACAGAGAGGGATGGGGGACAAGGCTGGCTTTCCATGAAGGCCCAGAGACATATAGACCAGAAGTGAGGATCAGATGGGGTTTGGCTGCATGCCACAGTAGAAAGCCAGCCACTGAGCCAGTGCCACTGTGCCAGAGGGCTCCTGCAGCCAGCCCACGGGGGGCTGGATTCTAGAGCATTTACTGGTGTGCCCTAAATTGCTATATCCATTCATAAAAAAATCTGTTGCTCAGAATTGAAAAGGGACCTCTGGCTTTGCTTGCCTGGGAGAGAGATGGACCCTTTCAGAAAATACAAATGACTTGGAAGCCTCTGACTCCTTGTACCTTTAGCAGGTGCTCGGCAAATACGTGTCGTGCCTAAACCACACCAGAGTAGATGTAATGTAATGTCTTATATGCTGGTATGAACAGAGGGTTATTATAGGCAGAACATCTGTAAAAGTGGAATTAGGGGACATCACCCTCCTTGAACATCAATGCGTTCACCTATCAGAAAGCTCATCTGTGCCTCGCGTTCCAGTTGCTCACAGTAGCTTTACTGACAGAGATTTGAATATGACCAGGCTTGGAATACTGTGACTTTGGAGTTAGATTATGGTTTGCAGTCTGGTTTTGCCACTCTATATAAACTTTTACCCCAAGCACTCATTTTTCCACATAAGAAGTTCTTATAGCTGCCATGGCATCCCCTGTCCCTTGGCTTGTTACAAAGATTAAATGTCATAATGTGAGGTTAGTGCTGTAATAGTCAAGAGAAAAAGTGTCCATCTACCTGAGCTTGGGACAGTCAGAGGTGACTGTGCAGAGTAGCTCTATGGTTCTAAGTATTTAACTTCTCTGACCCTCAGTTTTCCCCTCTATAAAGCAAAAATAAAAATACCTACTTCAAATTATTTATCTAAGGATAAGATAAAATAATCTATATACATGGCATTTGGACATAGTATGTGCACAGTTAAAGGTGGCATTATTCCTGTTGGTGTCATATGTTACCTTCCACAATATGAAATATACTATCTACTATAGAATAGTGATTCCTGAAGTCTAATGTGCATGAGAATCACCTATGGAGTTTGTTAAAAATATGGATTCTCAGTCTCATCTCACTTCAAACGATTTTGAGGGGTGATCTGAAACATGCTCTTTAGTGAGCACTCTCAGGTGATTTTGATGAAGTCATTCAATGATCATACTTGGAAAACTATTGCTATAGAATTATATATTAAATAGAAAATCTGGCTTTGGTTCATGGCTGTCAAAGCTGCCTAGGTTAGGCCTATGTCCTAAAAATGTCTAACATCCCTTTCTTTCCCTTCTCCCCTATCTCCAAGTGTGACAGAAGTGGCAGTTGTTTAAAATTAGCTGCTACTATTGTTAGCATCTCCTTTAGATACCTCTCAGAGGAGCAGCTCTCAACCTTGGAGGCATATTAGAATCACTTAGAAAGCTTTCAATCATCTTGAAGTCCAGGTCAAACCCCAGACCAATTAAGTAGGGATCCCCGGGTGGACCCAGGCACTGGGGTTTTGGAAGCTTGCCTGGTGATTTCAATGTGTAGCCAAATTGAGAACCGCTGCTCTAGACCCACTTTCCCCCCAATCCCTTAAATCGTCTCCCTAACCTAGCTTCCATCCCATGTCTTCTATCTTGGAATTTCTTCTTTTTCAAATTTTTTGGCTGAGTCCACTCAGCAGGTTTCCTGGTTTTTTTGGGATTTTTCCTAATGCCCTGATGCATCTTAACACTTCTCCATTTGGTACTCATGTGCTACTCACCATTCTGTCCAACCCTGCAGGAAAGAAAGGATGTTGGAAAAAAAGGATCAAACGTGCCGCTGTCCTTCAAACTGGTTTGCCATTTGCTTCTGCTGCAGTGTTTTTCTTACTCTTGCCTACTTATCCTGCCAGAACTCATGCAGAGTTCTCCTCCCCTGCGCAGTCTCCTGTGACTATCCCAGGCTCAGGTAGATGGACCCTTTTACTCTTGACTCTCTAATAGCACTAACCTCACATGTTCTAACATTTAATCTGTGTAACAAGTAGAGGGTGAGGAGATGCCACAGCAGCTGTAAGAACGTCTTATGGGAAAAATGTATGAGTGCTTGGGGCAAAATTTCATATCAAGCGGAGTAAAAAACAGGTCAGAAATGCATTTTCAAAATCAAAGAGGGATTGCTAATCATTCCAGAGAGAAGAAAGGAGGTCATCCATGCTGCAACATGACCTACACCATGATTTTCTCAAAATCCTGAGTGTATTTTAGAAAATTATTACAAAATATTTGATAAGAATAGATTTCTTAGGGCACTGCTAACAGGTCTGTGTCCAGGGACTTGCAGGGAAAAACAGGTCACATAAGCACTGGCATAAATACAAGAATCAGCAGAGGACTCTCACAGAAACCTTAGAGAGGGCTTTAGAACATCACAGCTTGTGGAATATGTGTAAAGGCCAGATTTAACCATACCTCTAAGGAGCAGAGAGTTCTCATATATTATCAGAATTCTTTTTAAGCATTCTCTATGCAGACTGAACTGTGGGTTTTCTGATGGAAGGGCCTACCTTCATGCATCCCAGTTTTCTAGTGCCTAGGACAAGTCTTGGCACATGGGTGCTCTGAATAAATGTTTGGAGAATGAACAATACAGAAAGCACATAATATAGTTTTTTTTTTTCCTAAGGTTCAAGAAAACACAAAGTAGTCCTTATCATCTGTGGCTATTTTTATGGCTCAGACCAAATTCTCCTTTATTCCCCACTTAGATGCTATCGAACCTGTTTCTCCAGACTGTTATTCAACATTTGATTAATTTGAACTCAAAATGACATTTCTAAATCCCCTATTCCCAAACACACAGCTCCCCAGAAACACCTCCCACTATTTACAATTTCACTTCATTGAAATATGATGATGCCAGGCAGACAGCAGTGTGTATTCAGTGGAATTCAATTTTCCTGATCACTGGCTTCATCGATCAGTCTGTTTGCAAAGGGCTGATGCAAGCATTCATCCACTTCGTGCAGACGGTGGGTGAGCCACCCTCTTATTATTTCTGCAAGTGAAAAAGGTTGTTAAACAATAATGATGGTATTCTGAAGGATCACTTTATTATTGTTGTTTTAGGCTTTATTGAGTTTCTATCATGGGCCAGGAGCTTTTACTACGTGTTCATATTTAATCCTTACAATTGACATTTTGCGGGTGAAGAATCTGAGACTTTGGGAACTTAGGTGAATTGTCCACAGTTACAGAGCTGGCAATGTGTGGAAACAGAATTCAAACGCAGTTCTTGTGATTTCAGAATTGAGTACTATCCATTATACTTGGTTCTCCGCTTGGCAGTTGTCTTGGGCCTGAGGCAGGGAAAGTAGAAAGAAGTGACTGAGAGGAATCCCACACAGTCTGAAAGGGGAGAAAAGTTACAGTGGCTTATGAGTCAACATAGTCACCACCTGTCACTCTCTCCTGGGATCCTCACTGTGGCTGAATAGGCATTTGTTACTGCAGCCAGAAGGCTACACTTGGCCACAGGCCTGTCTCTTCCCACGTGTTGTGAGATCCTTGAGACAGTGCATGCCGTACACAAACGCACACACTCGGCAGTGCCCAGCCAAGAGCAGCTGGTAGCATGATGAGCAAATGTGGTGTCAGAGAAGAGGTGTCTTGAGGGAAGGAATCTCTGTGACTCTTGCAGGCAAGCCGCATCTTCACTGACCTTACCAGAGGTAGTGGTCTGGGCATCTGCCTTAGGCAGAAGAAAGAAAACAGGCCTGGGGGAGACCCATCCAGAATTCCAGTCTATCTGGTAGCATTGTCAACATGAATCCCCCTGAGGATAAAACCTGCAGGATAAAATGTTTCCTAACCCAGGCAGACCCAGGAAAGTGCTCTGCAGGACCCACCCCAGCCCCATCGTGGTCCAGGAAACATGACTACTGTCTCTTCAAAACTTCACTAAACATTCTTTGTTGTTCACTCCTGAGTCAATAGACACCTTCTACCTTGCAGCTACCCTCAATGCATGAAATGCATGGAAAAAATCTAAAAGAGAATTATATTTTTGATCCATAGGTAAAGTTGGAGAAAAATTGGGAGCATGCTTCTCTCTCTCTCTCTCCTTTTCTTGGTAGTTTTTTTTCCTTTTGTGACCGAGGCTTGCACTGTCGCCCAAGCTGGAGTGCAGTGGTGTGATCTCCACTCACCATAATCTCCACCTCCTGGATTCAAGCGGTTCTCCTGCCTCAGCCTCCTGAGTAGCTAGGGTGTGTGCCACCACACCCAGCTAATTCTTTTTCTTTTCTTTCTTTCCTTTTTTTCTTTTTTTTTTAGTAGAGATGAGTTTTCCCCACATTGGCCATGCTGGTCTCAAACTCCTGACTTGAGACGATCGTCCTGCCTCGGTCTCCCAAAGTGTTCTGCTGTCCAGTCCAATATCAGGTTGTACATTAAGGATTGACTCATGCCAGCATCCCTGTGATCACAGTCACGCTTTTATCATCCAACCTTAAATCCTTAAACCTTAATATTTAGTTCTCTTAGAAAAATAAAACCTGATATATGAAAACTACTGTACTGAATACAATCTGACACTGCTCTAAATAGAGAACCTCCAGGAAGCCATTCTGGTGGGCAGTGAAAAATCACAGGAGATGCAGTGTCTGAAAAACCAATACAGATTTCAACAATCATGTTGTTAAGCAAAGAGTCTTAGATAAGCTTTCTAATCTTATCGAAGGCTTACTCCTATTCCCCACTCAGCTGGCGAAGTTCAATTACATCGTAGGTCAAAATAAACACCGTAGGGGAAAGATTTTATTGTTTTGCTGTCATTCAGGCTAAGTATTTGACTCCTTGTAGACAGCAAGCATCAGAATTTCAAAATTCTGTGTTTGTGTGTGTGTGAGAGAGAAAAAGATAGAGAAAGAATATATATATATATTGTTTAGAAGTCCTATTGTATAGTAAATTTTAAATATTGTCTTAAACTTGGTTAATTGCCGATTGATATTTTGTGTTCTAGTTGTCAAAAAAAAAGAAAAGGGGAACAAAAATAGAAATATTTGAAAAGAGAGCAAAAGCACAAAGCAAAAGGACGAATCCCACCACTACTCAGACCAAGTCTTCACCTCACTTCGAAGGACTTTGTCATCTGAGCCACCGCCCTACTGGGGTTCTCTCTTCACGCCACTCTACTTTCCAGCCTTTATTTTTCCCATTTTCCCCAACATCTACCACCAGCAATGGCGTCACTAATTTGACTTAGTTCCAGAACACAGAGCCTCAGCTCCAGCTGCCCCCATGTCTAATGTGGAAAGTGATATGAACATAGATACACATATGATCTTTACAATGTTTAAAGTATAGTGGACTGTAAAAGGCACTGTCACCCACCCACATCACTACTTTGTTCCTCAATACCGCTCCATGTATGAAGTAGGCAGAGTAAGTACACACGTCAGCATTTTTAAAAGAGAAAATAGAAAGAAAACATCAGAACTAGAGTTCTGTTTGGGAGCCTCGAGTTCATGTCATTTTCACATGGATATTAGCCTTCATTTACATAATGTTTGCCAGTGTAAGACACCATTAAAAATGCTTTATGTTGGCTCACATAATATATAGCTGCACCTACTCTGATTCAAAATGCAATTGAACTTTATCAGTTTTATACAAACTATATATTTAGTTTTATACAAACAAAATAATCTATGGTGGGGAAGGAGAGTTAATTAAGGGGGAAAAATGAACCATTGGCTATGGCTATGTAAATGATGCAATTTTCAGTGGTCATGCAGCATTTGCAACACTGAACATTTAAAAAAATACTTTCTCACATGCAGTCCCTTTCATTCTCACTGGAGTCCCATGAAGTGAGTGTCACTTTCTGCATTAGACACGGGAGCAGCAGGAGCTGAGGCTCTGTGTTCTGGAACAAAGTCAGATTAGCGATGCCATGCCCAGTGGTGCAGGCAGTCGGCAGATCTTATGGGTGGTAGATGTTGGGGGAAATGGGAAAAGTAAAAGCGGAGTGATGTGAAGAGAGAACCCTAGTGGGGCAGGTGGTTCAGACGACAAAGTCCTTCAAAGTAAGGTGAAGACTTGGTCTGAGTAGTGGTGGGATTTATCCTTTTGCTTTGTGCTTTAGCCTTTAATGACATCCATCTCCTTCACCTTCCAGATTTATGCTCTTTCATCATGAACCCATTATGTGCTCAAGAGACTATGTACTGCAGATGTTCTCCTCAAAGAGCCCTTGTAATTCCACTTGCACCCACACTCAGAATCTGATCAAGAAAAGAAGGACAGTGGGTTGGGAGCTGGGGATCAGCAGCCATTGTCCCCCATGGCAGCCTGATGGGATGGTAAATTCACAGGGATGCACAGGCTGAAATGTGTGTGTCCACTTAATTCATGGTGATAGCTCTGCTACCTCTATAGCTGAGCACTGGGGTCATCCAGCCAATTCACTCCCTTAGTTGGCAGTGTCTTTGGACAAGGAGAATTCATAGAGTGTGGGCCAGGGCTTAGGTTTCCAGCTATCACTTAGCAAATATATCCAGCCTTATCATTTGATTTTTCACTTTAACAATTACTTACCAACCACTGAAAATTAGCACCATGTCAAAAGCTGAATATAAGGGTAAACTTTTATTTATTTAGCAAATACTTATGCAACACTTATATGCTACGCAGTGGTTTAATTGCTTTATTATTAATAAAAACTTAGTCTTCACTCCAATAATAAGAGGAATATCATCCTCATTTCACAGATGAGAAAATTAAGATGCAGAAAACTTAAGAAACTTGCCTGAGATCACACAGCTAGTGACATTTAGAGATGGAATTTGAATCTATGGTATATAGCTCCAAAGTAGATACTATTAACAACTGCCTTTCAAAATCTCTGCCTTAACTATTTTGTGGCCCAGAAAGTCAGACATAGCAGATTATAATAATTATTGCAATTGCGAAGAAACAGTTATACTGGCTGCCTGGGTCCCTGCGCTTTTCTGATCCTGGTTGCTACTGTTCTTGGTCCCTCATACTTTATTCTCACCAGCCTTCTACTAACTTTTTCCCATATATGACCCAGGGACCAACTCTTTGTCACTGTAAGGAGGATTTATGTCTTCCTATACCAGCAGTGCAGGACACTTGGCATCAAGACAGCCTGGCTGCTCATCCTGTGCAGACCCATGCTCTCTAAATGGGTGCCTCCTGCTCAACTCTTCTGATCAAGCCCCATCTCATATAACTGACTCAGAAATTTCAGCCTCTGCCTTGGGCCCTGCTCAGGCTCTCTGGAAGGTGCACTGTTCTCTCTGTGTTTGGAATGAACAAGAAGGGGATCTGGCTGAAACATTTGAGTCTTCATCTAGGATCAGGGCTCACTGCACTCTTCAGGCTACTTAAGCAGGTGGCTCCTTCCTTCCTCATTGCTTCAAGTGTGTCCCTCCAGTGCTTGGACATGAAGGCTGGCCTTCTCTGTGGAAGAGGGCCACTTTTCAGCCAATGGTAACTGGGCATCTTCCCAATGGAATATCTAAACAAGCCTTGAGGTCTCAAACTCCTTAGGACTAAAGCTCTGTCTTCTCTCCCCAACCCTTTCTCCAACTGTATATCTGAGGTTCTGAGACCTGCTGACTGATGTCGCCAGCATTGCCTGCCCACTTCAGACACCTCCCTTACCACTCTCCTTCCCCAAGTCACATGCAGCACTGCCATCTGTCTCCACACCCTGCATGTCTCATGCTCCACTTATCACAACCCTCTCACGTTCTCTGCAACTGTTTCTAGATCACCCTGATGTCTCCTCCAGCAACTTCTGCAATTGCAAGCAATTCATCAGCAGTCTTCACGCTTGGACTGTTTATTTATATCAAATTCTAGGCTTTGGCCTCACTTTATTTTTTAGGTATTTGATCTCAAGAAAATCAAGAATTTCTGACACTCAAGACGGCATTTTTCTCTTATCTTTTTCTTCTGAATCCATAAAACAGAGGCCTCCATTGTGTAATCAAAGGGAACAGGGGGCAGAAGTTTCACCCAAGGCATTGTGATAAATACATTTAATCTTTATTTAGTGTTTTCAGATATGCTAGGCACTCTATTATATTTTTATTTTCACTTTCTTATTCGTCCTTAAAAACTCTTTTAAATTGGTAGTTATTACTGTAACTACCCAAGGGGTTCTTCCTGCCCACTGCATAAAGACCACAGCATTGTAGTAGAGTATAACAGACAAGATGCATGCCATGCCGCATGGGAGATGGAGTTCCTACTCAAATTATCTTGTCAGAAGCTCCTAGGTTAGGAGATTTTAAAATGTAGTTTGGGGGAAAGGGTGGGAGTGACTAGGTAACAGCTGCTTGCTGCTAATTGATTAGAGAGGAGATGAAATCACAGGGGGTCAAAGCTGTCCTTCTGAAGACTAATTCACTTCCGGGTGGACCATGGGAGCTGGGCTGGCAGTTCAAGTGGTGCCATTGGGTCCAGGTGGAGCCATGGTGTCAGAGTGTTCAAACCAGAGTGATTTCGTCTAGAATAGGAGCTGAGTAAAATAAGGCTAAGAACTACTGAGCTGCAGCCCTAAGAGGCTAGGCATTCTTAGTCAGAGGATGAGATAGGAGGTCAGCACAAGATACAGGTCACAAAGGCCTTGCTGATAAAATAGGACTGTGGTAAAGGAGCCAGCCAAAACCCCCAAAACCAAGATGGTGTTGAAAGTGACCATTGGTCCTCATTGCTCAGAATATTTTAAACAGAATACGTTAGCATGCTGAAAGACACTCCCACCAGCATCATGAAAGTTTACAAATGCCAAGCAACATTAGGAAGTTACCTCTAAAAAGGAGAGGAACCCTCAGTTCCAGGAATTGTCCACTTCTTTACCAGGAAATTCATGAATGATCAATCCACCCCTTGTTTAGCATGTAATCAAGAAGTAACTAGAAGTATATTCAGTTGAGCAGTCCATGTCACTGCTCTGCCTATGGAGTAGCCATTCTTTTATTCTTTCACTTTCTTAATAAACTTGCTGTCACTTTACTTTATGGACTCACTCCAAATTCTTTCTTACACGTGGTTCAAGAACCCTCTCTTGGGGTCTGAATTGGAACTTCTTCACAGTAACAATGGGTGTCAGATATGGAAAAACCTGGAAAGATATCTCCAAAGCCCAATCTACAATAGGGGTGTTATTTGCAGGAGTGATTGGCGAAGTTGTGTATAACTTTTGGAATAATGGCTAACAATCTTATGTCAATTATGCCTGCGCCTTTGCAGGACTCAGACTCCTCTCCCCCCACAGCCTGATGGCCTCCTAGTAGCTTTATAAAAGTGGTTGAGTTTTGCAGCAAGGCCTATTATCATTTAAACTATAGCCCACGTGTCTTCCAAAGTTAGCTGAGCCCAATAGCCCAGGAATAATCAATGGAATGGCAAGATAGTGGAAGGTGATAGTTCATCTTATTGTTATAATTTTCTGACCGACATAATTTTTGCAAAGGCAGTTTCCATGTCACCATTTTACAAATGAGAAAACTGAGGAGTAAAGCATTTAAAGATTTTAAAGTATTTTTTAAAGGAGCTCAATAGTTAAAAGTCAGCTTTATTAAAAGGCTAACATCCAAGACGTGTGTGTCTTTGTGTGTATATGTGCATATTTGTATTTAAAAGGCCTTCATGTTTTTTTGGTTTGTTGTTTGTTTGTTTGTTTTTCTCTCCTAGGACTTTTTCTTTTTTTGTGAACAAAAGCTTTTTTTTCCCTCAGTTGACTGAATTCGGTTTTCACCTGATTTTTTGACTAAAATAGTTATTGCAACAGAGGCTACTTTTGTCTCTTTTAGGAATAGTGTAGTTTAGACACTTAGAAATGTTCTTGTTTAAAAATTTTTTTTAATTGTACTGTAAAAGCATCACATAGTCTAGTCTCATGATCATTCTCCTTTTTTGGAGACACAGGATTCAGTGTGGGCTCTGCCCATAGCTCAGAGATCCAGATTAAAAGAAAAAAAAAGATAGCCTCTACCAAAATAAAATTGGTCTCCTTATATAATTTTATGATAAAGCTCTATGATTTTATGTTTGATTTGGCATCCATCTTTAGATTAAAGATCCCTCTAGCATCACCAAAGTTTTTCTCTTTATATCTTGAAATGTAAATTTTGCCGTCTTATTTTTTATCTAAGAGTTATTTTCTTCAATATACAGATTTAGGGCTATTTAGCTGACAAGTGCCAGGGTAAGAAATAAATAAACTCAGGTTGTCAAGAGTTTTCAACTCTAAGATAGGAAAAAAAGTAAGTATTAGAAATCTATAAGATTACTTCTATTGGCATGCCCAATATACCTATGTATTTATATGTTGTATACATAATATTTCGTTACCGAAAATATATAAAGAGTTCTAATTAATTGGCTTAAGAAAATAAAAGCACTTGAATCAAATACTTCATCAGGAAAAAAGACTAGTCAAATGCTTTTCAAGTTTATGTAACTTAATTAAAATCTATAATAAATAAGCTAGCTTTAAAATTATTAATAATGTTAGAAATGTTTTAAGAATTGCCAGCATACATTTTTGTTTGCATTTATTGATCAAGCAATTTCATACTTACCCCTTCCAACTATATTTTAACACTATAAGGTGTTAAAAATTTGGCATAGGTGTAACAAATCTATAAACCCAGCCCAAAACAGAATGATTTTTGCTTGCATAATTTTTAAGAAATAAGACATTGATATAGGTTTGATGAAAATAGTTGCATCTTGAATTCAGTAAGATTACCATAACTTCTAATCCCAGGGCTTTAGGAGGTTTGTTTTGGGAGAGGACTGTTACCATCTTTGTTTCAAAGCTAAACTGTATTCCCCAAGTTAGTTTGGCCTATGCCCAGGAATAAACAAGGACAGTTTGGAAGTTAAAAGCAAGATGGAGTCAGCTAGGCCAAATCTTTTTTGCTGTCTCAGTTATAATATTGCAATGGCAGCTTCAAAACTTTAAATCATGACTATCATAGTTTTCATAAATAATCTAGGTAAGCAATTAAAATAACAATTAGGTAAATATAGAGGGATAAATATTTGTAGACTAACTTTTCATAATTTAGGGTATAAAGTTATATTAAATTAAATAACAGATATTTTGTTATTTGGGTGTTTTCCAATAAATATATGTTGTAGGAAAACATTCTTGCTTAAAAAAAAGTACTGTGTCCTTTGTCTTTTTTTTAAAAAAAGGTGAACATATTTTGTCTAATTCAAAGCTTATTTAAAGGTTTTGTATAAAACAAGGTAAAGAAACCAGGAAATCTGAGAGATATAAAAACAGGTATAAAAATAAAGAGTTTTTTTGTGGTAAGAAAGCTTAAAGAGAAATAATTTTATATCAGAAATAATCTTGTATGATAAATTTAGTCCTAAAACAAAATGACTGGTTGTTTAAAAAAGAGGGATGCTCAGGACAAACCAGAAAATCCAAGCATGTCATGGATGATCTGTGTAAGTCACACACAATAAGATAATTTTTTAAATAAAATTTTTAAAAACCCCAAACTTTTATATGGTCAAGTTGTTTATAATTAAAAGAAAATTATAGTGCTCTTTCTAGAGATTGAGCTTGGTGCAGAAAAACCACTTATACATTAAATTACTGGTTAGAACAATGAAATTTTCTTAAGGGGTTGATTCACTCTTAATAAATTATAAGAGATTTTAATTCTTTTTTTAACCCAAAGTTTAACTTTTATTGCATCTTGCTCTTTCCCTTCCCTTTTAAAAGGTACATTTTCTTAAAGGTCTAAGGAAAATGTTTTCTTCCCAACATAGTATTCTGTGCACTGCAAATTATTTATTTATTTACTTAGCCTTTTGGTAACTTGCCTAAAGGATTTTATGTTTTATTGAAATAATTTCTATGCCATTATTATTAACTTTGGTTTGCTTAGGAAAAAATGAAATTCAATTTTTTTTTAAAAAAAGTTAAGGTTATTACATTCATGTATCTTCCTGTATGTGCTTTAAAGTCCTTGTGACATTGAGTTACAGGGCTCTGACTCCTGGCCACCAAGTCCTGCTAAACCTTAAATACTGCCAGCAATCAAACTCTCAATTAAACTCTTTCAGGCACTGTAAAAGATACCAATCAAAACAAATTGCATTCCCAAGACACAGGGCCAGAAAGTAGATCTATTCAACTCCTGAAGTCCCAGGGACTATTGCAGAAGAGATGGGCACATGAGATTATAAGGGCCAACTTTAAAAGATAAAGTAAGTTCAGTTTCCCTCTAAATTAATCATTAATGTCAAAAGCACACTGATGCAAGTCCAACATATGGGCCTCTGTGTCAGATTAACAAAGTTTTCTTGAGGCATTAACTGACTCTTTAATAAAGGTTATAAAAGTTATAAAAGGCTTATGAAAGTTTTATCTTATGGTCAAGATTTAAATGTTATAGATTGTTTAGACATTTTTTTTTTTGAGATGGAGTTTCATTCTTGTTACCCAGGCTGGAGTGCAATGGCGTGATCTCGGCTCACCGCAACCTCCACTTCCTGGGTTCAGGCAATTCTCCTGCCTCAGCCTCCTGAGTAGCTGGGATTACAGGCAAACGCCACCATGCCCAGCTAATTTTTTGTATTTTTAGTAGAGACGGGGTTTCACCATGTTGACCAGGATGGTCTCGATCTCTTGACCTCATGATCCACCCCCCTCAGCCTCCCAAAGTGCTGGGATTTCAGGCTTGAGCCACTGCGCCCTGCCCTGTTTATACATTTTGAAAAACAAATTTAGTTGGTTTCATACTGTTTTTATTAGGGTTTATTGTTTGGAAAATTAAGTCTCCTCTATAAAAGAATGAAGGTTTTGCCTTTTTAAAAAAATCCCGAATTATTACTTTGGTTAAAAGAATGACTTGTTTTACAATGACTTGTGATCCTATTTTGCGATAGCAAGTGTTTTAAACCTTTGATATTTGACAAACTTTTCAAAATCAAACTTTTTCTGACTTAATTCATCTTTTAAGATATTAGGTTTCCTAAAGTCCAAACATGACATCATTTGGCTTATTTTGTACAAAAATTGTGCAGGAAGCATTGTCAAATATGAAATGGTGTTTGGTTTTCTTTGGGCTATATTTGTATAAACGTGTTATTGATATGTGCTCCAAAATTTGAGGAAACTCCTGTAATTCTGATATGACTTAGTGCATATTATCAGTAATAGTGGTAATTGTTATGTTAAAATTATTGTGTGTCATAAGGTAACAAATTTCCTTGTCAATTGTGTCTTTGACTATGGATTCCCTAAAACATTTTGTTACTCTTGGACAATTGCTTTGTTGTTTTGTTACTCTTTAGAAGGTGGTTTTATAATCAGCTATAAAACTCTAACAGATACTCTTGAATGCAGTTTTCTGATAACTTTGGAGACCGTGGCATCAGAATAAAGGAAAAACTTTCAGGACTCATGGAGAGCTAAAATGTTTATAAATATCAAGCAGAACGGGAACTAACTGCAAGGACTAAACTAATCTTTTCTACTTTTTGCTTAAAATGTTGCTGATCATTTGTTTTGTTTTCCAGAGCCTTGAAACTTTTCTTTTGAGGGATTGACAGCTTTTAGCAGTTTAGTACACTTCTATCAATAAAATTTGGAGCATATTTGTTTTTCTCTACCTAATTTCTCCAGAATTTGGAATCTATTTATGAGTATTTGTAACATATGGCAATCCAGTTATTTACATAAGTGCAACAAGAATTTGCTTTTATTTGTAACAGGACACAATTGGAGAAATTTATTTTACCAAGGCTTTGACTGGAATGATGTGTTGTCCTTTAAGGAATCGAACTTGACTTATGGAGCCATTAAAAGCACTTGGAAAAACTGGCCTCATACTTTACACAGTCTCTGTACACGGTTTCTGACCTGTAGTAAGTAAAGACTGTCACTTTCTGAAAGGCCCAGGAGACCCAAGTTTATCTTTGAACCTCAAGAGGAGGGGAAATTCACCCAATTCATAGATATTTGATGGTATAAGTCCATGGCTGGGCTTGGCTTTAGAAAAGTCTTATCTGAGATTCCTTCTGTGGAACAAAGTTCCATCAAAGCCAATTTTTAAAAACCTATGTGAAAAATAATTATTCTTGGTGCACTTTGTACAAACAATCTGGCCAAGTATAATAAAGCAAATCAGTCCTACTATGATTTTTCTTTAGTAAAAATGGAAAACCGGAGAGAGAAAAATTATGTTTGAAACACTATGGTACACTTGTTGTTAGATTCTGGTGTTGCCTAATGTTTTCAATTTTTATTATTTTCTACAGTTTGGGCTAAATTATAATTTTTCCTGGCTACAAGTCTTTAAAATAATATTTTCAATTATTTCTTTTTTTCCCCTTTTCCCCTACTTGTGTCCTAATTTGAAATCACTGAAAACAAAGCTGTGTTTTCTTAAAGCCCTATGAACTGAAGCTAGACAACTTAAACTTTGAAAACTAACAGCAATCTATTTATATGCATTAGCCATACTTGCCTACTAATTTATGGACTTCAGAGTAATGTGACCTATATCAATTTTCCAGGATCTTTCTTTAGTTTGTTGTTGTTTCTCTCCTTTCCTCCCCTTCTTTTCTCTTCGTAGGACATGAGACTTCACAACCTGCTAAAAACGAGCTTTCAGGACCTACCCATCTAGGAATAAATTATCCTAGCCACGAAAGATCAGGTGAAACCTGAGACTAGAAACTAATTTTCTTCTAAAATGCTTTCTCCAAAAGATTTGTAAAAAGAAAATGGGGAAAATGTAAAAGGAAAATCTTGAGGCTGCAAAATTACCTAGCTAATGGGAAAAGTCAAGCTGGGAACTGCTCAGGGCAAACCTGCCTCCGATTCTATTCCAAGTCATCTTCATGCTTTCTGAGATGAATATCTGATTGCCTCCTTTGGAAAAGGTTACCAGAAACTCAAAACAATGCAATCATTTGCCTCTTGCATATTAGTGACTTGGAAGCACCCTCCCTGCTTCGAGTTTCTTCATCTTTCTGGATGGAACCAATGTACTTCTTACATATATTGATTATTGTCTCATATCTTTCTAAAATTTGTAAAATCAAGCTGTGTCCTGAATACCTTAGGACCATGTTGTCAGGACTTCCTGAGGCTGTGTCACAGGTGCACATTCTCAACCTTGGCAAAATAAACTTTGTAAATTAACTGTCTCAAATTTTGGGGGTTCACAATCATAGAGCTAATGAACGATAGAGCTATAAGTGCCTAAGGGGTTCTTCCTGCCCACTGCATAAAGAAATATCATGGCATTGTCGTAGAAAAACAGTTTAATAGACACAAGGCTGGCCACGCCACATTGGAGATGGAGTTCCTACTCAAATCATCTCATCAGAAGCTCATAGCTTATGGGATTGTCAAAGGCAGTTTGGGGGAAAGGGTCAGGGTGACCAGGTAACAGGTGCTTGCTGCTGATTGGTTGGGTAGAGATGAAATCATTGGGGATCTAAGCTGTCCTTCTGAATCGCTTTGCTTCTGGGTGGGGCCTCAGGGGGGTTTGGAGCCATGGATTTCAGATATGCAAAAAAAACCTGGAAAGATATCTCCAAAGGCCAACCTATAATAGTGGTTTTATTTTCAGAAATAATTGGGGAAGTTGCATATCTTATAACCTCTGGAATAATGGCTATCATTTATGTCTCTGCCTTAGCAGGACTCAGGCCCCTTTTTTCCCTGAAGCCTGAAGGCCTCCCATTCACTGTATAAAGCAGTTGAGTTTTGGGCAAGGCCTATTATCATTCACACTGCAGCCTAAACGTCTTCCAAAGTTGGCCCAGCAGCCTGGAAACAAGGGAAAGGCAAGGGTTGGAGAGAGTTGGCTTAGTTGACTATCATAATTTTTCTAACTGATATAATTTTCGCAAAGACAATTTCAGAGCCAGTTCTCAAACCCAGGTCTGTCTGATTCCAGCTGTGTTCTAACCACCTAACCACCAATGTTCTAACCATTTCACTTCTTTCCGAGCCTCAGTTTCTTTATTGTAAAATGAGGGAGTGCAATGGATAACAGGACTTCATAAGTCCTTTTCAGCTCTGGAAGAATGAGTCCAACAGTGCAGACCAAAGTTTAGGATGGAGCTTGTCTTCCTTGCCTTCTGCTCTTTTTTATTCTCTTGGGAGAGAAAGGAAATCTGTCTTCAAGTTGGAAGAATTGTCTTATGAAGGAGTGAGCTGGCTCAATCTCTGAGCCCTGAAGCAAGAGATGCCAACTGAAAATTATATTTGGTTCCACAACAACTTTCTAACATGCAAAAAACTTAGTGTCCTTTACATATTATGAGTCTAATAATTTTAGGAGCAAATAAAGAGTTTAGAACTTGGGAAACTTATCACCAGGTGTAATCTTAAGGCACGTCTGCATCTACCTTAGAGGCTAACTCTGGTTTGGAGTTAAGCTGAATTTTTGAGGCTGCTGTGGCCAATGAACCAAAAAATATGTAGATATCTTAGAGTGGGAGTGACTTGAGAGATCACATTGCCCATTGCCTTCATTTTACATATGAGTGAACTGAGGCCAAGAGAGGGTCAAGATTTGCATGATTACCTAGACATAGGACACTGCCCTGAGCTATTATAGCAATCCTGGGTAACAACTGGAAAAATTTAACTACACTATGCTTAACGATCCATGTGTTTTCTTGAAGTGTATTTCACACAAAAGAAAGAATATCTGAAATCTGAATTTGCAATACCGCGAAATTCCCCAAGAAGATTTAAGCAGTCTTTTCTACCACACTTATTGGATACATCTCTGATATGGTTTGGATTTGTTTTCCTGCCCAAATCTCAATTGAATTATAATCTCCAATGTTGGAGGAGGGGGCTGTTGGGAGGAGGGGCCTTTTGTATCATGGGGGTGGATTTCCCCCTTGCTGTTCTCATGATAATGAGTGAGTTCGCATGACATCTGGTTGTTTAAAAGGGTGTAGCACCTCCCCCCTCTTCCTCCTGCTCCAGACATGTAAGACATGCCTACTTCCCCTTCACCTTCTGCCATGATTGTGTTTCCTGAGGCCCCCCTGCCATGCTTCCTGTACAGCCTACAGATCCATGAGCCAATTAAACCTCTTTTCATTATAAATTACCCAGTCTCAAGTAGATCTTTATAGCAATTCAAGAATGGACTAATACAATGTCCCAGTTGAGTGCTCTTGTCTCAGACATTATTTCAGACGGCACTATAGTTCTTTGCAATCTCAGTCTGTGATGCTGTTATTATCCAGTACTTGTAAGAATATATTTAACAATGTTAAACTCACTGAAGTTGCTCAGCTCCATCCAATAAAAGGATTGGCCAAGATTAAATTAGCATTTCATTAACTATTTTAAATACAATACTTACTTATAGAGCAATGTTGACAGGATGTCTCAGAATTGGTAATGCATTGAATTGCCCTTTAAATTCAGATTCTCCCATGGTTATAAGAAAATTACAAAAGGGAGATGTGGGCTGAAAAAGCTAACATGCTTCATCTTCATCATAGAAGAGGCGTATCTTAAAAGCAATGAGAATGATTTGTTTGCATGGCAATTTTCACAGTAGAGTTTTAGAAAAAGTTGCAAAAGAGTCAGAATCACTCTTTCAAAGCTAGATTATGGGTAGACTCTTTTGAGATCCTATGCCAACGACCTTGAGAGAAATTGATGGTGGAAGGGACAGAATCAGGCCAGAACTCTGGGAGTTTACCTGAAATTGACTGAGTGTGGTGCCTGTCAGTTCAAGCTGTATGGTCTAGAGGAATGTGGGAACTCAACTAATACAAGGCAGTAGAGCCAGAAGAAAGTTCCAACCTGACTTGTGGGGCGTGAATTAGGAGCACCCGTGCAAGGTGATATGGACTCAGGTACATACAACAACATGGTGACATAGTCCAGTTGAACAACTTGTTTGAGCAGGAGCCTAGGACCAACTGGAGGGAAATGGGGTGGGCAGGAGGAAAAGGATCTAGTAACCCAAGAATAGGAGAATGTCAAGACCTGGAGTGTTGAGGCCCAGTCAAAGTGGCTAGTATATATAAACATTACAGTCTCAGCAGGAAATTAGGGCATAAAAGTGCGTTTATATTGACTAGACAAACACAGCTGGAAGAAAGTAAAGATTGTAGCTTGGGTGAGGGAGCAGGCTGGAGCAGAGTTCACCTAGGCATAGTGACTAGCATGCCAAAGAAGGTGAATTATTTTAGACCTCTCCTAAAGGATGTGCCATATCTCTAGGATTGACTCAGGAAAGAAGGGTAGCAGGGCCATAATGCCCATATACAGAACAAAGCCAGGAAGGTGGGACTGGAGCTTATATTTTAAAGGCCTCTGCTCATCTGCAGTTGTATCATCATAGAAGGGCATGTGGTTTATGTGGCAGAGAGGGAATGCAAGTGCCATTCTTCTGATTTGATGTCTCTTTCCATCATCCTCTGTTGGGTGATCTGTTAGATACTCTGAGAAACCTCTACCAAAGAAGAAATGGCATCAGTCAGGTCAATGTGTTGACCTTGCTGGCTAACATATTTGTATGTAATAAGAACTTATCCAAGGTCACAAAAATGTCGTTTCTAAATCCAAGATCCATGTATATTTCAGGATGGTGTAAATTTGGGGCTTTGATGCTCAGCTGATAAGGAAGAAACTATATTGGGGGAATGGGCATGAGAATTTTCTGAATTAAGGAAATATTGAATCAGTGGTACATACTTTTCAAAGATTCTTCTAATTTAAAAAGTAACACCTTTCACATTTTCTAAAATTTCAATATTTCTAAAGCATATGCAGTTTCATGATGACAACTTAGAAATATAGAGTATATTTTGGTATCCCCACGTTACTGATACAAAATTCAGCTTTAACAATGAAAGTCATTTGTCCACAGTTGCATCAGAAGAGTTTGAGCTGGGGCTTGCTCTTATGTGTTAGGAGTTCCAGACAGTGGGCTTGCCACCGTTCTGTGTGATCTCTCCATCCAGTGCTAGATGGAATGGATCTAAGGCTTTTAGGAATATCTGCCTTTTGCCATCCCTAAAGAGAAGCCCATTCTTGTTTTGGAATCCTGAAACCCTAAGCCTCACGTAAGAGCCATGACTGATCCTGATTTCTTGCTTTCCTACTATGATGAAGCTGAAGAATTACTTTCTCTTCAGCGAAAACGTTATCTACCCTCCTCTATCCCCTTTCTGCCTTTGGCCTAAGGAGTACCACTGTCCTATAGATGTTAGACAGCTGTGGCCTTGCATTTTAGAGGGAACCAAACTTTCCAGTAAATCTATTCACTGTAGACTGGAAATTGTGCTGAACAGCTCAGCAAGGAGCAAAGATATTATTATTATTTTCCACTGTTTGATTCATGTAGCATTCATTAGATGATTATAGCTGTTGGGATTTGATGGATGGAATAGTCTATCTTGTCACTATATTTCTGAGCTGGTCTGTAGCTACTCAATAATTACCACGCAGCAAAGTGGGGGCATGTTCAAGAATGCTAATGAATTATCAGTTTTCTTTAAGCCTCATTAGATTTCTTGATAGCAAAACCTCCCATTGACAAGATCTCATTTAATATGATTTTCCAAAGTTCCTTATTGTTTGTCAGACACAAGACTATCTCTGCATGCATGAAGTAGTTTTGAAACAACACTAATTTCCTATTACATTGTCCCAAGTATTTGTTTTTGACACAGTTTTTTGTGTATCTGTTGTGTGTGTGTGTGTTAGGAAGTGGGAAGGAGTAGACTGAGGTCTCTGGAGAAAGCAAAACAAACACAATACTGAATTCTATCATAGACTTAAGTTTTCTAGTTGGATTTTTTTTTTTTTTTTTGACGTGGTTGTATTTTGTCACTTAGGCTGGAGTGCAGTAGTGTGATGATCACAGCTCACTGCATACTCAAACACCTGGGCTAATACAATCCTTCTGCCTTGGCCTCCCAGGTAGCTGGGATTACAGGTATGCACCACCATGCCCAGCTAATTTTTTTTTTTTTTTTTTTTTTTTTTTGGGAAAGATGGGGTCTTGCTCTGTTGCTCAGGCTGGTCTCTAATCTCTGGCATCATGTGATCCTCCTGTCTCAGCCTCCCAAATTCTAGTTGGAAATTATTTTACACTTACCTTTCATTTCTTCCCCAAATCTGCTTTTCTCTGATAGTAAATGGGAAAACAATGCACTCAGTTCTTTGACCTCAAAGCCTAGGCATCATCCTTGATTCTTGGCCTTCACATCCAATTCATTAGCAAATCTAATTTGTTCTACCTCCAAAAGACATTCTAACTATATCCAATTCTATCTCCACTGTAAGTCTAGGCTAAGCCATCACAATCTCTCTCCTGGCCTACTGTGAGACTCTCATTCCTTGGTTTCTTGCTCCCATTCTTGCTGCCTTAAAATCCATTATCCCCAAACAGACCAGAATGATCTTTATAAAAACAAACAATTAGATTGTATCACTCTTCTGCTTAAAATACTCCGGTGGCATTCATTACAATTTAATTGAAATTCAAACTCCTACACATGGTCTACATGCCCCTATAGGAAACGGACCTTGTCTGCTCCTCAGACCTCATCTCTCAGCATTTCCCTCATTCACCACACTCTTGACAGGCCAAGGTCGTTCCCACCACAGAGTCTGTGCATGTCCTGTTCTCTGCCTGGACTATTCTTTCCTTTGAGCTTCACATGGATGACTCCTTCCATCACTTAAGTTTCAGTGTTTCAGTCCAAATGTCATCTCAGAGTAATTCCTTGGCAGTAACCTTTCTGTGAGATTGCCCTGTTTTACTTTTTCACAGAATGTGTCATTGCTTGACATCGTATTCCATTTGTGGTCAGGCACAGTGGCTCACGCCTGTAATCCCAGTACTTTGGGAGGTCAAAGCAGATGGATCACTTGAAGTCAGGAATTCAAGATCAGCCTGGCCAACATGGTAAAATCCCCATCTCTACTAAAAATATAAAAAGTAGCTGGGTGTGAGGGCAAGCACATGTAATCCCAGCTACCCAAGAGGCTGAGGCAGGAGAATTGCTTGAACCCGTGGAGGCGGAGGTTGCAGTGAGTTGAGATCATGCCATTGCACTCTAGCCTGAGTGACAGAGGGAGAGTCCATCTCAAAAAGGAAGGAAGGAAGGAAAGAAGGAAGGAAGGAAGGAAGGGAAAGAAAGAGAAAGAAGAAAGAAAGAAAGAAAGAAAGAAAGAAAGAAGGGAGGGAGGGAGGGAGGGAAGGAAGGAAGGAAGGAAGAAAGAGAAAGAAAGAAGTAGAGAGAGAGAGAGAAAGGAAGGAAGGAAGGAAAGAAGGAAGGCAGGAAGGAAAGAAGGAAGGAAGGAAGGAAGGAAAGAAGGAAGGAAGAGAAGAGAAGAGAAAAGAAAAGAAAAGAAAAAAGAAAAAGGAAAAGAAAAGAAAGAAAAAGACATTGTATTCTATTTGTATATGTCTATTCGGTTATTATCTGCTTCCCATGATTAAAATGCAAGCATATGAGGGCAGGGACTTACTTTCTTCATTCATTGCTATATCACTAGCACCTAGAAAAGTGTCTGGCACAAAGCAGAGGCTTAAAAAAATAGTTGAGTGAATGAATGTGTGAATAAGTCTAGTACAATTCCTTTCTTTTCAGTGTGGAGAAATTGAGGCCCAATATTGGAAGTGACTTGTCAAAAATTATGAAAAGGAAAGACTTGGTCTTCTTATCCTGGTTTTATAATCTTTCCAACATATCAAGCTGCATCTCAAAGTGGTTCTCAACCATGAGTGATTTTGCCCTTTAGGGACATTGAGCAATGTCTGGAGAGATTTTCAGTTTTTCCAACTGTGGAGGGGTTGTACTGGCATCTAGTGGGATGTTTCTAAATATTCCATAGCACACAGGACAACCCCCACAACAAAGAATTATCTAATGATAATGTCAACAGCAGGCTGAAAACTCCTAATCTGGGCCAGGCATGGTGGCTCACTCCTGCAATATCAGCACTTGGGGAGGCTGAGGCAGGCAAATTACTTGAGGTCAGGAGTTCAAGATCAGCCTGGCCAATATGGTGAAAACCCTATTTTTAGTCTCTACTAAAAATACAAAAATTAGCTGGGCATGGTGGCAGGAGCCTGTAATCCCAGCTACTCAGGAGGCTGAGGCATGACAGTCGCCTGAACCCATGAGGCAGAGATTGCAGTGAGCTGAGATCATGCCACTGTATTCCAGCAGCCTAGGCAATAGGGCAAGAATCAGTCTCAAAAAGAAAAAAAGAAACAAACAAAAGAACCCAAAACAAACCCTAGTCTGGCACTTGGAAAGGCAGGATATTCCTCCTAGATCCTTTCCTTCCTCTGGGCCGCCAGAAAACCTTACATAAACCTCCTAGACTGCCTCAGTTTTCCTACATGAAATGTGCAACAGTCATCCATTCAAGAAGGATGCTGTCTTGGCCACAAGATTCATCTTTTCCGTCTCTAAAGTAAACCCTCCAATAACTCACTGTTGGCACAGGACATGCCACTAAGTTGACATTAAATTAATGTCAGTTATGGTATTTGATAAAGAAACTAGTTGTGCTGACTTTTCTTTTTGCTCATTTACTTATCTTTTAAAGCTGTAAATTTCACCATTTCCAGGCAGCCTGTCTTGAGCTCCAGGCAGAGTTCATCTTCCCCTTATATCATATTCTCTTGGCACTTAATTTATATTCATTAAAACACCAACCCAAGCCCAAGAGTTCCTCATTTTCCCCCTACCCCTGCTCTCTGAGTTACCTGAGGACAGGCACAATCTTGGCAGAGCACTGGGCACAGTGTGGGTGCCCAATACATCCTGGAGGGAGTACACATATCTGATACTCTGCATGTTTACTTAAAGTGACAATAGAGAAAACCCTGCAAAATGAGCACTATAAGAGAAACGGAAAGATTTCTCCCTTTCACAGCAGCCGAAGAAAGTTGGGAGCCAGGGTGTTAATTGACATGTCTTTTCAGAATATTGCTTCTCTTTTGTGGGCGAATATAGGCATTCATTAGCTAGGCAACTGGAGCCAGCTTTCCATCAATGTGGGAACAGCTGGAATGAGTAATTATCTCTAAGTCAGTGATGAGGGTCCCAGGCACAGAAGGAACAGTGTGGTCTCTGCAAATTCCTAAGCCAATGACAGGGATGGGGACAGGCGAGCTGCAAGCTGTGTTATCAGCACCCTGAAGAGATAAGGAAAACAAAGTAGCAACCTTAAGCCACATTCCCGGGAAGCACTGGCTTGCCTTAAGCCTCGCCAGCTATTTTACTCAATGCAGCTGCAAACAAACAAGCTTAGAAATGAATGATAGAGTTCCTTTTAAAAACAGAGTAGGAAACAAAAGCATTTTTTTTTGTCACCGTGGGCAGAGCAATGAAAGTGCCTTCTCAAGAAAAGCAATTTAAACAGACCAGTTTCTTCCCTATCAGCCTAAATGACCTGTTTAAAACACAAGACGCTGAACCCAGAAAAGCCTTTGGAAATACTGCCATGACCCCACTTTATGGATGAGGAGACTGTGATTGGAGAGAAGAAAGAACTTGCCCAAAATGACACAGCACATCAACAAAAAGCCGGAATTTAGAGCTGAGTTTCCTGTCTCCCGAGTCCGCTATGTAGTGTGTGATGTGGGGAGGGGAGAAGGTCAGTCGACCATAGATCTGAATACCTCGGCTCCAGAGCTCATTTTATTAAACGACAAACTGTGGGGCTTTGGACAAGTCATTTGCTTTTATTTCACCTTCCCCAGCCATGAAACAATAGGTTGATCTACAAAGCTCTTCCCAGTTCCAAAGTTATATAAACGACTTCAGTGTATGCTGATACTAATCTAATAATAAATAAATAAAAGGTATGGAGTGCATACTATATGCCAGACACTCTAATAACCATATTTTTATGCAATATCTCACTTAATCTCTACAATTCTGTAAAGTGGGCATGTTTATTCTCGCTATTTACATACGAGAAAGCTGGGACTCATGTTAAAAACTGGCTCAGGGTCACACAATTGATTTATGCTTACAGTGGAATCTCAACATAAACCTTTTCTGACTTCAGAGATGGAAATTATAAGGTTGACAAATGTTCAAATGTGAGTTTTATCCAGTCCTTCCAGAGACTGGGACCTTGCATTCCTCTCCACGGGGATCACTTCCATTTTGAACGTTCTGATTAGAGTAAAAGCTGCCTCTCTGTAGCTTGTACCCATTGGTCTAGTGATGCTTTAGACCACCAGAAGTCATCCAACGCATTCTTTAAAATAGTTCTTTAGAAAAAAGTGGATTGCTTTCATGACCCTTATTCTGCAACTTCTTTAAGTTAAGGATCCCACTTATCTCCCTGTTTCTCCATTTAGATCTGTGTAAACTCCCTCACTACCCCAGCAAAATGCCCCTGCCCAGACTCCATCATCTATAACGTTTTTAACTTAGAGCATGATTACTGATAAAATGCCACATGATTCAAAAGAGGGTAGGAGTGAAGATGGTTTCAGGGCAAATTTGAACAGAGAATCTTTTCTTTTGGGCCATAATAGTCACGGAGATCTAATTGCCTTCCCATCTCAATGTTTTAAAAAGAGCAAAATAAGCCCCAGAGAGAAAATGATACAGATCAAAGTACGAGTCAATGAAATAGATAACAGAAGTACATAGAGAGATATACTGATTGAGAAGATTACAAAATATTGATAAGCCTTTAGTCATACTAATTAGGAAAAGAAAAAGAATACAGAAATGACCAATAAAGAATAAAAGAAAGGGCATCACTATAGATTCTATACACATTAAAAGGATAAAAAATATTATGAGTAACTGATATGGTTTGGCTTTGCTCCTCCCAAATCTCAACTTGAATTGTGTCTCCCAGAATTCCCACATTTTGTGGGAGGGACCCAGTGGGAGGTAATTAAATCATAGGGGCTGGTCTTTCCCATGCTAGTCTCACGATAGTGAATAAGTCTCACTAGACCTGATGGATTTATCAGGGGTTTCTGCTTTTGCTCCTTCCACATTTTCTCTTTCTGCTGCCAGGTAAGAAGCACCTTTTGCCTCCTGCCATGATTCTGAGGCCTCCCAGCCATGTGGAACTGTAAGTCCAATTAAACCTCTTTTTGTTCCCAGTTTCAGGTATGTTTGTATCAGCAGCATGAAAATGAACTAATACAGAAATTGCTACCAGTACAGTGGGGTGTTGCTGAAAAGATACCTGAAAATGTAAAAGCAACTTTGTAACTGGGCATCACGCAGAGGCTGGAACAGTTTGGAGGGCTCAGAAGAAGACAGGAAAATGTGGGAAAGTTTGGAACTTTCTGGAGACGCGTTGAATGGCTTCGCCCAAAATGCTGATAGCAATATGGACAATAAGATCCAGGCTGAGGTGGTCTCAAGTGGAGATGAAGAACTTGTTGGGTAATGGAGCAAAGGTGACTCTTGTTATGTTTTAGCAAAGAGGCATTTTGCCCCTGCCCTAGAGATTTGTGGAACTTTGAACTTGAGAGACATGATTTAGGGTTATCTGGCAGAAGAAACTTCAAAGCAGCAAAGCATTCAAGATGTGACCTGGATACCATTAAAGGCATTCAGTTTTAAAAGGGAAACAGAGCATAAAAGTTCAGAAATTTTGCAACCTAACTGTATGATAGAAAAGAAAAACCCATTTTCTGGAGAGAAATTCAAGCTGGCTGCATAAATTTGCATAAATAGCAAGGAGCCTAACATTAATCCCCAAGACCTTGAGGAAAATGTCTCCAGGGCGTTTCAGAAGTCTTCACAGCAGCCCCTCCCATCACATCTTTAGTAGGCCCAGAGGCCCAGAAGAAAAAAGCGGTTTTGTGGGCCAAGCCCAGGGTCTCTGTGCTGTGTGCAGCCTAGGGACTTGGTGCCCTGTGTCCCAACTGCTCCAGCCATGGCTGAAAGGGGCCAATGTAGAGCTTGGGCTGTGGTTTCAGAGGGTAGAAGCCTCAAGCCTTGCAGTTTCCATGTGGTGTTGAGCCTACGGGTACACAGGAGTCAAGAACTGACGTTTGGTAACCTCTGCCCAGATTTCAGAAGATGTATGAAGATGCCTGGATACCCAGGCAAAATTTCCTGCAGGGGCAGGACCCTCATGGAGAACCTCTGCTAGGGCAGTGCGGAAGGGAAGTGTGGGGTGGAAGCTACACAGAGTTCCTACTGGGACACTGCCTAGTCGAACTGTGAGAAGAGAGCCACCGTCCTCCAGATCCCAGAATGGTAGATCTACTGACAGCTTGCACTGTGTGCCTGGAAAAACTGCAGACACTCAACACCAGCCTGTGAAAGCAGCTGAGAGGAAGGCTGTACCCTGCAAAGCCACAGGAGGGTGAAGCTCCCCAAGACCATGGAAACCCACCTTTTGCATCAATGTGACCTGGGTGTGAGACCTGGAGGCAAAGGAGATCATTTTGGAGCTTCAAAATTTGACCATCTTGCTTTGTTTTGGCCAATTTCTCCCATTTGGATCGGCTGTATTTACAAAATACCTGTACCTCCACTGTATCTAGGAAGTCACTAGCTTGCTTTTGATTTTATAGGCTTATAGGCAGAAGGAACTTGTTATTGTCTCAGATGAGACATTGGACTGTGGACTTTTGAGTTAATGCTGAAATGAGTTAAGAGTTTGGGGGACTATTGGGAAGGCATGATTGATTTTAAAATATGAGGACATGAGATTTAGGAGGGTTCAGGGGAGGAATGATATGGTCTGGCTGTGCCCCCATCCAAATTTCAACTTGAATTGTATTTCCCAGAATTCCCACATTTTGTGGGAGGGACCCAGTGGGAGGTAATTGAATCATGGGAGCCGTCTTTCTCCTGCTATTCTCCTGATAGTGAGTGGTCTCATGAGATCTGATGAGTTTATCGGGGGTTTCTGCTTTTACTTCTTCCTCATTTTTCTCTCGCTGCCACCATGTAAGAAGTGCCTTTCTCCTCCCACCATGATTCTGAGGCCTCCTCAGCCATACATAAGTGTAAGTCCAATGAAACCTCCTTTTGTTCACAGTTTCAGGTATGTCTTTATCAGCAGCATGAAGGTGGACTAATATAGTAACTTTATACCAATAAATGTTACATTCTATTTGAAATAGACAAATACCTTGAAATACACAAACTACTAAAGTGCACACAAAAGATAACCTGGATATCTCTATATTAATTAAGGAAATTAAATAAATAAATAATAACCTTCCAAAAAAAGAAATCACCAAGCGCAGATGGTTTCTTAAGTTGAATCTACCAAGAATTGGAGGAAGAAATGATACTAATTCTCCACAATCTCTTTCAAAAATGGTAGCAGAAGAGGTACTTTCTGACTCATTTTATGACTCCAGGATTGCCTTAACACTCAAACCAGACCAAAATATTGCCTAATTAGGAAACTATAAACATTTATTCTAAACCTACACCCAAAAATTCTCAACAAAATTTTAACAAATTTAATTTAACAATACAAAAAATAAGTTAACATTTTATGATTGAGGTCTATTTCAGTAATATAAGTTTAACCTTTGAAAATTAATTAGTGGAATTTTCTATATTAATAGACTAAAAAAGAAAACCCACATGATCATTTTGATAGAGACAGAAGAGGCATTGACCAAATTTAATGTCTATTCATGATAAAAAGCTTCCAGAAACCTAGAAATAGAAGAAAACTTGTTCAACCTTATAAAGAGATCTATGAAAAACTTATAACTAACATCATATTTGTGAGTGACAGGATTAATTCCTTTCCTCTACAGTTGGGAAAAAAGGCAAAAAGGTCTGTTTGCAAAGCTCTTATTTAGCATTGTATTGGAAGTCCCCGCCACTGCAATAAGATAAGAAAATTTCCAAACAAATTGGAAAAGAGGAAATTAAACTGTCTTTATTGGCAGATGGCATAATGTCTTTGGAAAAAATCCCAAGGAGTCTATGAAACAACTTAAAACCAATAAGTGAGTTTATGAGGTTTGTAGGATACATGAGGTTTGTAGGATAAACATATAAAAATTCATCTTATTTTCATATAAGCAATAAACAATTATAAAATGGAATTAAAAAACAAATTTTCCAATAACATCAAAATATGAAGTAATGAAAGGTACATTTGGCAAATAATGTGCAAGGCTTATATGTTGAAAACTACAAAACATTATTGAGAAATATTTAAAAACATCTAAAGAAATGGAGATATACAAAACAGAGGAATAGGAAGACTAAATATTTTTTAGAGACTATTTCTTCCTCAATGAACCTATAGATTCAAGGCAATTCCAATTAAATTCCAGGAGGCATTTTTTTGAGACAGAGTCTTGCTCTGTCACCAGTCTGGAATGCAGTGGCGTGATCTTGGTTCACTGCAACCTCTGTCTCCTGGGTTCAAGGAGCTCTTGTGCCTCAGCCACCTTAGTATCTGGGATTACAGGTGTGTATGATCACACCTGGTTAATTTTTAAATTTTTAGTAGAGACAGGGTTTCACCATGTTGCCCAGGGTGGTCTTGAACTCCTGGTCTCAAGTGATCTGCCCACCTTGGCCTCCCAAAGCGCTAGAATTACAGTCATGAGCCACCATGCACAGCCAACAGTAAGCATTATTCATATAGCTATACATTGTCAAGCTGATTTCAAAATCTGGAAGATAATTTAAAATTCTTACAATAGCCAAAGCAAATTTGAAAAACAAGAATAAAATTTCAGAACTTATGCTACATGATTTCAAAATTTATTATAAATCTACAATAATCCAGACAATGTGAGAGAGGCATAAAGTTAGAGAAACCTATTAATGGAAAAAGACGGAGTACGGAAGTAGACTGGCATATAGATATATGGTCAACTGGCTTTTGATGAAAGTGCAAAGGAAACTAAATGGGGAAAAAGATAGTCTTTTCAACATATTGTATGGCACAATTTAATAGCCACATGTAAAAAAAAAGAAATTAACCTCAACTGTTATAACACAGCATATACAAAAATTAACTTACATGGAATATAGACCTCATTGCAAGAAATAAAACTATAAGACATTTGGAAGAAAACAGAGGGAAAAATCTTAGTGACCTTAAGTTATCCAAGAATTTCTTAAATAGGGCACTAAAAGTGTAAAGTATAAAATTTAAAAATTAATAAATTGAATTTATCAAAGTTTTGAAAACTTGCTTTTCAAAGTTTACTGGTAAGAAAATAAAAGCTGGAAGATGGTGGATAGTAGGCAGTACTAACATACATCTTTCACTTGGATGGACAGAACAGTTTGTTGGGATTCACACTGTAAATTTTATTTCAAGAACCACCACAGGAATGTACCAGGGAAACAAAAATAAATAAATAAATAAACAGAGCCTTTGAAACAAGAAGCAGCACACCACTGCAAACTCCATGAGAAAGTTGAAAAACTTCGTTCCCAAAATGTGAGAGCAGGGAAACCTGCCTCTGAACACACTTCTTCACTGGGGACCGGAAGGAATCACAGCTGAATTCCATTAGATATTTAAAGAAGAATTGGCACCAATCCTACCAAAACTATTCCAAAAGACAGAGATAGAAGCCTCCCTAAATCATTCTGTGAAGCCAGTATCATCCTAATACCAAAACCAGGAAAGGACATAACAAAAAGAGAAAGCTACAGACTAACATCCCTGATGAACATAAATGCAAAAATCAACAAAATACTAACTAACCAAATCCAACAGCATATCAGAAAGATAATCCACCATAAACAAGTGGGTTTTATGTCAAGGATGCAGGGATGGTTTAACATACGCAAGTCAATCCATGTGATACACCATGTAAGCAGAATTAAAAGCAAAAACCACATGATCATCTCAATAGACACAGAAAAAGCATTTACAGCCAAATGATCTTTGACAAAGCATACCAAAACATGAAATGGGGAAAGAACGCCTGATCCCAGCACAAACAGTGCAGGGATAATTGACAGGCCACATGAAGAAGAATAAAATTTGATCCTCAACTCTCACGTAACACAAAAATCAATTTAAGACGAATCAAAGACCTGAAATCATAAATCTAAATCTAAGGCCTGAAACCATAAAAATTCTAGAAGACAGCATCAGAAAATCTCTTCTAGACATGGGCTTAGGCAAAGAATTTATGACCAACAACCCAAAAGCAAATGCAACAAAATAAAAAATAATTAAATAGGACTTAAACTAAAAAGCTGCTGTACATTAAAAAAAAAAAAAAAATCAGAAGATTAAACAGGTCAGATGTAGTGTCTGACACCTGTAATCCCAGCACTTTGGGAGGCCAAGGCAGGTGGATCACGAGGTCAGGAGATTGAGACTATCCTGGCCAATATGGTGAAACCTCGTCACTATTAAAATACAAAAAAATCGGCTGGGCATGGTGGTGTGCATCTGTGGTCCAAGCTACTCGGGAGGCTGAGGCAAGGGAATCGCTTGAACCCATGAGGCCAAGACTGCAGTGAGCCAAGATCGCACCACTGCACTCCAGCCTGGTGACCGAGCGAGACTCTGTCTAAAAAATAAAAATTAAAAAGAGAAAGAGTAAACAGACAACCCACAGAGTGGAGAAAATATTAATGAACTATGCATCCAACAAAGGACTAATATAAAGGATACGAATAGCCAATTCTCAAAAGAAGATATACAGGCTGGGCTTGGTGGCTCATACCTGTAGTCCCACCAATTTGGGAGACCGAGGTGGGTGGGTTGCTTGAGTCCAGGAGTTTGAGACTTGCCTGGGCAACATAGTGAAACCCCGTCTTTACTAAAAATGCAAAAATTAGCTGTGTGAGGTGGTGCATGCTTGTTGTCCCAGCTACTTGGGAGGCCGAGGTCAAAGAATTGCTTGAGCCCAGGAGGTGGAGGTTGCAGTGAGCTGAGGTTGCGCCACTGCACTCCAGCCTGGGTGAGAGAGCCAGACCCAATCTCAAAAAAAAAAAAAAAAAAAAAGAAGAAGATATACAAATGGCAACATATATATGAAATGCTCAACATCACCCATTATCAGGGAAATGCAAATCAAATCCACAATTCAATATATCACCTAACTCCTGCAAGAATGGCCATAATGTTAAAAATAAAAAAATAGTAAATGTTGGTATAAATGTGGTAAAAAGACATTTTTACACTGCTGGTAGTAAACTAGTACAACCACTATGGTAAACAGTATGGACGTTTCTTAAAGAACTAAAAGTAGGCTACCATGCAATTCAGCAATCTGCTACTGATTATCTACCCAAAGGAAAAGAAGTCATTATACAAAAAAGATACTTGCACACACATGTTTATAGCAGCACAATTCAAAACTGATAAAATATGGAACCAACCTAAATGCCCATCAACTAACACGTGAATAAAGAAAGTGTGGTATATGTACATCATGCAATACAGTACTATAAAAGGAACAAAATAATGGCTTTTGCAGCAACTTGGATGGGGTTAGAGACTATTATTCTAAGCTAAGTAACTCAGGAATGGAAAACCAAATATTGTATGTTCCCACTTATAAGTGGGAGTTAAGCTATGAGGATGTAAAGGCATCAGAATGACGTAATGGACTTTGGGGACTGGAGGGAAAGGGTGAGGAGAGAGATAAAAGGTTACACATTGGATACAGTGTATACTACTTAGATCATGAGTACACCAAAAACTCAGAAATCACCAATAAAGAACTTATTCATGTAATTAAAAACCACCTGTTTCCCCCAAAACTACTGAAATAAAAAATAAAGAAAATAATCATATCTAAGTTGCAGATTTAGGAGAAAATGCTTGGATAATATATATCTAACAAGGACTTTTGTCCAGAATAAAGAATTGTTACAACTACAAAATGAAAAGGAACACACATTTTTTAAACGGGCAAATGATTTCATTTTTGTATGAATTAATTTGTTTATTCATCAGTCAACATTTCTAAGTCTTCATAAGAGGAACACAACGTGCTAACTTCTGGTGATACCAAATGAACAAGACTTAGTGTCCCAAGGGAGCTAAGTGAGATATCAATCATTGCAAGATATGGCAATGAGAGCAATTAGAGAGGTGTATACAAGGGAAGCAAATGCATATGCCAAAGGCCAATTTGCCACGGGATCACTGCTCAATGGCTACTTTCCCAAAAGCCAATTTACTGAAGGATCAGCTCACTAAATAAATATTTTGCCAACTTTACCACACTTATATATTTAACAAAGACTTATTTTATGGGATATTGCTTTAAATATATTAAATAAATATAAATTTTTGGATGAATATTTTAAGACTATATTTAAAAAATCTGTTCAGTCATAAAGTGTATTTTTCTTATGAATATATTCTACTTAGCAGTATTTTAAGATCAGTTTGATATTTTTAAAAGCTAAGTTTTCTAGGGAGGCTTAGTCTCTTGTAAATATATATATATTTTTAAAATATATTTTTATTGTACTTTAGATTTGGGGGTACATGTGCAGATCATGCAGACTTGTTGCATAGGTACATAAATGTCAATGTGGTTTAGTGCCTCCATCCCCCTGTCACCTATATCTGGCATTTCTCCCCGTGTTATCCCTCCCCACCACCCTACCCTGCAATGTCCCTCCCCTAGACCCCCTCAATAGAAACCAGTTTGTGATGCTCCCCTCCCTGTGTCCATGTGTTCTCGTTGTTCAACACCTGCCTATGAGTGAGAGCATGTGGTGTTTGATTTTCTGTTCTCGTGTCAGTTTGCTGAGAATGATGGTTTGATTCATCCACGTTCCTACAAAGGACACAAACTCATCATTTTTTATGGCTGTGTAGTATTCCATGGTGTATATGTGCCAGATATTTTTTGTCCAGTCTATCATTGATGGGCACTTGGGTTCGTTCCAGGTCTTTGCTATTGTAAACAGTGCCACAATGAACATATGTGTGCATGTGTCTTTATAATAGAATGATTTATAATCCTTTGGATATATACCCAGTAATGGGATTGCTGGGTCCAATGAAATTTCTATTTCTAGGTCCTGGAGGAATTGCAACATTGTCTTCCACAATCATTGAACTAATTTACACCCCCACCAACAGTGTAAGTGTTCCTATTTCCCCACATCCTCTCCAGCATCTGTTGTCTCGAGATTTTTAAATGATCTCCATTCTAACTGGCATGAGATGGTATCTCAATGTGGTTTCAATTTGTATTTTTCTAATGACCAGTGATGATGAGCATTTTTTCATGTTTGTTGACCTCATATATGTCTTCTTTTGAAAAGTGTCTGTTCGTTTCCTTCACCCACTTTTGAATGGGTTTGTTTGTTTTTTTCTTGTAAATCTCTTTTAGTTCTTTGTAGATTCTGGATATTAGCCCTTTGTCAGATGGGTAGATTGCAAAAATTTTTTCCCATTCTGTTGGTTGCCAGTTCACTCTAATGGTTGTTTCTTGCTCTACAGAATCTCTGGAATTTAATTAGATCCCATTCATCCATTTTGGCTTTTGTTGACAATGCTTTTGGTGTTTTAGTAATGAAGTCTTTGCCTATGGCTATGTCCTGAATAATTTTGCCTAGGTTTTCTTCTAGGTTTTTTATGGTGTTAGGTTTTATGTTTAAGTCTTTAATCCATCTGGAGTTAATTTTAGTGTAAGGTGTAAGAACAGGTCCGGTTTCTGTATTCTGCACATGGCTAGCTAGTTATCGGAACCATTTATTAAATGGGGAATCCTTTCCACATTGCTTGTTTTTGTCAGGTTTGTCAAAGATCAGATGGTTGTAGATATGTGGTGTTGCCTCCAAGGCCTCTGTTCTGTTCCATTGGTCCATATGTCTGTTTTGGTACCCGTACCAAGCTGTTTTGATTACTGTAAGCTTGTAGTACAATTTGAGGTCAGGTAGCGTGATGCCTTCTGCTCTGCTATTTTTGCTTAGGATTGTCTTGGCTATGTGGGCTTTTTGTTCCATATGAAGTTTAAGGTGGTTTTTTCCAGTTCTGTGAAGTGGGTCATAGATAGCTTGATGTGGATAGCATTGAATCTGTAAATTACTTTGTGCAGTATGGCCATTTTCACATTATTGATTCTTCCAAACCATGAACATGGAATGTTTTTCCATCGGTTTGTGTCCTCTCTTATTTCCTTGAGCAGTGGTTTGTAGTTCTCCTTGAAGTGATCCTTTACATCCTTTCTTAGTTGTTTTCCTAGGTATTTTATTCTCTTTGTAGCAATTATAAGTGGGAGTTCACTCTTGATTTGGTTCTCTTTTAGTCTGTTATTGGTGTATAGGAGTGGTTGTGATTTCTGCACATTGATTTTGCATCCTGAGACTTTGCTGAAGTTGCTTATTAGTTTCAGGAGATTTTGGGCTGAGACTATGTGGTCTGCTAAATATATAATGATGTCATCTGCAAATAGAGAGAATTTGACTTCCTCCTTTCCTAATTGAATACCCTTTATTTCTTTTTCTTGCCTGATTGCTCTGGCTAGAACTTCCAATAGTATATTGAATAGGAGTGGTGAGAGAGGGCATCCTTGTCTAGTGCCAGATTTCAAAGGGAATGCTTCCCTTTGAAATGATATTGGCTGTGGGTTTGTCATAAATAGCTTTTATTATTTTGAGACACATTCCATCTATACCTAGTTTATTGAGAGTTTTAGCATAAAGACCTGTTGAATTTTGTCAAAGGCATTCTCTGCATCTATTGTGATGATCATGTGGTTTTTGTCTTTGTTCTGTTTATGTGGTTGATTACATTTATAGACTTGCATCCCTGGGATGAAGCCTACTTGATCGTGATGGATAAGCTTTTTGATTTGCTGTTGCAATCGGTTTGCCGGTATTTTATTGAATATTTTTGCATTGATGTTCATCATGGATATTGGCCTGAAGTTTTCTTTTTTTGTTGAGTCTCTGCCGCGTTTTGGTGTCAGGATGATGTTGGTCTCATAAAATGATTTGGGAAGGATTCCCACTTTTTTGGTTGTTTGGAATAGTTCCAGAAGGAGTGGTACCAGCTCCTCTTTGTATGTCTGGTAGAATTCGGCTGTGAAGACATCTGGACCTGGAGTTTTTTGGTTGGTAGGTTAATCACTGCCTCAACTTCAGCCCTTGTTATTGGTCTATTTAAGGATTCAACTTCTTCCTGGTTTAGGCTTGGGAGGGTGCAAGTGTCCAGGAATTTATCCATTTCTTCCAGGTTTACTGGTTTATGTGCATAGAGTTGTTTGTAGTAATCTCTGACGGTAGTTTGTATTTCTGTGGAATTTGTGGTGATTTCCCCTTTATAATTTTTTATTGTATCTATTTGATTCTTTTTTCTTTTTTATTAATCTGGCTAGCAGCCTATTTTGTTGATCTTTTCAAAAAATCAGCTCCTGGATTTGTTGATTTTTTGAAGGATTTTTGGTATCGCTATCTCCTTCAATTCTGCTCTGATCTGTTATTTCTTGTCTTCTGCTAGCTTTTGAGTTTTTTTTTTTTTAATCTTGCTCCTCTAGCTCTTTCAATTTTGACAATAAGATGTCAATTTTAGATCTTTCCTTGCTTCTCATTTGGGCATTTATTGCCATAAATTTCCCCCTAGACACTGCTTTAAATGGGTCCCAGAGATTCTGGTATGTTGTGTCTTCATTCTGGTTGGTTTTGAAGGACATCTTTATTTCTGCGTTCATTTCATTTTTTACCCAATCAACATTCAAGAGCCACTTGTTCAGTTTCCATGAAGTTGTGTGGCTCTGAGTTAGCTTCTTAATCCTGAGTTATAATTTGATCGCACTGTGGTCTGAGAGACTGTTTGTTACGATTTCGGTTCTTTTGCATTTGCTGAGGAGTGATTTACTTCCAATTATGTGGTCAATTTTAGAGTAGCTGTGATGTGGTACTGAGAAGAATGTATACTCTGTGGATTTGGGGTGGAGAGTTCTGTAGTTGTCTATTAGGTTTGCTTGGTCCAGATCTGAGTTCAAGTCCTGGATGTCCTTGTTAATTTTCTGTGTCGTTGATCTAACACTGACAGTGGAGTGTTAAAGTCTCCCACTATTATTGTGTGGGAGTCTAAGTCTCTTTGTAGGTCATTAAGAACTTGCTTTCTGTATCTGGGTGCTCCTGTATTGGATGTATATATATTTAGGATAGTTACCCCTCTTGTTGCATTGATCTTTTTACCATTATGTAATGCCCTTCTTTGTCTCTTTTGATCTTTGTTGGTTTGAAGTCTGTTTTATCAGAGACTAGGATTGCAACTCCTGCTTTTTTTGCTCTCCATTTGCTTGGTAAATCTTCCTCCATCCCTTTATTTTGAGCCTATATGTGTCCTTGCATGTGAAATGGGTTTCCTGAATACAGCACATCGACGGGTTTTGACTTTTTAATCCAATTTGCCAGTCTGTGTCTTTTGATTGGGGATTTAGCCTGTTTACATTTAAGGCTAATATTATGTGTAAATTTGATCCTGCAATTTTGATGCTAGTTGGTTGTTTTGCCTGTTAGTTGATGCAGTTTCTTCATTGTGTCGATGCTCTTTACTATTTGGTATATTTTTGGAGTAGCTGGTACTGGTTGTTGCTTTCCTTCTTTAGTGCTTCTTTCTGGAGCTCTCGGAAGGCAGGCCTGGTGGTGACAAAAGTCTCAAAGCAATTGCTTGTCCGTAAAGGATTTAATTTCTCCTTCACTTATGAAGCTTAGTTTGGCTGGATATGAAATTCTAGGTTGCAAGTTCTTTTCTTTAAGGATTTTGAATACTGGCCCCCACTCTCTTCTGGCTTGTAGGGTGTCTGGGGAGACATCCACTGTGAGTCTGATGGGCTTCCCTTTGTGGATAACCCGATCTTTCTCTCTGGTTACCCTTAGCATTTTTTCCTTCATTTCAACCCTGGTGAATATGACAATCATGTGCCTTGGGGTTGGTCTTCTTGAGGAATATCTTTGTGGTGTTCTCTGTATTTCCTGGACTTGAATGGTGGCCTGGCTTGCTAGGTTGTGGAAGTTCCCCTGGATAGTATCCTGAAGAGTATTTCCCAGCTTGGATTCATTCATTCAGGTACTCCTATCAAATATAGATTAGGTCTTTTCACATAATCCCATGTTTCTTGTAGACTTTGTTCATTTCATTTTGCTTTTTTTTCCTCTAATCTTGCCATCTCATTTTATTTCACTGAGTTGATCTTCAATCTCTGTTATCCTTTCTTCTGTTTGGTCAATTCGGCTATTGAAACTTGCGTGTGCTTCACAAAGTTCTCTTGTGTTTTTCAGCTCCATCAGGTCATTTATATTCTTCTCTAAGCTGTTTATTCTCATTAGAATTTCATCTAACCTTTTTTTCAAGGTTCTTAGTTTCTTTGCATTGGGTTATAACATGTTCTTTTAGCTCAGAGTAGTTTGTTATTACCCACTTTCTGAAGCCTGTTTCTGTCAATTCATCAGACTTGTTCTCCATTCAGTTTTGTTCCCTTCCTGGTGTGGAGTTGTGATCCCTTGGAGGAGGAAAGGCATTCTGGTTTTTGATGTTTTCGTCCTTTTTGTGCTAGTTTCTTCTCATCTTTGTGGATTTATCTACCTGTTATCTTTGTAGTTGGTGACTTTCGGATAGAGTCTCTGAGTGGATGTCCTTTTTGTTGATGTTGCAGTTATTTCTTTCTGTTTTTTAGTTTTCCTTCTGTCAGACCCCTCTGCTGTAGGCCTGCTGAATGTTCACTCCAGACCCTGCTTTTTTTTGGGATCACCAATGGGGGCTACAGAACAGTAAGGGTTGCTGCCAGTTTCTTCTTCTGTTATCTTCGTCCCAGAAGGGTACCCACCAGATGTTCAGCCTGAGGTCTCCTTTATGAGATATCTCTTTGGATATACAGGGGCCAGGCAGCTGCTTGAGGAGATGGTCTGTCCCTTAGAGAAGCTCAAGTACTGAGCTTTGCTCTGTTCAGGGCATCTGGGCAGGTACATTTAAGTCTGCTGCAGCGGAACTCATAAATGCCTTTTTCCTAGGTGCTCTGTCCTGGGAAAGTGGGGCTTTATTTATAAGTTCCTGAAGTGCTGCTGCCTTTTTTCAGAGTTGCCCTGCCCAGCAAGCCTAGTCACAATCTGCCAGTAGAGGCATTACTGAGCTGCTGTGGACTCTGCCCAGCTGCTGTGTGAACTTCCTGTTAGAACTGTCTTGGTAATGGTGGTCTGTCTCAGTAATGGTGGAGTGCCTTGGTAATGTCAGACTGTCTCAGTAAAGGTGGATTGCCTTGGTAATGGTGGACTGCCTCGGTAATGGCTGACGCCCTTTCCCCCACAGAGCTGGACTGTCCTGGGTCCAGCTGCACTTGCTGTGAAACTCTCAATCCACAGCGTTTCAGATTGCTGGTATTTGTCGGGGGTGGGACCCACTAAGCCAGATCACCTGGCTCCCTGCTTCAGCCCTATTTTGTTCAGTTAAATGGACAGATCTGTATCCCAGGCATTCCAGGCACCTGTTGAAATGGCTGCCCAGATTTGTGAGAGTTTTTGTGCAGAGACCCACAGAACCAGCTGAAACGGCATTGCTAGAAACTCATGGGGCTTTCAGCCTGGGAATCTCCTGGTCTGTGGGCAGTAAAAATTCATTTGGAAATGTGGTGGCCACTTACCCTCTGTGTTCTTCTCACTGAGAAATGCACTCCAGAGCTGTTCCTATTAAACCATCTTGGATCTCTCCTGGACAAATGATTTCAACTGGGACTTCACCTAAGAAGACATATAGGTGGCATATGATAAAAAGCCTAACATTATGAGTTATTAGTGAAATGCAAATTTAACCACAATGGGATACAACTACACATTGACTAGAATTGCTAAAATTAAAAAATGAAACAAAATGATAATTCCAAATGTTAACATGATGTGAAGAAATTAGAACTCAAATACTACTGGTTTGAATATATAAAATGGTACAACGATTTTGGAAAATAGTTTGGCGCTTTCTTAAAGAGTTGAACATACTTTTACCATATAATCTAGCTATTTCACACCTAAATAAATATTTATACAAGAGCTATGAAAACAGACATTCATAAGAAAACGTGTGCATAAATAATCATGACAGAACCATTTTTATCAGCCAAAAATTGAAGTCCACTGAATGTCTATCAATGACTTAATGTAAACAAATTGTGGTAAATCCATATAATAGAACAGTATTTAGCAATGAAAAGAAACAGATTATTGATTGATGAAGTTCAAAGTAATTACATTAAGTCCAAGAAGTCAGATGAAAAATTCCATATTATATGATTCTATTGTATAAAATTCTAGACAATGCAAACTAATCTACAGTGACAGAAAGCAAATCAATATTTTCCTGGTGATAGGGAGAGATACATACTTTACAAAATGGCAATGATAAAACTTTTTGGGTTAATGGAAATCTTTTTCATCTTAATTGTGGCATGGTTACAGGGTGTATACATATTACAAAATTTGTCCAATTTTATACAGTAAATATATATATTTTATTGTCTATATTTACCCCCTCAGTAAAATTGTAAATGCTTTTTTAAAACAAAGAAAAGAAGGAAGGAAGAGAGACAAATTTGTTTTTTGGCAGGGAGCTAGACAGAATTCCCAGTGAGAAAGGCATATAAGAAAGATATTGAGGAATTGGTGGCAAGAGAATTCAAGAAAAAACAATGATATATTAAGCACAGGGCTTTGAATCAACATCATTGTGTCAACCTTTTTTAAAATCCTGGGTTTGTTCAGATTAGCTTTATGGAAGAGATAATCTGAGAAGAGGCTTAAGCTGTGGTTTTAGAGTATGAGCTACAATATGACACATGATGCTGTGCAGAGTACAAAAAAGAAGAATATTGAATCACAGGCTTAAAAGTGTCACCTTGTCACATCCTCCACCTCCAAGCAAGGTTTATTTCAGAGACTTTTGGAGTAGACACTTCCACAGCCTGTTTCTCTCTATTGTGTTCATAATATCAGGAAATACCTAGCCATCCATCCAGGAGCTTTGGATTCATCTTTGACTCATCTCTTCTCACCTTTGTGGCACCCATGGAAGAGATCCTTCCAGATCTTCCCTCAAGAGAAGTCTGTGGCATGGGATGCAGTTAGCTGACAGCTTGCACCTGTAGTGCCTTTTCATCCATCACAACATTTGAGCTGAGGTCATTCTTTTCCCAGTAGCTCCTACTCAATGAATGAGACTCACTATTTCTGTCCAATGAAGGATTCCTTGCCTGACATTCCTTAGATCAGAGCTCTCCAATAAGTTGGTCAAATGTTCTCAGAGTTTTGCCAAAATCTGGGGCTCTTCCTATGTAATCAACCTTCCTTTCTCCTCTCCTTTCACAGGTATCAGACCTACCTCATTGTCTAAAGATTTTTCCTACTGCTTTCTGTTCGCTCTCTCTCTCTCTGTTTGAGACGGAGTCTTGCTCTTTTGCCCAGTGTGGAGTGCAGTGGCACGATCTTGGCTCACCTCAACCTCTGCCTCCCGGGTTCAAGCAGCTCTGCCTCAGCCTCCTAAGTAGCTGGGATTACAGGTGCCTGCCCTCATGCCTAGCTACTTTTTATATTTTTAGTAGAGACATTGTTTCAACATGTTGTTCAAGCTGGTCTCAAACTCCTGACCTCTTGATCTGCCCATCTTGGCCTCCCAAAGTGCTGGGATTACAGGCGTGAGCCACCACACCCGGCCTCTCTCTCTTTTTTATCTTTCATAGATATTACCCTGCATGAATCTGTTGCACTTGTAACTCTGTCTTATCCATCCACTTTCTAGAGGTCTGGAACTGGTCCAGTCCTCTGGATGGACCATTCTTCATTCCAAGTTCTATTGAATCTATCCTCAAACTCTTTCTTGACGTTGTCTCCTCTTACCCAATTTCACTGCCACTGCCATAGGTCAGACTGTTCTAGTTTCATTGATCAAGAGCTTGACATAAAAAATGGTCAGACATGGAACTTAAATTCCAGTGCTAGTGTTACTCTAGGAACAGAGTGGTGGCCTGTGTGGCCTGAATATCTGAAAAAGATGGCGACACACCCTTAAGAACGGAATCCACTCTGATAATTAACTGGCATCTAGTATTTTACACTCAAAGGTTACCTTATTTCTTTTCCACCTGAAATAAGAAAAGCTTAATCACAGCCTCAGCTTTTCTTTATAAAGAATCAGAGAGGCTGGTGAAAATCTCACTGGAAAGTGCTGTGAGCTTTTTAGAAGATCTGATAAATTTCTGCTATGGATAAAAATGCTGACCTGTCACTATTCCCACATGTGCCTTTCATTTTGACTCCAAGTAAGGGCTGGCTGCTTTCCTCTGATGTTTAAAGCCTTCTAATCTTGTCTCTCAATACCCTCTCTCATCCGACATATGTTCCAGCCAAATGAAACTGCTTGCTTATCCCAAAGCACAGTTGGTACTGTTTCACTTCAGTAATTTGACGCATTCTCTTTTCTCTGCCTGGAATCCCCTTGCCTCTCACTTCCAAAGCTGCTTGTACAAATTCTACTCATCATTTAAAGCCTGTCTGAAATATGACATCCCCAAAGAATCCTGTTACTCCTTCTCTGCCACCATCTCGCAGTAATCTTTGTGTATTTTTCATAGAACCCAATGCTTTCCTCCATGTCTTGTGTTTATCACATACCTGTCTCATACACCTTACTAGGTAATAAGCTCCTTGCCCATCTCTCACCCCTACCCCTCCTGGGCTTGTACCTGAGGGCTGCCCAATACCTAGGTTCTAAATGGGTGCATCATTTTCACAGGTGGTGATGGGTTCCCTTGTGTTCTATGCATTCTCATAGGGTTTCTCATTGAGATCTAAGCTCAGCCTAGCAGGGCTGCTGGTGAGGCTTTAGACAGCTTTCTCAGGAAACCAAGTATTTTCCTGAGCACAGCCTGCTGTGTCTTTCATCGTTAGCACAGTTCTCCGGTGAAACTGGATAAAAGCATAAATAAGTAGGTCTTTCAGGCTTCTCATAAGGAGGTGGATGACCTTCACTGCTAAAACAGACTACCTTGCCTCCAGTGTCTGAGCAGAGTTTTAGACACTGCTACACCTGCGGAAGAACATTGATAATAGTAATTTCTATCCCACACCTAAGATCCACTCCATTCTGTGTCCCTTCATTCTGATTCTCAGTCACCATAAGGGCTCTTGGGCACCCTCTTACTCTAAAAGTCGCATTTGAAACATGGATGGAGTCTTCAGACATTTCTCTAAGAGCCTTGCAGTGGTCCCAGCCTTGCCAAGGGGTTCACTCTCTGCTCCATGTCCCCAGTACAAACTCTGGTGAACATGTCCCCAAGTCTGTAAACATTCAGCAATGAACACATAATTGAGATATACCACGTGTCAAGCACAGAGCTATGCCTACAGAAATAAGTAAGACCAAGATCCCGCCCTTATTCACTAAGCCACAGTGGCCTTTATTTTTAGGATACAATTAAATTATTTTCAGGTTCAAATACTTATGACTTCCTTCGAGGTTAATTTTCACTTTAAAGTTCAATTCAAAAACAGTTTTTTGTTTTTTGTTTTGTTGTCTGAGATGGAGTCCAGTCTAGTGATGCAATCTTGGTTCACTGCAGCCTCAACTTCAGGCAATCCTTCCATCTCAGCCTCCTGAGTAGGTGGGACTACACATGTCCGGCTAGTTTTTGTATTTTTAGTAGAGTTAGGTTTTCGTTGGGTTTTTGCCGTGTTGCCCAGGCTGGTTTCCAACTCCTGGGCTCAAGTGATCTGCTTGCCTGGGCCTCCCAAAGTGCTGGAATTACAGGCATGAGCCACCGTGTCTGGACCCCGAAAGCAGTTTTTACTAAAGCAAAACAAACTTCCTTGATTCAGATGATCAACCCTGTCTACCATATTCATCTGTTATTCTCACCCATCGTCAGACAAGCATTTCACAAAAGCTGTGGTACAGATCATCAGCTTAACCCAGTATGTAATCAGATAGATAGATGAGTTAACACACACATAAGGAGAAAAGTCGTTCTCACAGGAGGTCTTCCATGCAATGTAGAAATTCTTTAGCTTTCTCAGGTAATAAATACTGCTGAGAACAGAAAGTTCTGGAAGGCAGTTCACAGAGCTCTCAGGTCGATCACTACTTGGATAGCAATTTTCTCAGGTATGGATAATTAGCTGTAGCTGAAAAGGCAAAAGTGTGTCCCCCAGCAAGCAGGGACAAACCTAGCATTTGTCTTAATTTGCAAAAGGTTTCTAATAGTAGCATTTTTAATTGCCAGACCAAACACCTAGCAGCTGCCACCAGCCCAGGTCCTGAGGCTGGAATGCAGCCTGACTATTAATTTACTGAAAGCCTGGCAAAACGAAGTTGTATGCCGGTTTCTCCAGAAAAGTCTCCTCTTTCAGTAACAAATCTTCCTCAGGCTTCCTAACCTCTTCCCAAGGCCTCAGTGAAGACAGAAGAAACATAAAAGCATCACTGTGGATCCTACCACAGCACTGTCGAAAGACCTATCACTGCCTGCCACCAGAGAGCCAAAGCTTCATCTTGTCAAAAGCTCAAATGCCCTGGGATTTTCCATTCTTCCTATCTGTCATTGTGAAGACACACACACATTCATTAGTAAGTTGCTTCTTACTTTTAATGAGTTAAAAACTTAGAGCCTTTCGGTTACGCAAAATGAGCCTGAGCCCTGAGATCAGTCAAGAGACTTGCTTGTCGGACTTTATTATAACATTAACTCATTGTTTATCCTGGAGAAAGTTAATGCTCTTTGAAACAGTGCATTCACCTAAAACACAGGGATAATAACACTCACCCTAAAGAAAAATAATCAGCTGGGTGAGGTGACTCATGCCTGTAATCTGGGCACTTTAAGAGGCTGGTGAGGGGGGGACTGCTTGATGTCAGGTGTTTGAGACCAGTCTGGGCAACATAGCAGGACCCTCTCTGTACAACAAATTAAAAAAATTGCTGGGTGTGTTGGCACACCTATAGTCCCACCTACTTGGGGGGCTGATGCAGGAGGATCACTTGAACCCAGGAGACCTAGGCTACAGTGAGCCATGGTCATACCTCTGCACTCAGCCTGAGTGACAGAGTGACACTGTTTCAAAAATGAAAGAAAGAAAGAGAGAGAGGGAGGGAAGAAAGAAAGAGGGAGGGAGGGAAGGAGAGAAGAAAGAAAGAGAAAAAGAACAAAAAGAAAGAAAAATGAAAAGAAAGAAAGATAAGAACAAAAAATAAGCAAGCAAGCAATCACTGTATAGCCCAGGCACAGTGGTTCTTTCCTGTAATCTCAGTGCTTTGGGAAGCTGAGGTGGGTGGATCACCTGAGGTCAGGAGTTCAAGAACAGGATGGTCAATATGATGAAACCCTGTCTCTACCAAAAATGCAAAAAATTAGCCAGGCACAGTGGCACGCACTTGTAATCCCAGCTACTTGGGAGGCTGAAGCAGGAGAATCGCTTGAACTCAGGTGGCAAATGTTACAGTGAGCCAAGATCGCACCACCATACTCCAGCCTGGGTGACAGAGCAAGCCTCTGTCCAAAAAAAAAAAGAAGAAAACAAAAAAGAAATCACTGTATAAATATAAAAATAGAACTGATATTTAATCCGCTTAATGTGGTATATTGTTTATGTAGACCAAAAAGACAAAAATATTTAATATAACTTTGTTAAATAGTAAAAGAAAAAAAAAATACGGTTAAGAATCAGCAAGCCTGGACAGGTGCAGTGGCTCATGCCTGTAATCCCAGAACTTTGGAAGGCCAACACTGGCAGATTGCTTGAGCTCAGGAGTTCGAGACCAGCCTGGGCAACGTGGTCAAACCTCTCTATAAAAACACAAAAATTAGGCATGCTGGCATGCACCTGTAGTCCCAGCTACTCGGGAGGCTGAGGTAGTAGGATTGCTTGAGCCCAGGTGGTCAAGATTGCAGTAGGCCAAGATTGTGCCACTGTAATCCAGCCTGGGTGACAGAGCAAGACCTTGTCTCAAAAAAAAAAAAAAATCAGTAAGCCTGTAGATTGGACCATATTTGAATTTTAGCATACTGGTGGGTACACTCAAGACAGTTTTTGTTGAATAAAATCATGTGATGGGATGCCATTTGGTTATCAGCTCAAATTCTATTTCTGCTTTAGTATCTGAAAGGCATCTTGCAAGAGAGAAAAGTGCTTACAATCCCCTGCAGGGCATTGGTAGCTGGGAACTTCACTGTCCAGAAGGCATGCACCTGGAATTAAAGCTCAGTGAAAGAAGCCAACAAGTCCAGACACATTTAAGGAGTTTAATTGGGTATGTTAGTCCATTCTCACACTGCTATAAAGATTCTACCTGACACTGCATAATTTTTGAAGAAAAGAGGTTTAGTTGACTCACAGTTCTAAATAGCTGGGAGGGCTCAGGAAACTTGCAGTCATGGCAGAAGGCCAAGGGGAAACAAGACACATCTTCACATGGTGGCAGGAGAGAGCGAAAGTGCGTGAAGTGGGAAATGCCATGCTTTTAAACCATCAGATCTCATGAGAACTCACTCGCTATCACAAGTACAGCAAGGGGGAAATCTGCCCCTATGATCCAGTCAGCCCCCACCAGGCCCCGCCCCTGACACGTGGGGATTGTAATTGGACACGAGATTTGGGTGGGGAAACACAGCCAAATCGTATCAGTCTGGTATCATTCTACTTAAAGCTGTTGGAGAAATAGAATTAAAAACAAAATCTCTCAATCCGAATAGCATCTCCACAAAAATAGAAGAGAAAGAAAACAATTTTGTATTATTGAATAAGCATTCAACCAGAATGCGATGGGCATTGCAGGCAATTTTCTAAAGGACTGCAAAGACAGAAAGAAAGCACATCCCCCTACCTACAGCCAACCTATTACATACACGTGTTCAAGATAAACAATCATTACTTCTCAAGTAAGAAAACTTGATGGGACCTTTCATCACAGATGGTTTATTCCAACTTTACCATGGTAATTAAGAAGACCACCTGTGTGAGCTAATTGGCTTTATCTGAAGAAAAAGCAAACTTTCCATATCTTTACGACAAGAAGTAGTTTTGCAGATTGGAAGAAGGTATCCACGGAAATTAGGCCCTTACCCTCCTATAGGAACTGGGAGATGGGGAGATAACGCCCTTGATGTTTGCATTTCAAAAAGATGATTCCTAGGTCCTTGAGAAGCAAGGACCTAGGAGTTTTTTCCTCATCAAAAAGCTGGTAAAAGTCTTAGAAGGAACACACTTCAAAAAGATGAAAATGTACTTACAAGTTTCCTAAGGTAAATGCTCTGAAAAAAAGAGGGGTGGGGAATCTTCTCCTTTATTTTCAACAGGAAGAATTAAACCTCTTATGCTGAATTTGTAATTGCCCTTATAAAAGCCATAGCTTTTTCAGCAGAAAAATTACATGTGAGAAAACAGATGAAAAGTATGACCACATCTCACTCCCAACAGTGACCTGTCGGGGGCAGAAAACCTGAATAATGCCCCTCCCTCATGATTGGTTTTAGAGCCCAAGGGAAGTCCTGAGTTCCTATCTTTCCTGCAGCAGGTCCTGGGCTCTTCTCCGATGTTATGACTCTTTAGTAACAGAAGGAAATGTTGATTCTCACATATTAGCTGGCTGCTACTGGTACGGCTGCTGTTACTCTGGATATTTCTGCTCCAAATGCTTCCTCCCACACTTTCTTGGCCAGCATCTGTCTGTGGAGACTATCTTCTTGCCAGTTACCTTGGAATCTCTGACCTCCCTGCTTTGCCCAAGGTTCTCCTGCCATTCCCCCACAGAACAGCGACAGGACATCTACACCACAGCTGGTGACCTTTGTGGTTCTGCCCACCCATGTCCTGATAAAACTCAGGCTTTCTATGATGTAGCCACAAGTAACGACTTGGTGACAAATGACGCTTGGGGAAGCTGCTACCCTCACCACCACCAGCTTGAGTCCTGCCAGTACCTCCCCGCTTACCTTCATACCCAAAGCTCCACAATAGGGACTGTAGGGGTCAAGGGAAAACTTCCCCTTTGCCCTCGGAAGTTTCTCTGAAAATCAACTGATAAAAGGCAGATTAATAGGAGCAATGACATACAAATTTATTAATGTGCACTGGAATCTTACAAAATACAAGATCTCAAAAAATTACCAGATGGTTGACATTTTCATGCCTGAGGTTACAGAAAGAGTAGGGGCTCAGAGCATGGACAAAAACTGGTTATGGTGGTAAACCAGTTTATGGCAGCAAGTGGTGCAACCTCGGCTCACTGTAACGTCTGGCCCTCAGGTGATCCTCCCACTTCAGCCTCCTGAGTAGCTGGGACCACAGGTGCATAGTACCACATCTGGCTAATTTTTCTATTTTTAGTAGAGATGGGTCCTTGCCATGTTGCTCAGGCTAGAAGACAGTGTTTTGTATTGTTTTGTTTTTCATTTTTTAAAAAATTTCAACTTGCAACATAATTTATGGGAGGAAGAGAAAAGGAGGCCTGGTTAGTAAGGGTGGTCTTGTTATATGAATAAATCCTCAAAGGTAGCAACCCCCGAAAGAGAGTAGATGGTAAATGTTTCTTTACCACCTCTTCTTAACCAGATTCTCAGTTAATGTCTCCTAGGTCCAGACTGGGGGGTGCTTCAGAGAAAGTCTGTTTGCATCTGCTGTTGACTTCACGTTGTCGCCTCTGCAGGTGCAGATCTCCTAACAAAAGACAGCTTTGTAAGACTAATTCTGCCTGCAGGCCCTATGAACAGTCATCCCAAAGTATATTTTTGATATATTTTGGGATAAAACATTTTGTTTGACTTCACAATTCACTTTCTCCTTCCTGTGTGCCACTTGGATCACCAGGAACAAAATTCTATATTTTCACATGTAGTTAACTATCACCCAGTGTATAGGCACCCTAGGAAACAGAATAAGACCATTTAAAGTAGTATTTCTAGGGTGACCAAGGTCTTAGTTTGCCTGAGACTATCCAGTTTTAGCACTCACTTTCCCCAGATCCATTCTATTAGAATCTTCATATTAACAGCATCGCCAGAGCTCATTAAGCCCATTAAAATTTGAGAAACTGTTGTAGGTGAGTAATTACCTTTTCTTGCTCTGGACTGAAGGGGAATCTTGTTAATATGCAGATTCTAATAGAGTGGGTCTGGGATGGGGCCACATTTTGGGCAGCAAGGATTTAAACCACAACATCTGTCTTCCCTCCCTTCCCCCCGCAGATGTCTACGTTCCTTTTCTTTGGGGACTGCTACTGAGTATGAGCCTCCTTGCTAGATTCTATGTAACAGTGAATTTCTGTAATCCACGAGCCCATTGTCCATCACTGCAATTTAGCTTTTTCCAGAATTTCCTCCAGCCTATCAGATATACCATTTGCAATCCCTGGTGGTAGGCATTGCTGATTTCTCACTCAACATCCATCTCTCACGACTTCCCTCCTACAGAAACTGAGAGATGAATACAAATGGATCCTGGAGGTTTTTAGATACCATGTTTGCTAGTCCTTATCTCTGTAAGTTAGTTAAGAGCAGAGACTATTACTCATCCCTGATGCTGGCAACCTGCAGCACAGTTCCCTGATAAGAGCAGTGATTCCATAAATGCTTTTTGGTCCCTCTTCTAGTCTCACTTTCCACTCCTAAAATAGATTATTATTCATTATTATTATTTTCTCTTTCTTTTAATAAATGGGGTTTCACTATATTGCTTAGGCTGGTCTCAATTTTCTGGCTGCAGGTGATCCTCCCACCTCCCCCTCTTAAAACTGTTGGGATTGCAGGCATGAGCTACCATGCTCAGCCACCTAGAACATAATTAGTATTTGGCATATTCTAGAAAGTAGAAAAATGATAATAGCAAAGGCATCTAAAAGTTGTAGGGACATGGAATTTAGAACTACGATTAACAGTGGCTGTGTATATGTATAACAGTGGCTGTGTATTAACAGTGGCGACATATTTACCATAAACCATTATTGTTTGTCTTCAATAGCAAATGCCTTTTAGGTACATGGCATTATGATATGTACTCATTTACTGAGGTTAACCTCCCAAAATTGCTTGTAGGGTAAACATGTCAGTAGACATTGAAAAGATAGTGTTAACCTGGGAGAGAGATGGTCTTCCTGTAAGGGTTTTTGTGAAAATTTGGTGGCAGGTCCACCTGAGATTGAGGAGAAAGAAGAGATGGGTTAGACCTGGGGACACAGGTGTGGTGGACACACAGGTGGCTGACTTGAGAGCAGCCAGCAAGCACACACTCACCACAGACAATGGACTGGAGAAGCAGCAGATCAGCAATTTACAAACATGCACAATTTCCTTCAAACAAGTGGCAAGCAAATTAAAACTGTGTTATAACAAGATAAACTGTGTTTTTTTTTTCCTGTATGTAGTCTTAGCAGAGAAGGAAAAGGTGAAGAAGAGGATTTTAAGTGAAAGGTTCAGCACCAACCTTTGGTAAAGTAGATGTTTGAATAAACCTCTCATGGTATAACCCACCTAAAATTCAATGTATGGATGAGATGGGGAAGTAAAGAAGGCCAGATGTGAAAGACAGCATGGACCCCTCAGGACAGTTTTGTCATTGGGTGATTTCTGATCATGGGTTGCCTAAGGTTTGGCTTCTAACTGGAGTCAAGGTTGGAGCCTGAGAAGAGTGGGGTCTGGGGTTACAGACGGCCACATAAACCTAAATTCTCCTAAAGGAAAGATCTCCACAACTTGCAGAGGGAAATAATGGACAAGTTTGACTTTGGGTAGAGCAGAAAATACAGAAAAGAAAGCAAAAGTTTCTTCTCACAATTTCTAAACCTGGGCAATGTTCAAATGAGTTGGAGGCCTGAATTTACCCTACCATGTGGCACCAAAACAATCCAAGCTAAAAAATGAGTTTAAAGTGGTCCTAGGGTGACAGGGCCTCTTGACGGCTGGAAGGAGCAAATGTAAGTCTTCTGCAGAAACACATTTTAAACTCAGGCCACAAAGAATTTCAACACAGAATCCTCAAGGAAAATGACCTCACATGCAGAAAGCATTATCCACATGGGTTAGTTTATATGGGAATTAGCAAAACCAACAAAGTCCCGAGTCTTATCCATGAGAATGGAAGATATTGGAGTTACCAGAAATGGAAAATAAAATAAATATTACTAAAATTCCTAAAGTAATAGAAAAGGAAATTAAAATAAGAAAAGCAAAGATTATGAAATTAGAACAGGCAGAATTGAAGATCTTAATTATAAAATGTATTTATTAAAAATATAAAATTAACACTAGAACATTAATGGATGAGTGAAATAGTATATTAAGTACAGCAGAAGGAAGAGTTATTAAACTCTAAGATAGATTTGATGAAGTTACAGACAAAATAGACAGGCAAAAAGATTAACATTTTAAAAAATGTAGACTCACAGAGGATAGAGTACATTTCTCTAATGTACTTATCAGAATTTCAAGAGAATGGATATAATGAAAGAAAGAAAATACTTGAGAGGCTAATGGCTGAAATTTCCTGGAATTAATAAGTACTCAGATTCAGAAAGCTGAATAAATCCCAAGTAGAATAAATGAAAAGAGATTCACACTGAAACACATTGTAGAGAAACTGTAGAACGCAAACAAATCCTAAACGCAGTTGAGAAAAAAATATTACCTACAAAACTGGTAATTTACTTCTCAGCTGCAACAATTGAAGTCAGAAGACATGTCTTCAAAGTATTGAGAGAAAATAATTGTCAAAATAATATTGTATATGTAGTGACATCATCCATCAAGAACAATTGAGAAAGAGAGACATTTTCAACAAACAAAAACCGAATTTACTACCAGCAAACTCTCATTAAAGAAAATCTAGGTAATATTCTTCAGGGAAAAAAAAAAAAAAAGAATCCCAGAAGTAAATTCTAAGAAATGAAAGGAATAACAAACAAAGTGTAAACTTGTGTGGCTAAAATGAAACAGATATTGACTGTAAAAGAAATTAACAATATCATTCAATTTGCGGTGTCAAAAAAATCAAGACAAAACTCGTATCTTAGCAATGGTATGTGGAATAAACAGGGTGATTGCCTCGAGGCATTTTAATGTCGTTTTGTTGTTCAGAAGGAAGACAAATATGCTATGACAATTTACTTTGGACAGTATTGTGTTAAATCGATATGGAAAATTTTAAAGGTAGCTAGAATCGTGGAATATAAAACTAAACTGGTGAAGGAAAATAAGTTGAATGTGGTAGGAACCAGGGACACAATCAATCCAAAACATGAAAAGACAATAAAAAGAAACAGTAAAAAGGCAGAACAAATGAAAATTATGAAACAAGATGAAAGAAATTAATGTTATTGAACCCCCAAATTTAGGTTCATGTGCCTGATTCACGGTAAGCCAAACACTGGCACATCAGCACTTAGGAGCAGAGAAAGGTTTATTCGATTTGGCCAAAGTGAGACAGAAGGAGACATAGTCTTTCAAATCTGATCTGCCTTTGAACATAACTTAGGGCTTTTATGAGTAAGGTAGGAATATGGGAAATGGGATCACCTGATGACCAAAGTGGTTTGCCTCTCTAGGACTCTGGAATTCGTCGGTCTCAGTTAAACTTTTGGATGCTATCAAGGAGGTCTGCATGACCTAAGGATTGCTGTTCTTGTAAAGAAAAACAAGTTCATCAATCTTGTGGGCAGCTCAAGGAGTCAGGATATGAAGTTAATCGATTACTAATGACTACCCTCTACCAATGTGACTACGTGCAAGCAATCATGCATAAAGGAAGAAAAGGGCAAGGAAAAAGGAAAATAAGTAAAACAAACGTGTTCTGACCTTTATAATAAAAGCTCAGTTGCATTAACTTACACATATCAGTTATCGCAATTAATGAGAGTGAAATCAACTCCAGTTAGAAGACAGGTATGTTCAGACTGGATTTAAAAACAAACTTACAAACTTAGCTCTATGGTGTTTACACAAAATACAACTAAAACGTGAAGGCATAAAGACATTAAAATAAGCAGCTGGAAAAAGAAATTCTAGGGAAAAGTCAAAACAGGGTAGACTGAATATTAAAAGTATTACCAGAGATAAAGAGGTTTCTTAAATATTTTAAAAACTACAGTTCCTGTCCTTGCAAGCATTGAAAACCATGTATTCAACATCCAGCAACAGGAAAATACTTGTTTTTGAGCCCTCATAGAATCTTTCAGAAAATTGGCCTCATGTGAGAGACCAGAGAGGTCTCAATACAATTTTAATAATTTTTCAGGTTACATTCTCTGATCACAGCACAAATAAATTCGACATCTATATTAAGAAAGTGAATTTCTGGAAGCAGAAATCCTTCCAATGGCATGTGTAAGGGCTAAGAGAAAACATCTCCTTCACTCCAAAGTTCCCTGAAAAATCAGCTGACAAAAGGCAGATTAACAGGAGTGTAAATCAGAAGTATCTGAGACAAGTCTCAATCAGTTTAAAATGTTTATTTTGTCAAGGTTAAGGATGCAAACCAAGTGGCAGTTCTGTGCGTTTCTCCAAACATCTTTGGAGAAATATTTCAATATTTAAAGGGGAAAGGGCGGATATTGGGAAGGAGGAAGAAATTTTTAAAGGTATGGCTAGATAAGAGACAAATGGTTGCATTCCTTTGAGTCTTTGATCAGCCTTTTATTCAATACACAATTTTCCTGTGAGTAGGGGTAGAGAAATAGTCACTTATGCCTTAGTCTGGCTCAGCGAATCTGCTTTTTCACATTAGAGGAATCAATCAGATGTGCATTTGTCTCAGGTGAGCAGAGGAATGACGTAGAGCTCTGGCCTCTGTCCCGCACCTGTGAAGATTAGCTATCAATTTACATTGTCAGGGTAAAATTCAACAGAACCATCTTACGCTAAAGATCTTGGGGCCCACAAGGAATTTTCTACTGGGCAAATTGGAAGGAGGTATGTAGCTTTTTAAAATCTTTGCAGCTCTCTTATTTAGGAATGGGAGGTTTGCCTGTCACAGTTCCCAGCTTGACTTCTCCCTTTGACTTAGTGATTTTTGGGTCCTGATACTTATTTTCCTTTCCCAGCATAAGCAGCATACAGATTTATTAACAGGCAAAGCAGGGAAATCAGTGATTACCTCAATCTCCCAATGGGGTACAGAAACTTATAAACCATCTTGAGGTTATAGATAGAATGGGGACTCAGTGCATGGCCAAAACAGGTTATGGTGGAAAATCAGGTTTTGATGTGGCAGCACAGGTTATGAGAGAGAGAGAGAGAGAGAGGCTTGGCTGGGGGTTGGAAAGACAGTCTTCTAACATAGATGAAACTCACAGGCAGCGACAATGGTAAATGTTTCTTTCAGAACTTTAAAGGTTTCAGACTCTAATTTTGTTATGACGCGGACAAGGGAGGGCCCCAGAGAAAGCCCGGCTGCATCGATGCAGATTGTCTACAGGTGCAAATCTCCCCCACGGAAGATAGCTTTGCAGGGCTACTGCTATCTGCTGACCTTCTGAAGCGTCATCTCAAAATATGTCAAAGAAGTATATTTGGGATTAAATATTTTTATTTCATCCACACATGTATTGCAAATCTTTATTTTAGGTTTTGCTGATTGACAATTTTAATAAGTTTATATCTTGTCATTTTCTGGAATGCTCTGCTTTATGTTTTATTTTATTGAACCAAAATATTCAGTTAAGTGTCAGTGTTTCGTAAATTGATTCTCAAGTGTTATGTAGCATGCATACGTGAACACTCACTCTTTGGCTAGATGATAGAATTCAATTTTAAAAACAAGATAAATTTGGCTGGGTGCAGTGGCTCATGCCTGTAATCCCAGCACTTTGGGAGGCCGAGGCAGGTGGATCACCTGAGGTCAAGAGATTGAGACTATTCTGGCCAACATGGTGAAACGCTGCCTTCCAAAAATACAAAAATTAGCTGGGCGTAGTGGCACGCGCCTATAGTCTCAGCTACTCGGGAGGCTGAGGCAGGAGTATCGCTTGAACCCAGGAGGCAGAGGTTTTGGTGCGCTGAGATCATGCCACTGCACTCCAGCCTGGCTACAGAGCGAGACTCCATCTCAAAAACAAAACAAAACAAAAACAAGCTAAATTTAAAAAATCAGTGTTTAGTGTTAACCTTGACATTAAGGACTATCAATAATTAAAATCCATTTTTAAAAACCTCAACCAAAAATTAAAAAAAAACTTTTATGTAATTACATTTTAAGTATCAGTAGTGTATTGATTATTGTTGTAATTAAAAAAAAAACCCAGTTATTAATCCTTATGACAATTATTTTGCTTTTTTTAAACTTTATTGACTTAAAAGGAAAAGCCTGAGGCACAAAATATAATTTAAAGAGTTTACTTGAGCCAAAGTGGCGACAGCTGCTCAGACGACTCAGCTCCAAATAATCTTGGATGTGAACAATGTTTGGCCTTTGTGACAAGTGAGTTTTAAAACGCAAAAATGGAGCGGATTGATACAAAGTTGTTTTTCAGGAATTCTCATTGGTTTACAGAGATAACAATGATTAGTGATTGGCTATGTACATTGTTAAGCTGTAGGGTTATAATGTCTATGTGGCATTATTAGGCGAATTTACAATCATGGCAATAGCAAGCAGTCAAGAGATGAAAATGTAACTCAAGGGGGAAGTAGGATGTGATTGCTGTCTCATTTTAATGACTCTCTGGGCCTGATAATTTAAAAACCCTGCATTCCTCAGATAAAATTTCTTTTCTTTTCTCAATCTGGACTCGGGATATCCCAAGATGGTTCAGATGATCTCAAAGGACATAAACGTAACTTAATTTTAAATAATTTTAATAGAAATAAAAATATACAGAATTAGTTTAGAAAAGATAGGTTTCATAAGCCTGGTTATAATAAAAATATAATTACTAAAAACTCTATTAAGGCAGGCACCAAGTCATTTTGTTTTACCATTTTCATAGTAACCAGCCCATAGTAGATACTCAACAATTTTTTTGAATGAAAATAATGTGAATGAGGGTTGATAACTGAATGTTTAAAAAGCCAGAAATACAAAAGCCTGCATCTAATATGAAGAGAAAAGCACTCATAGTCATTATTTTATTTCACTCCACCAATCTCTATTGAGTGCCTACTATGTGCCAAAAATTGCTCTAGACATTGTGTAATGTATTTGTGAATGACAAGCTTGATTCTTCTCAACAGAGAACTTATGGTCTGTTTAAGGGAATATAACTTGGAAATAGGAGAGTGATCAGGAGTATCCAAGCTCCTGAACAGTGTGGTAAGGTAATGGTGAACTCAGTTTGTCTTTTTCTATAGACATCTTAAAATGGAGCTTTAATTTTACCGAAAATTTAACCACTTATGATCATTCTTTAATATTCACAGTTGGCATAATACTTTAATATCCATCATCCTATTTGAAGCACAAAGACCAAGTGTTATCATTAATTTACAAACAAGAAAAATGAGGTCCAGAGTGGGTGAATTACACAATTAGAACACAGATTTCCTGAATCCAAGTTGTTGCAGATAAAGATGTCTCCTTCTTTTTATTGGGTTTTGGTGTTTGTTTTCAGCAAAACTTGAATGAAAAGAATAATCATAGTCTCCTTTTTTGCCATGTTCAAAATATCAAACTGTGTGTTTTTAGCAAATACCAATTTTGGGTGAGGTTTGAAATTTTCACTTTTTGTTTAAGCATTCATTATTAACTGTAGAGATATAGCCAGAAGGTCCTCCGTTGTAGGAGCATCCTTGGAAGCAAGGCTGGTTGGACATTACATTAGTCAACTGCAAACATCACGAAGCTATACTTTTGATTATTCATCTCATTTTCCTAGGGTCCTGCACTTAGTCGTCTTGGATGAAAAGGGGTCAGCAATAAGAGCTGTCAGTCCTCCACGCCTTTCTGACTGCCACTGCTCTAGGCAAACCCTTGTGTCCTTGTAGCTTAAATTATTTTCCAAAAGCAATTCTGTCATTCCCCTACTCAGAAGCTTAGTTCAGACTGCTGTAACAAAAACACCATAAACCAGGTGACTTGAAGAGTAAACATTTATATCTCAGGTTGGAAGCCTGGGAAATCCAAGATCAAGGTGCTGGCAGATCTGGTGTCTGGCAAGGGCACTCTTCCTGGTTTGTAGACAGCCATCCTCTTGTTGTATCCTCAGGAAGCAGAGGGCAGAAAGGGAAAGGGCAGGCACTCATGTGTCTTCTTAAAAGGGCACTAATCTAATTCAAGAGGGCCCCACACTCATTATCTAATTTTTTTCCCAAAGGTCCCACCTCTTAATATCATCACATCAGAGGTTAGGATTTTAACATGTGAATTTTGGAGGGACATGTATTAGTCAGAGTTCTCTAGAGGAACAGAATTAACTGTATATATATAGAGAGGAACTGTATATAGGGGAGCTGATTAAGTATGAACTTACATAGTCACAAGATTCCACAATATGCTGTCTGCAAGCTGAGGAGCAAGGAGAGCCAGTCAGAGTGCCAAAACTAAAGAACTTGGAATCTGATGTTTGAGGGCAGGAAGCATCCAGCACGGGAGAAAGATATAGGTTGGGAGGTTAAGACAGTCTCTCTTTTTCATATTTTTCTGCCTGCTTTATATTCGCTGACAGCTGTTTAGATTGTGCCCACCAGATTAAGGGTGGGTCTGTCTTCCCCAGCCCACTGACTCAATATTGTTTTTCTTTTGGCAACACCCTCACAGACACCCCCAGGATCAATACTTTGTATTCTTCAATCCATTCAAGTTGACACTCAGTATTAACCATCACAGGCCACAAGAATATAGCCTGAAACAGAAGCCTTAAGAGGCTCTCTCTTTCCTACTAAACATGGATCAAATGCCTCAGTCTACCATCCGATGCTTTTTATAACTCTTTAGCAGTTCTGCTCATCCCTCTTTTCCTCATCAGTGCCTCTCCTGGTGTCATTAACATCCTGGTCTTCAACCACATTTACTTGTTATCTATCACAAGGCACTTGGTTTTTGTACAATCCCATACCTTTGCTCAAGCAATTTCTTCTCTCTGGAACACTCTCCCCTGCCATTATACGTTGTTGAAATTAAACATATTCTTAACAATCTCAGCTGAAATCCAAACTCTCCTTGGATCCTTGACCCATAATTAATTTCCTTTCCTCATGATCCTACCACAAGCCCCTAGTCTGCATTGCCTCTGTTAAGACTTACCCCACTCTACTTTGCACCAGTATTGCTGGGCTATATATCATGAGTTTAGAAATGGCTTGCATGCAGGGCCAGTGTCTCCTCTATGTCCATACTAGTTCAGTTTTTTGTCACATAGCAGATGTTTCATAAATGTTTCCTAAATTCCTAGGATTCATAAATTATGCCACTTAAGGTAACCAGAAACACCAGAGCTCACCCCTATATAGGTAGATTGACCCTGACAAAGTGTCCTCCACTGAAAAATGAATACAATGACATAGAGAACTGACATCATTGTCACAATCACAAAGCAAATGAGAATATAACATGTACCTGACATCAATTTTTAAAAATAGAGAAGACTCGGAAATTTGAGGCAGGCACTGGAAATTAAAACTGTCTCTTCAATATTGCCAGAATGATCCCACTGTGCCAACTGTCATTAGAACTAATACCCACTAGTGATCCCACTATACCACTGTCGTTAGTACTAATACCACTGTCATTGCGGTGGTGTTACCACTGTCATTAGTACCCAGTGAATAATTGGCACAGCCAGGGAGTAAAAGTTTTTCTCTTCTGTACTTGTTTTTCTTCCTGTTGCAGGGTTACTTTGTATCTAGCTCTCCTAAACTTTTATCTTGCTGGTTTTCAGGCTTCCAAATTAAAAAAAAAAAAAAATGTATATTGAATTGCTTCTGACGTCTAGCTGGTTTGATCTGGAGTGCATGCATAATTTAAGCTGATTGAATATTTTGCCACATTAGAGTAGAAAATATCTACATCCCCAAAGCAGTAAAAGAAAATGACAGGTTCAAATACCACTTGGCATCATCCTCCATGATTTTCACCAGGTAATTAAGGCTGTCTAGGAGGCTGAAATGAAAATTTGCCTTTAGCTACAGGATTCACTACTGAGTACCCAAGGCCCAGAAAGAGAAGACTCTGTCTTTAGCGGATACAAGATCTTCCTTCCTTGGATGCAAGATAAAATAAACACATTCCTCAAATTAATTTGCTTTTTTCTTTTTAAAAGATGCTTTTTGAATTGATTTCCATTTTAACCAAAGAAAATGAATCTGGAATATGCTTTCATTCATAGGATTTACTTAAATTATAAGCATATAAAAAAAAGGACAGTCTTAAAACCCTCAAAATTTGTTAGAAATGAACAACTAATGAGGCAGCCAAGTCACTCAGGGTGATAGACGTCCTTGGCTTCCCCTCCTCACTCCAGCCTCCTGTGATCTGTGTCACTCTCATACCCACATGCCACGGAATGTGCTCGCTCTGCTTTCACTTGAGTCACGTTGTGCACATGGCCTGAATCTTGAGAGTATGGAGAGGTGGTGCCTTTCAGAGTCATAGTCATAGCAATGCGTCTGTAGAACTCACAGAGTGAAGGAGAAAATCTACCGGGAGAAGTGACGCAGCAAACTAGAAAATGAGGACACAGAGGCAGATGAGCTCCCAGCATTGCCTGGAGGAAGAGAGGCCGAGGACGGGAGACACCTGCACTCTGGATTGTTCCTGTGGTAGGGTAGGGACATTTCCTCAGTCCCCATCGAGCCAGAGCATAATTCTTAGGGCTCTCAATTTCTTTGTGTTTTCTTTCCATGCTCATCAATAACAATTCTGATCTTACTTCCGAGATACCTTGATACTAAAAAATGGGGGTAGAAGACATGGGTATTCTGGCCTCTGGGAAGAGATATAGCCTCAATAAAAAACATGGGCTAGCTGTTTTATTCAACAAATTTGTTGAACACTTGGCAAGTGTCATGGGCTGGCGATAAGCAGGAAAATAAGATGAAGACTATCCTGTCATGGACTGTATATTCTCTAAAAAGGATATGGACAATAACATATGAACAAGTAAACAAAATTAGTTTATATAATGATGACCTCTTTAGAAAAAGTGTTATAGGTGGGTTCACAGGAAGTGAGTGGGTACGGGAAGGGTAACTGCAGATAGAGTCTTCTGGGAAGGCTTCCTGGAGGTGATGATATTTGAGTTGAGACCTGAATGACAAGAAAGAGCAACCATGTGAAGATCTGCAAATTCCAGATAAAGGGATTATCAAGAACAAAGGCCTAGAAGCAGGAACGAGTGGACAGTCAGGAAGAGAAAGGAGGCCTGTGTGCCTGAACCACAGTGAGTACAGGGGTGAGCAGTATTAGGTCACATTGGAGGAATCCAAATCAGAGAGCCTCTATGGATGCCAAGAAAATAGTTTGGAGACCTGAGAAATAGGAGACCAACCAGACCTTGAACCAAAGTGGATTAAGATGGATGTTTCCCTTAAGAATTTCCTTCAGTAGCAAGTCTTAGGTAATAATCCCCATTCATTGTCTCTTTCCTCAAGAAAACCCTTCTATTTGGACTGCCATGACAACTCTCCTAACCCATTCTGTTAGTTAATGCCCTGGAGTTTTGCACGTACTGTTCTTTTGCTCAGAATATCTTTCCTCAAATCTCTGCCTGAAGAGTCTTAAGTTCATCCCCCCCAGATTCAAATAAAATATCTCCTCTCTCCTGTAAATATCCTAATCAAAGGACGGTCCCACAGAAGTCTGTGTACCTCTGTTATAACATCTTTCAATTTGTATTGTGTTTGTCTCTCTCTATCCTTAGACTAAGAGTCGTACGGAAGGTAGAACACATTCTTATTCATCTTTGCATCCTCAATGCCTATCAAAGCAGGGGCTTAATAAATGCTAGGAAGGAGGGAAGGAAGGAAGAAAGGAAGGGGGTGAGGGAGAGAGGAGAGAGGGAAGGATTCAACTTCAAAACGTGTGAGTAGTTCATCTCTAAGATATCTGTAATAAAAAAACGAGAAATAAATGCATCAGAAAGGATATTTTTGTAACTAAAAAAAGTGATCTCATCTGAGAAATTATTCTGCCCTGCTAAGACCATCAAGAAATACAAAATCCCTCCCACACTTCTTTACAGAGGTATTTACAAGTGAGTCAGTTCCTGTCAATCCCAAATTACATAGATATGTACAGTAGCAATTAGGTTTATAAACTGCTAGAGGGGTGGAGTGACAGCTGTTAAACTGGCGGAAACAAACCCCTGCACAAGGATGAAACTCTGACTAGTTACAGAGAGATTGACAATCCACAAGGCACTTCCAGGAAGCAATCTTTCTGATGCAAATTAGCAGTGGATGCAGAAATGGATGATGCAGAAATGAAATGGGAAGCCCACTAGGCTTAGAATAGAGGATACACCTAACTATCATGTTTCACTTTTGTGATGAAATAGGCAAAGGGCAGTGGACATCTAGCCCCGTCTGTAAGAGTTCTAAGAGTCTAGGCAGATATTGGGTGATATTGACTATCTTAGCCATTGCTGAAACTTGGCAGAACATTAAAGACTATTCAGGAGATAAAAACAAAATAGTACCTGGACTCCACCCCATGCCATTTAAATAAGAACTTCAAAAGATGGGGATATAGAACACAAAATTTTGAAAAGCTCCCCAGGTGAACCTGGGCAACATGGTGAAACCCCATCTCTACAAAAAGTATAAAAGTTAGCTGGGTGTGCTGGTGTGCCTGTAGTCCCAGCTACTTGGGAGGCTGAGGTGGGAGGATTGCTTGAGCCCAGGAGGTTGAGTCTGTAGTGAGCTGAGATCACACCACTACACTTCAGCATGGGTAACAGAGCATGGCCTTGTCTTAAAACAAAAAACAAAACAAAACAAAAAAAACACCTCTCTAAATGATAAGTGATTCTATCAAATGCAAATGATTAAAATTCCTTTACTCAGCACCATGCATTAAGCCTTTCCACATAACATTGATTTATTTAATATGGCCTATAAAGAAAGGTAAAAACGAGGCTCACAGATGGGAAGGAAACTCGCCTGAGGTCATGCAGCTAGTGGCAAGATTCAAGAGTGTGGCCTTCAGACTTCAAGTTCATGGTGTATTCAGTAAGGCAGGCTAAGGAAACTACTCCTGGGGAATATGTCTTGCAGACAAATTTGTCTGTAGTGAATCCGGTCTCCCTTTTATGTCCTTTCTTCCTGATTAACTTTCCTCTTTTCTCCATAGCTTTCCCTCTTGTGCTCCTCGAATTCCCGGGTGCCCATTCTTGCACTCGTTCTTGCTGGGATGATCTGATTCATGACTAGCTGCTCAGTGGGAATTCATTTTGTGGACAGCCTTCCTATGCAAAAATGTTCTCTTTAAAAAAAACTTTGGCGAAAGAGACAAAATGCCAACAACTGGTGAATCTGGGTAAAGAGTGTATGGGAGTTTCTTGGATTATTGCTGAAAATTTCAAGTTTGAAATATCAAAACAAAAAGTTGTAAGAGGAAGAAGGAGGAAGAGGAAAGAGAGAGGAGGTGGAGAAAGAGAAGGAAGAAAAAGAGGAGAAAATACTGGCAGTATTTAGTATAGATTAAATGGCCTTGGACAGTGAACCCATGGCCTGAAGCCATGGGAGGCCTGAATCTGTTCAGACTCAACCTCTACCCTGCTACTCTGAGACCCTGGGAAGGCCACCCTCTGTTCTGGATTTGATTGTCCTGTTGGTAAAATGAGGGGACTAGTGTAGATCATCCTTATTCTGTTTATTTATTGCTTCATGACAAACCATTCCAAAATTTAGTGGCTTAAAACTGAAATTTCTTATTACTTCTCATGTTTCTCTGCACTGATAGGCTCAGCCTGGAGATTCTCCCTTGAGGTTCTTTGGAGTCGTGGTCAGAAAGAAGCTGGGTTTGGTATCACCTAGCTCAACTGGAATGTACATCCAAGATGGTTCACTCACATGGCTGGCATGATCTTGGCTGTTGGCTGGCAGCCCGTATAGAGCTGCTTACCCAGATTACCCACGCTTTAGCTGTCTTACAGACACAATGATGCTCTCCTCAATTAGGACTTTTATTTGTTTTAAAGGATGTGACTCTTTTGTAAACTAGATGTCTACACTCCCATGAATAGATGTCATTGCTGTTATTTATATTATTCTGACCACTGGCAGTCACCACCTTGCTAGCTGCTACCTGGTTGGTTGTCTAGATGCTTCTCCTGGCCACTCCCCTCTGCTAGAGTCTTTTCCTTCCCCACCTCCACCCACAGGGCAGCTGCCTAGGAATCTGAGTGTAAGCAATAAGGGAAACTGCTTAGAACACACTGTGTGGCATTTGCACATATAAAAACTGTGGTTGTTTTCAAACACCAATCACTGTAATACAGGTAAGCAGGTGTGCCACATTCACAAACACATCCTCCCTCATATTCTTCCACTTAAAAGATGGTTGGTGGGGAAAATATACTGTGTGCTAGGCTCGCTTAGAGCCTTTCAGAATCAGAAGTGAAGTTCACAAGCAGAGAGCTCATGCCCCAGTTGAGATTTACTTCAATTTTTTAGTTTTGTGTACTTGTTTTAATAAAAATTATACATTTATACTGATGGTTGATGAGTCCACAAGATTTGTTTCAGAAAGCAGTAGTGCCCTTCTCCCCCTTTTTTCCATGTCCACCTCTTCAGGACAACCACTTTTACCTATTTTAGCTACTACTTTTTGGTATTTGGTTCCGGATAGTGATACTCATGCTGTTTTTTCCATTATCACCTATTTCCCTCTTCCATGATCACCTATGCACATCCTTTCATTCTATCCACATCTTCTCATGACAATTATGTCCTAACCTGGGCTAGATTTAAATATGTCTGCATAGAGTTTATAAGTTGGTTTCATAAGATTTTTATTTTTATTTTTCTGGTTTGTTGATTATTCAACTTGTCATTTCTAGGTTTACATATTTATATGTCCTCCTTTGCAAAAAAAAATTTAGTTAGGGTTAGAGGTTTAAATCCTCTTTATGATTTTGACTGCACAAACATTATTTGTGAAATATGTACTTTCAACTGATCCTCTTTTTCTGAATAACTTTTTATTATTTTTTAGCGCTAATGACTGTCTCATATTTTAAAATTTGCTTGTTTTTCAATGTAGGTAACCTAATTCATCTGAAGTTCTGCTAACTGTTCAGATTCTCTCTCATAATGTTCAGAGGTATCAGTTATTCTATCAATGATAACTTTTTGAAGAATTTTTTGGGGGACCTTCTATTGCATTCCAGTCTGCTGATTTTAACCTTTTTCTAGAAGCATAGCTGCGTCTTTGGATCTGCCTGTTCAGTCATCATTAGGATTCCTTCACCTCTCTTTGATTCCCAGTTTTCTCTATCCCTATTTTCCTCTTTATTGGTTTTCTCCCTTCTTTAAAGGAAGTACATCCTTTGGCAGAGCAAAGCTCTTTGAAAAAGAATATAAGGCAGGTAAAATTTTGAGACCATTTATCTCTAAAATTGTCTTTATTTTATTCTCACACCTGACTGGTGATTTTGTTGGTTATGACATTCTACATTAGGAATCATTTCATTCAGAATGTTGAAGCCTCCCTTCCATAATCTTCTAACTTCTAACGAGTCTGTTGAGAAAAGTCTGAAACCATTCGAATTCATAAGTCTTTGCGTGTTATTGGTTTTTTTCCCTCTCTTTCCTCCCCTTTTTCCTCCCCCCTTGTTCCACTTCTCCATCTTTTTCCCCTTTCTTCCTCTCCCTCTCAATCTCTCTATTGGGGCCCCACCTTACCCTTGTCCTCTTCCTCCATTTTTCCTCCATTATAATTTTATCTATTGTGCCATGCCCTCTCAATCTGGAAACAAGTGTCATTTAATTAGGAGACCTTTTCCTGACGCATGTAGTTGGTGATTTTCTCCCTTCCATTTACTCTCTTCTCTTCTTTTGGAAGCCCTGTTCTTTAGACCTTAGACTTTGCAGGCTGTTCTTTTTTTTTTTTTTTTTTTTTTTTTTTCCTATTTGATCTTTCTTTTCTATCTCTCTATTTGCCATTTTGTTCTATTTTATCATATATGCCTTCAACCTTAAATTCTGTTTCTTCTATTGAATTTTTTAATATATCTGCTGTCATATTTTCAGTTTCCAAGTGTTCTTTTATTTGTCTGTGAGTATGCTTTTTAATTGCATCTTCTTTTCTTGTGGATGCAATATCATTTCTTAACTCTCAAAAGATATATTATTTTTAAGTTGTCTTCTCCGTGTATGTTTTCTTTTTTCTCTAAGGTCCCTTTGTGTTTGTTTTGGTCTTTGTATTTCCAGTTACAAATAGTGATCTTTGGGGAACCACGAAAACTAACTAGACTAGGTCCCAAGAAAAGTTTATTAGAAGCTCTGGAGTCATAGGGTGAGACTTGTTGACTAAGGGCTCTAATGGTGAGTTTGGGCCATTTTATATCATTACCTAATATAAAATACCCCTTAGGCTTATGGTATTTCTGGGGAAGGATCCTCTAGCCTTGTGCTGGCATTTTTGTGTTGGCAGAGTCAGCTGGAGACCTCAATGTTCGAAGCACTTATAATTTCTTATTTTCCTTGTTTCCACTCTCAATTGTACCTGGTGCCCTCTAGTTTAGGGAACATCCATTTTATCCTGTTTAGAGACTACATTTCTAGTCTTCTACCAGGTGGTTCACCTGGCTGCCAGGTACAGAGGCTGTAACTGTCATAAGCAGACTTTTTAGGCAAGGCTGTTCACTCACAACTCCTAAGGTGCCTAGTGCAAATTAGTAAGATTTTTGAGGGGTTCTGCATGTAAATAGGGTTTTTAAAAAATATTTACCAGTGCTGGTAATCAGGTAGCATTCATTCATTTGCATTTTACCTTTCAAAATCTTGTTTCTTATAAATTTGTCTCTTTTCACTTTCCCTACTGTTATGAATTTTATCCTTTGAAAATATGTGTCTTAATTATTGTTTTAGTGGGGTTTGGGAATGGAGCAAAACAATGCATCATTTTAACTCATCACTTTTACCCAGTGTTCCCTGAGGAAGGTGTCTTGAATTGGGAGGATTGGGGGCAAGAAAAGAAGGTTTCGGATTATGATATTTCTTCTAGCTTAAAGGGATTGGATTTTGAAAGTAAATGCACATTTCAATTTGCTTTTCCCATCTGTGGACCTTGAAACACGATTCAAGACACACATTATTATCACTCTCACACCTGTCAGGATGACAGCCGCCAATATCCACTGAGTGGTTACTCCATGGCACTGTGTAGTCCAGTTTATGAAATAAAAATAAGTTTAAGTTTATGAAAATAAACTTTATTTTCATTTCATCTTCACACCAACTACATAAGGTCAGTACTTTGATTATTCTCATCATAGAGTTCAGAAGAGTAACACTTGGAGAAATTAAATAACTTGCCCAAGGTCATGAAGGTATAAATTGAAAGAATTGGAATTCAAAGCTAGGTCTGCCGAGCTCATAGTTGCCCTGTGATGATGTTCCTGTTTGTTGCAGGTATCTGCTGTCTTGGTTGACGCAGCTTTTTTTAAACCATGTCACCGCAACCCCCAACCACTACCACCACTGCTGCTTGTAACCAACCCCAGCCAACGTCAGTTTCACAGAATGCATTTAATAAGTGCTTCAGTAAATACATGCAGAATTAGAATGCGAGTGCACAGAGATCATTTTCTATAAAAGGTCTTCCTAGAAACTTTGAGGGACATGCAATGGAAGAAAACATGCTTTTTAAGAAAAACGCAATCTTGACAGTACGAGAACCTGGTATTGGTGCTTTTGTGTCCTTTAAATACTTTATTTCTCTTGTGGTATTTGGTCTTTCTAGTCTTTCTATCTTTCTGTAAAAAACTGGGTTAGAGTTGGCTAGTGGTTTAAACAGTTTGTTGATTTTTTTTTCAAAGAGCCAGATTTTACTTTTATTCATTACTTCTGGTTTTCTATTTTATGTTTCATTGATTTCTACTTTGATCTATATTAATTCTTTCCTTTGGCTTACTTTCTTATTCTTTTTCTAAATTCTTATTTATTTTATTATTTAATTTTTATTTATATGGATACTTAATAGCAGTAGACTTCCTCTGGTAACTGCTTTAGCTGCATTTCATACATTCTGATTTGTGTTGTGGTCACATTAGTTGTTTTTCAAGAAAGTCTATAGTTTGTTTTGTATCTTTTCTTGGAACCCGGAATTATTTAACAGCATTAAAAATTTATTGGTGGAAGGATCTTTTCTTTAAATTAAATTTTCAGTTTTAATGTATTATGGTCAGAGAATAGTGTTTATACTTTTTCTCTTCTTTAAAGTTTATTAAGGATGTTTTGTAGTCTAAGATTATCAGTTTTCCTGACGTTTCTCCATGCCCACTATATTTACAGACTAAATTTACAGACTTGACTCATTCTTTCTTTTCCTTAGCTGATTTTGATGATTAGGTTATTGTTTTCTGTTTATTTTTCTCTTCTCTTCTCTTTTTTTTTTTAAACAAGGTCTTGCTCTGTTGTTTATTGCTCAAGCAGGAGTGCAATGGCACAATCATAGCTCACTGCAGACTTGACCTCCAAGGCTCAGTCAATCTCCTTACCTCAGCCTTCCCAGTAGCTGGTATTACAAGTAGGCACCACCACACCAGAGTAATTTTTAAATTCTTTGTAGAAACAAACTCTTGCCATGTTGCCCAGACTGGTCTTGAACTCTTGGGCTCAAGTGATCCTTCTGTCTCAGCCTCCCAAAGTGCTGGGATTACAGGAGCGAGCCACTGCACCTGGTGTTGGTTACCATTTTCATTTGTTTTGTGGATCTGTCTTTTTGACATAACTTCATGGTCTGTAGCAGAGGTTTGCAAAATACAGCCAGCAGGCCAGATCCAGCCCGTCACCTGTTTTTGTAAACAAAGTTTTATTGGAACACAGTCACGTTTATTCATTTACTTATTGTCTATGGCTAATTTCACTTTACACTGGCAGAATTGAGTTTTTGTGTCAGAGACCAGATGGCACATAAAGCCAAGAACTTTTTCTGTGTACCTAAAATATTTACTATCTGTTCTAGGCTCATAAAGTCTAAAATATTCACTATCTTTACAGAAAGAGCTTGCCAGTCTCTATTCTACAGGCACATTATTTTACATCGTATTTTCTTTTATCTTCCAATTTTGTGTAGGATTTGACTGTTGCTCACATTACTTGTTAGGTGACTAGCACTGTCCAGTAAAACACCCTGCAATGATGGAAAGGTTCTGCACCATGTAATACAGTAGCCTCCAACCACAGGCTGGCAAGAAATTGAAACGTGGTTAGTGTAGCCGAAGAAATAAAATATTGATTTAATTAAACTTTAATGAAATTCAATTAATTAAACCTTAACCTAATTTCTTTAAATTTAATTAAAATTAATATAGCTACCTGTGGCTAATGACTACTGAATGAAAACTTATAGCACTATAGGGGCAGGGGAGTCTGTCTAGCTTCCAAGCTCCAGAGCACCCTCTTCTTTTCTCTTTGGAAAACAGGAAGTTTTGGTGGGGAAGCTGCTTCACATTTTTTATGATGTGCTGAGTGTCCTCTCCCGCCCTTCTATTTCACTTAGATTTTCATATATCTTTGCTCCCATTATACCTGTTCTGCTCAACTTGGATTCTATTCTCAGTAGTCTTTCCTCAGTTCTCAGCTGTTCCCTACAGGAATATTTGGTTAGTTAGTTTCAATGGTTTACAGGTTCCAGATCACTCTGGTATTATCTGAGCTTTCATGAGCTCCTCATATTGACCCATAAATTCGAGTCTGCAAAGTGTTCTCTCATTTCAATTACTGTCCACAAATGACCAGGCAAGCTTTCCAGCAAGTGGTTATTGGCAATTTGGGGGGGTTCTCATTCTCTCAGCACCATTGGAAGTTCTTTTGTATTCCCTTCACATTCTCCCACATAAGCTTTAATATAACACAGTTCTTTTTGTGATATATATCCTCTGCTTATATTCTGGGGTTCATGGAAATAGATTATATATTACTTCTGTTGGATTTTAGTTTCATTAGTCTTTGCTATATCTATTTTATGGGGGGATTTAACAAGAATAGAAAAGTGTACTATCTTACCCCAATTCTCTATTATTTTCATATGTGAAGCCTCTACCCACCTCCCCATAGGAGAGTTACTGACCTAGTCCCATCACTTTAATTTACAAGAGGAGGAAATTGTAATATAAAAACTAAAAATAAAACTCATATTACCAGACTTTCAGTCTAGTATTTTTCTCTTTCACCCTACAGATAGAAGATTGTGTAGGCAGACTGTCCAACAGCCCATCTCACAATATGGTCCAGTAATTGTTTCTCTGTTCTGCTAACTCCTCCCTCTACACATCCCCCATCCCTGTTCTCTTAATTGGTGCTGCCTCTTATTTGGGAAATACTTTTGCTTTTAAGAGTCTCAGCATTAAAGGAGTACAGATAAGGGAAAAGAGGCAGTGACATTATTACTCAGGGCCAGTTTGGGGCTTGAGGATCATGGGGAAAAGACGGCTTGAGAATTTATGGAAAGAAGATAGGGCTCAGTGTATACTGCTTGGGTGATGAGTGCACCAAAATCTCACAAATCACCACTAAAGAACTTACTCATGTATGCAAACACCACCTCCTTCCCCAATAACCTATGGAAATTAAAAATAAATTTTAAAAAGTGTTTGTGGGAAGACTACGATCTTTTCCCCTTACTGACCACATAAATTCTGGAAAAATAACTAATTCCCTCTTGTGTTAAGTGTGAAAAATGAGAAACTGGGTGTAATAATGTCTAGGATAGTACTTGCCTCATATGTGTTTTTTGATACCTATTAACCCCCTCTTTCTTTCAATTTTCTTTAACTCCTCCAGCATAAAAACAAGATCAAAATTGTGCAGAGCTGCTCTATCCCATAACAAAGATTGACAATAAGCTGGAGCATATTTATCTCATGGCATATCTGCTGGAAACTTGGGATTGGCAAATGGAGATGAGAAGAGAACCAGAAGGGTGAGAACCCCAATATCTCTTTTTCCTCTAAAGTTTCTAAATTCAACTATTTGAATCAGGGGCTCCAGCTGGATCTATTCTTATTTTATTTTATTTTATTTTATTTTTTTTGAGACAGAGCCTCCCTCTGTCACCCAGGCTGGAGTGCAATGGCATGATCTCAGCTCATGGCAACCTCAGCCTCCCAAGTGACTGGAATTGCCTGCATTGGCCCCCCAAAGGGCTGAGATTGCAGGTGTGAGCCACTGTGCCCAGCCTGGATCTATTCTAACTGCACAAGTGACAAAGCCCTAATGGCCCCCAGGCTTAGTTACCCGAACATCCCACTTACTGGTCTCAGGGCATTCAAGGCTTCCTGGATATCAGCAGCCAGAATCACCACTGGTTCCTGAAGTATAACCAACTCCCTGAAAAGTAATATTATCAGAAAAGAAAAATAGAAATAAAAGGAAAACCATAGTTGTACACAAACGTATGCAATATGGCATGAATGCAGAAAACCCTGTCCATGTCAAATATTTTTCTTTGAAGTACAATCTCAGTTATTCCTGTAGCATACACAACAAATTGGTATGTGTCTCCGTGCCGGCAGATGTTCCAACTGGAGCAATGCATCCGACTTGGAGAATTAGCCATCACTATGACAACAAGCCTCTTTATTTTTTTCCTGAATGAATGTTGTAATTAGCTACCATATGAAGTGAGATACCACTTCTGACATTGTTGTTAGACTCTCTAGCTCTAGCAGTTTAAGATTTCTTGGTGGCAGGAAGCACCAGTTGGAGCCTGGCCTAGTAATTATCTCCAGATCAGGGCGAACAATTCAAGGGTGAGAGTACGTATGGGCAGCTTCTCATTAAGTCAACCCAGATCTAATTAGATGCTGCCCCACTCCCACACAGGAGAGAAATCAGGCTCTGCCAAAGGATAAGGATGTTTATTGACAGGTGGTTGACTTAAGAAAATATAATTGGTTTATTTCTGCAGGCGGAGGAGCCATCAAAAGTCAAGCATTACACATTTGTATAGGCCATGTTTGGTACAGAGTGAGGATATCGGTTTACTTGATCTTTAGGCTACTCTAGAAAAGCAAAGGTAGAATTGAGAAGCTAACTTCCTGCCCTGCCTTAATGTGCCATGCATTCTGTTACACACTGCCACAAATGCACTCCCCATTAAAACCTCGCTAGTAACTTAAGGTAAGGCCAAAGAAGGCTGCAATGGTGATTAAGAAGGACATATTATTTATCTTCACTTTAAAGGTGATGAAATTGTGGCTCAGCGAAGACCAGAAATGCTTCTTAGCTGACAAAAACTTCAGAAATCCATGTTGAATGCCAAAAAGGGGTGGAGAGAAGTAAATAGAAATAATTGCTATTTCCATGATTCATGTAAGTTCCACGGTTCTATTACCCAACTACTGCTTGGCCAATGGGTGATGTAGAGTATCAAAACCCAGGAGAGGAGGGACTAGACAGGTCAGCCCACTATAGTGATAAGATCACCCCCGGATCCACAGCAGTGGTAATGCTGATGAGACTAGGGGTCCTGTGATCCTACTCCTCATTTCACAGATGAGAAAAGAGCTTTGTTGGTTATGTTTCAAGAGTCACCTGCCTAGTTCACAGAAAAAGTAATTAGCAGAGAGAGAACAGACCTCAAAATCCAGAATGCTTTTCTCTCCATCACACAGCCTTGTGGGAGTGTTGTATTAGGATTTTTCATATAAAGTCTCTGTTGAAAAAATGGTTGACTAGAATCCTTCTGAGTGAAGATTCAGATAATGTTTTATGTGAGAAATACTTATTCAGAGTTTTCTTTTTAGCCAATCCTAGTAACACCAGCTAGATAGCCACTTAAGCCATCTATACATACTAATCTGTATAACTATCAAAACATTAACATTCTGTATACTAATCAGGAGACAAAATCATGATCAGCATTCATTAGTCCTTTTTTCCAGCTCAATGCACTGAAGAAAGACTTTGTAATGTTACAGTAATTTTCCTGGTTGATTCTCAGGATCTATCAAATGCTTGCAGATAAAGACTTAATCATATAAGAATTACAATTTGGCTCTTCTGAGAATTGCATTCCATTTTGATAGACATCATAGATATGTACTGGAAATAAATGTTCTTCTGTTTTCATAGTGTTAGATTCTTTTGATTCTTTCCTTTTCTACTACTTTTTACTGAGGAAATATAAAGCAAAGACAGTAAGTTTTTTTCCCTTAAATAAACATGATAAAAATCAGCCTGGACAGAGTTTTCTTGGACTTAGGTAATTTCAACTGGAAAGAGAAGCTGGGCTTGAACACCATTTCTGATGTTAATTTGACCCTGAGAAAGCTATTTAATATTTCTTAGCCTTAGTTTCTTTACCTTTTAGTTGAGGATAATAAAACATACTTTACTTAGGGAGGGATGGAATGATAAGATTAAATGAGATCACATTTACAAAAGGGCATTATAATATGTGAGACACATAGTAAATGATCAATGGCTGCTTAATGTTGCTAAATGTGCTGAGTGATCAATATGTGCCAGGCACTGATAGGTGTAGTAGGGCTGCAATAATTAATAGTGACATTAAGTTAATACTTAATGGCCATTATTCATTCAACAGACCTCTTTGAACACCAGTAATGTATCAGGTACCATGCTATGTGATGGTAAGCGCCTGCCCTCAAGTTGTTCATAGTTTTATTTGTGGAAGAAGAAGTAAATATAGTGCAGTTAGCACCACCTGAAGCAGTGCAGCACAGGCTGAAGGACAAAGTAGGAGCACTTAATAAAGGCTTGGGAGATCAGGAAGGGCTTTACTGGGAAGGTGATAACACACTCAATAAAGGAAGGCAGATAGCACTTCAAGAAGACAGAACAATTTCTGCAAATCCTGGAAGCAAAAGAGAACATAGAACATTCAGAAATTTTGGTCATTTAATAGTCACAATAAAAGTTGGAGGCAGCAAATGATGAGAGATGAGGCTGTAGTGACAAGAAAAGAGTTGATTAAAGATCTTAAGAAGCTTAAGCAGTTTTAACTTCATTTTAAAGAGAATGAAGAGACATTACTCAGAAGAGTGATGTCATCAGATTCGAGCCTAGAAGGTCATTATGGCATCACTGGACAACAAGTTTGTAGCTGGGGTTTTTCTTGGGTGCTGGTGAGGCACAGCTCCCCTGAGAGGGTTCTGTGGGTTCTTGGTTTTCAACCTTTTAAAGGATAAGCAATGGGACCACTGCAGATGCTCTGTATGCTTGTAAAAGTAAATATCAGACCCAAAAAGTGTTGCAGAAAGGTGATTTTATTTAGGTAGAGAAAACAGAAGAAGAGAAAGACTTCCATGAAGAGTATGGAAGGGGATTCCAGAGGGGAAATCCCAGAGGGGAAAGGGAACTCCCACCATTTGGGATGGGAATCCAGAGAGCTGGAAATCCACTGTGGGTGAAGGAGCAGGGGGATTTATCCTGGGAGACATTCCCACCTTCCCAAGTTCCTCTGGCCGATGAAAGGAACTCCTTTAAACTTCCGCTGGGGTGATTGACTCTTAGTTTCTTCTCGAGTCCGTGAAATTCAAACATAAGCCATTAAATCTCCCAAATGGAGAGAGATGGGAATGGGGCATGGCACTGGGAAATTCTTGCCCCTAAAACTATGTCCCCTCATGGACCCCGAAAAAGAACACCTTCCCTCAAGTTGAGTGGATGTGGGAGGACCAGGAGGCACGGTTGAGGTCCAGCTAAGGAATGGCAGGGAGTTAGCTAAGGTGGCTGGTAAGAAAAGAGAGAAATTTACAGACTCAAGAGAAGTTTGAAAACCATTAGTGACTGAGTAAAATTGGAAGAGTCAAGTTGAGTCTCAGGTTTCAGTGTGATGTGGCCAGATGCATTTTTGTGCCACTCACCTGGAAGGGGACCTAGGAAGAGAAGTTAGATGAGATGGGAGGTAGGAGAGGGTGTACGAGATCCAGAGATGCTGGGTTCTGAATCTGGAAACAGGCATCATAGCTGAAAGTCTGTTTCTATAGAGAATAGGTCTAAAAGACGACCATGTGTGTACTCCATGCACACTGCCTAAAGCAGGGTTCACCTGTCTATGGAATAGGGCAAAACAAGGTCACACACTTAGTGCCGTCTCCAGAGGGTTCTGTCTGTGCATCTGCAGGACTAGGAAGGCAGGAACCCTCAGATACAGGTTTACATCCTGGAAATTAACCAAACTGACCTCATGATAAGTGGCCAGGTCTGCAACATATGTTGCACCTGATGATAGAGGTAATATGGAACAACCAACATAAAACATGGTTTGCTGGATTGGGTAGAGGAAACTACACAATCATAGCAAGGAAGAAATAATCCAGGTTGAAGTTGTATTTTTTTTTTTCTTAAGAACTTGTATGTAGTCAGGTTCTGTATGTGACATATTCTTTCAGCTTTCATTGTTCCTAAAGGATTTCATTTCTGGGTGTTGAAATGGACATTGACCTCTCCATCCCCCTCCACTGCCTTCTGGCTTGCATCATCTCCAACAAGAAATCTGCTGTAATTTTTTTTTTTTTTTAAGACAGGGTTTCACCATGTTGGCCAGGCTGGTCTTGAACTCCTGACGTAAGGTGATCCGCCTGCCTCGGCCTCCCAAAGTGCTGAGATTACAGGCGTGAGCCACCATGCCCAGCCTTGCTGTAACTTTTATTCTTGTTCCTCTCTGCATAATGTCTTTTATTCTCTGGTTGCTAACATTTTAAAATTTTGATGAACTTTTTACCAATTTGATTATGATGTGTGTGTGTATGTGTGTGTTCAGTAGTCTGCCTGGGGTTCACTGAAACACTTGGATCTGTAAACTTACAGTTTTAACCAAATTTGAGGGGAAAACCTTTAGCTGTTCTTTCTTCAGATCATTTTATCTATCATTCATCTTTTTCTTCTTTTTCTGTAACTCCAATTTATGTATCTTAGAAACGTTTATATTATCCTACACTTACGGAAGATTTGTACACTTGTTTCAGTCTTTATTTTTCTATATGTGCTTCATTCTGTATAGTTTCTATTGCTATGTTTTTAAGTTTACTGTTTTTTTTTTTCCCTCGGTGTCTAAATGGTTCTGAATCTCATCTAGTGTATTTTTCATTTTTGATATATTTTTCATCTTAAAAGTTCCATTTAGATATTCTAGAAATATCTTATATTCTTTTTTTATCATGTTTATGTTTTATTGTATAACTTTTTGAATATTCATAATAGCTATTTCAAGTTCTTTATCTGCTATTCCCATTATCAATGTCATTTCTGAGTCTTTTTCTATTGGTTTATTTTCCTTCTTATTATGGGTTATGTTTTCATGTTCCTTTTTTGCATTTTGGGACATTTTTGATTGGATGTCAGGTCTTATGTATTTGTTGGTTTTTGGATTTAATTGTATTTCTTTGAATAGTGTTGGTCTTTGTTACAGCACACAGTTAAATTACTTGCAGATTGGTTTGATTATTCTGAATTCTTTTAAGCTTTGCTATGATGGGTTCAGATCAGTGTTTACTCTGGCATTAATTTAGACTCACTACTAAAGCATGACCTTTCAAAGGCTGTGCCAATACCTCATGTCCAGCCTTAGGAGTTTCACCCAACATACGTGCAGATTAATACTCAGGATTTGAGGGGATCCTTCTATAGCTCTCAAGTGCTTTCTGTTTGTGTGCCTTCATCTCTGGTCCTCTGCTCCACCACACATCCCTAATGTGAGTGATGCCTCGTGAGTGTCGAGGGTGGAGGGCATGGGAAAATAAAGGAAGCTATATTTCATGCCTGGGGCAGTCTGAAGCTGAGCCAGGATATCTTGTATACAAAGACAAGAAAAACCACAAACTATGCTAACTTATCTGAATTTATCTGGAATTGATTCAGAGGCAGAGATAACTAAAGAGAGCATAAATCATCATCCTTCCTCCTGCCATAATTGGTGAATAAGATGGAATATGTAAATCTCACTGCGTGTAGTATGGGACAGTAGTCTCTTCATTTGAATATCAAAACCTAGAGACTCTACTAACAATTGAGTCACAGGGAGGAACCAGGGGATAGGAAGACACTGGTGAGATGGAAAAAGGAAAAATAAGGACCTTGAAAAGGAAATAAAATTCATGTCTGGAGGGGAATGATTGAATTCTCCTCATGAAGAGTATTATTTCAAAAATGAGCCTTAAGAAGGTAGAAAATATAATTAAGGAAAGATTGATGGGAAAGTGTCTGGGTTAAGGAATCAGCTTGAGAAAATTCATAGAAGGACATTTAAGGTGGTCAGAGAACAGAGATTTAGGGGAGTTCATTTTATGTTAGGTATAGTGAAAATAATGAAATATAAGTCCTGACAAAGAGTTTGGGACTGTACTATGAAAGGCTTGATTGGGCAACATGAGTAGTCTTCACTTGATTCACAGAAAATGGAGAATCTTTAAAGGATTTCAAATGAGCATTGTTGCTTCCAAAGAAATTAACTTCCTCTAATGGGGAAGAAAAGAGAAAGAAAATAGTCTTTTAGTCAAATGGCCATTTATTCACCAAACCATAAGGACTCTTTGCTTCCTAGAAGCTATATATTTGGTCTTAATAAAATTCATCTAAATAATAATAATGCTTATTGTCATATAGCAACTTACTTTACAGATTGCCTTTAGATTAATCCCATTTTAGATTAATCAAATCTTATCTTAAATATTAATTTGATTAATCAAATCAAATACCAATCTCAATCTTAATCTGATTAATTTGAGATTAATCAAATCTTAATCTCATTAGATTTTTTTCCCAAAAAAATATTGGACTGGGATTCCCAATTTCCTATTGAAGATGAGAAAACTCAGGCTCAGAGACAATTAAGAGATGTCTAACTCCAGACGTCTATCTTAGATGTTCTTAGCTCTAAAAATCAGAACCAGTTTATGAGTGCTCCACACAACTCATTTTATTTCTTTAGCTCAGCACAGTGAAAAATAAAGCAGTATGTTGAGTTTTAAAGATGTTAGGACTTTTATTTGTAACATAAGATGTAAAACAAAGGCTTATTTCAACTCCATGAGAAGGTATTAACACCTGGGAGGAATTATTTACTGAGAAGACATTTCTTTATATTCATGGCCTAAACCTTACTACTTATGTTCCCATGTAATGAGAGTTTGATGACAAGATATTGACTGTGTGATGTAGCTCCTCCACCCTGTGTCACTCCTTGTCCATCTGAATAGTACCAGAATAAATGGTATCAAATAAAACCTTTTCTTTTGTAGTGCTTGAAGAAAAGGAGAGAAAACTGAATGTATCAGGCTTGGTGCTCAGTAAGACAGAAATAACTCTTGACTTAATCACCTTCCTCTAAAGCATATATCAATCTATGGTTGCCCTGCTGAGGGCCAGGATTTTAAATAAAATTGTCACGTTTGGACTGCCCACCAGTCTGAATAGGTATCTATGTCTATACCCAGAAGACTTGTAAACTCAGGACTTTATAAAGACAAAAGATAATTTGGTCAAGATTAACCAAACTAAGTCAAAGAAATAAAAAAACTATTTTCTTTTTCTCTATGGTTATTATCATTATTGAGTACAATGCACTGTACATAATTGTATGTACTATACTTGTATATGACTGGCAATGCAGTAGGTTTGTTTACAACAGCATCACCACAAACATGTGAGTAATGCACTGTGCTATGCATTACGACAGCTGTGACTTCACTGGGTGATGGAAATTTTCAGTTTCATTAAAATCTTATGGGACCAACATTGTACCATGGCCTATTGTTGACTGAAACATTGTTATGTGACACATGCTTGTATTTATAAAATGGAAATAACACTTGTCCCCAGAGAGTTATTATACAAATGACACAATGAGTGGCATAAAATAGTATAAATTGTAACACATCACACATGTAAGAGAGCATTCTAATATTTCAATGGTATTATTACAACTATCACTAATATGACTATTAGCACCACCATCCCCACCAGGGTTTTGGATGATACTTTTTTCCATTTACCACTTTCCATTTTCCATTTTGTAAGCAAATAACAAAAACAGAGGTTAACTATAAAGGGATGAGTGGTTATTAGGAACGAAATAGAGCTAGAAGGTAGACTCCTTTGAATATACAGCTAGTGCTCGACTTACGACCACAACTGGTTCTGACAGACCGGTCGTAACACGATTTGGTCGTAAGTTGAGTAGGCTATATGTACAGTACTGTGAAATGATGTTATAAAAATCTTTAAGTCATATTTCATCATAATTTTCTTTCATTATTGTTATATATCATAATTTTCTTTGTTCATTTTATGTCATTTGTATCATCTCTACACCATTTTGTTTCTTATTTTTACATTCGTCAGGTTTAAGTAAAACACTGCATTACCAGTACAACTGGTTTAATATTTGCAAAACATACAAAATTACAAAATACAGGTGCATACAAAAATACAAAATACTGGTGTAAAAAATACCATAGGAAACATTTTCCCAATTGCAAAACATACCAAAATATATAAACATGTATGAAACATTTTATTGGCTGCTGGTACTTGGCTGCAGATCGTTGATGTCATCTGAGGCAGCAGTTGGGGTTACCAGAGTTGGTTTTTTCATAAACATGGTGAGCTTTGTCTGAATTGTATGTTTCTTTTTTTCTTCATAAATTTCACGATATGGATGAAACACATCGTGCGCCGTCCGTTCAATCCTTGCAAATCGTTCCATGTTTGGGTCCATTGCTTTGAAATGTATAAGAAGTTTATTGGGAGGGGTTTGATGAAAAATATCCAAGACACAAAACACAAATTGCTGTACTGAGTCTGGGATAACAGTTGAAATGGTGCACGCAGAGATGGTAGTGCTGCCGGAAGCTGGTCCGCACTGTTGTACGCCCAGCTGGGCAACGTTTGTGCTGCCAGACGCGGAGCAGTCGTGGCTAGCGATTGTGGTCGTAAAGTCGAATGGTCATAAGTTGCATAGGCCGTAAGTCGATCAATACCTGTATTTTATTTTTAGACTTGACTCTGGAGCAGCACAAATATATTGTATAGTTTTAAAATATAAATTAAATAACTATTTCTATAAATTGGAAACAAAAAAATAAATCAACCTACTCTGTATCTATTGTTGACATAAATGTATGGAGAGAAACTATTACAAGAAACTTTAAAACACATACATTTGAATGTACATCTCTAAAGAGGATATAATCTAAGATCAAAAGTAACTGTAAAAAATGTTTCAGGCCAACTCTGGGCCCACTGCTTATGAGTTAGCCCTGCTCTGCAAGGAGCAGGGGTAAAAATGTTTCTAGCTGCTTCCAGTAATCATATTGGTGATGGTATTGTGATTCTAATAGTGCTTTGTATGTAATGTGAGATGAAGCAAGTGAGTAATTATGTGACATCTACTACTATCATCCCTTGTGCCCTTGAGAAGTAAAATTTTCTTTAGGGAGAAAGGAGAGACAGCTGTAAATTTGACATGTTAAGCAAAATATCAGTATTACTAAATCTGAACTGGAATTATTGCAATGAATTCATGAGATATTTCATTTTTTTGAAGAACCATATCTTTTTCGAAAAACCATCTTTCTTGAAGATCCATTAAAAAAGCCTGCAATGACCAAACCAGTAATCACAACCATCTCTATTTCCCAGATGTTATTTTTGTATCTGGGGCAGAAAATACAAACATAAGCCTGGGATAGCTTGCCATACTAGATAAGAAGGAAGATATCAAATCCTATCTAATACTAGATAACAAGGAAGATATTATATCCTATTAAGATTGTTTCAAGGGGTTTACATGCCAATGTCAATAGGTCCCCATTAACCACAAATGGAGCAATCTGAATATCAGTAAGGATAGTAACTGTAATGGATTAAAATATATAAAATATGCTTAAATTCATGCATTCATAGTACTACCAAAAAGGAAAATAGATTTTTACTGTTAGAGAATGCTAGGGACTGCATTCATTATTTTGAAAATGGATCAAGGGAAAGATTCAAGCATTATTTTGCCTTTACTAAATAAACTATATCATTATGTAACCAAAAAACAAGAAAGTTCTGCTTTATGCAACTTTCCAGTTAATAGCTGAAGAAGAAACAATAGAATATTACCATTTTTGCAACTTCAAATGAATTAACTGATAATCAGCATTGCTTACATCACAGAATGAGAGACAAACAGAATTACGTGTCTCCTGATAGAATGCCATTCCACCTGTGATGTAGTCTTGCCCAAAGGAGAAAGAGCAGGAGGAAGAAGGATCCAAATCTGATAAAGGGTCCCGGTTCCATTGCCAATTTATGCAAATACAGAGGACAAAAGAGTATGTTAAACTATGTCACAGGAATTTCACCAGCAAAATTCAGGCTAGGCAAAACTGGATAGAAAAAGCAACTTGATTTCTTCAACAAATAAATGGCAAAAACACAAAAAGAGAAATAGTGAATAAAGCTATAAAGTGAAAAAGTTAAAAAAGACTTGAAAGACATATAAATCAACACACTGTATAGACTGAGACTTAGGACATTTATGAGACAATTGGATATTTGTACTCTGGCAGGATATATAATGATATTAAAGAATTATTATTAATGTGTTTGCTCTGATAATGATATTGTGGTAATGTTTAAGACACAAAATTCACCTAGCACTGAGATCTTGGTTTCTAGATATTTACCACTGAAAGGAATCAGAAATCCTTGGAGAAATATCTGAAAGCAGGACTAGGCAGGAAATGCATCTCATCCCAGAGCATAACAATGTGCTCAGAAGGAGAAAGATACGTCAACGTGACACAAGAGCGATTTTGATGGGACATCTATTGGCTAACCTGAAAAATTTGAGTGTCACAATGAAAAATGGTAAGAATTGATGACATATTCAGTAAAAAGGAATCCATGAGTCCATAGAAATACACAAACCAATAAACAAAGAAAGAAACAAATCAAAGGAGGAAGAAAGAAAACTTCTTTATAGTAGGATGCCAGTCAATAGGTAGATAAGAAATAGAAGAATTGGGCCGGGTCTGGTGGCTCACACCTGCAATCCCAGCACTTTGGGAGGCTGAGGCAGGTGGGTCATGTGAGGTCTGGAGTTAGTTAGAGACCAGCCTGACCAACATGGAGAAACCCCGTCTCTGTTAAAATACAAAATTAGCCAGGCACGGTGGTGCATGCCTGTAATGCCAGCTACTTGGAAGGCTGAGGCAGGAGAATCACTTGAACATGGGAGGTGGAGGTTGTAGTGAGCAGAGATCATATCATTGCACTCCAGCCTGGGCAACAAGAGTGAAACTCAAGAAAGAAAGAAAAAGAAAGAAAAGAAAAGAAGGAAAAGAAAGAAAGAAAAAGACAGAGGAAGAGAAGAGAGAGGAAGAGAAAGAAAAGAAAAAGAAAGAAAGAAAAGAAGGAAGGAAGAAAGAAAAAGAAGGAAAGAAAGAAAAGAAAGAAAGAAAGAGAAAGAAAAGGAAGGAAGGAGAAGGAAGGAAAGAAAGAAAATTGGAAAATCACTGTTTTGCAATCATACTAATAATTGAATCAAGCAAGAATAGTCATGTAATCAATTTACCAATGGAGAAAATTTTATTAGAATAAAGATACTCATAACTTTCCAAAGTAGTTATCCGCATATTACCTGTTAATTACAAAAGGTAAAAGTGCACCTTTACGGTGGAGAAATCTGACAAATGCTGCCATTACCGAGCGATGAAAGCCAACATCACCAATAATGGGATAAACTGATGTTAGTTGTAGCCTGTCATCACTTATGTGCGATTCTTGCTAAAATTATCTAATGGTATCAAATCATGAGGTAACAATTAGACAAGCACAAGTTGAAATACATTCTACAATACACAAATCTGTACTTTAAAAATGTTAAAGCCATGAACGTAGAACAAGAGAGGAACTTCCAAATTAAAGGCAACTAAAAAGACATGACGTGAATGTGTGTGAGATTTTGAATTGAAACCTGGCTTGGGAGGAGAAGAAGTGCTATAAAGTACAGTGTTAAGTCAGTAAAATTTGAATATAAACTGTGTACCATATATTTATATTGCATCAATGTGAAATTTTCTGATTTTGATAATGATGCAGTTTTTGTTCTTTAAAAATACATGTTGATGTATTTAGGCACAGTTGGATGGAGGGCAGGAAGGTGAGCAAATATGACAAAATGTTAACAATAGGTGAATGAGTCAGTCAGGTTGAAGGTTATATGAGAATTTTTATAATAAAATGCTCACAAGTTTTCTATAGCCTTCACATTTCTTTTAATTAAGACATTTTTTAATTAAAAAATTTTTAAAAATTAAAAGCACAGAACAGAGGAATAGAGAAAATTGTGTGTGATAAAAAACCTTCTGAATCTTGACAGTGATAATGGTTTACTCGTGCATACATACATATATCAAAATTTATCCAATTTACATTTTGAGAGGGTCCAATTTATTGTATAGTAATTATATCTCAATAAATTATTTTTTAAAAGTGTACAAATTTTGAATAGTAAAACAGTTTCTTTCTGAACATAGCTGTAAGAAAAGAACAAACATTGTTGACTTCATATTAATTTATGAATAATTTTCATTTTAAAAATGGTTTCTCAAGAATTAAACTAAAAGTGAACTGAAAATGCTACATCATGAACCCATTCCTTATATATAATTGTGGTCAGTTCATCACAAATATTAATTTATAAAAAACTATTTTGGCAGTTTTTTCTCTATTTGAAGATATTCTAATTTATTAGCAAGAACTTTGAAAAAATAAGCCAAAATGGAACATATTATAAATGGTTTCACTTAAATACTAAGAAGTAACTTTCTAAAGTATTATGTATCAAAAAATAATGGCAATAACTGTGCCTATATTACGATCAAGCAGTGGTTTCAAAGTCTAAGCACAGGATGAGTGGAGTGGTGAGATTCTGTACGTGCAAACTCCTGCAGGAACACGGAATGCTGAGGACAGTGATCAAGAAAAGATCAGGTTTAGGAAATTCATAGAACAAACAAAATGCCTAATAATAGGGGACTAGGAGAATACATCTGATATATCCACATAATGAAATAGTATACAAGCATTGTATATGATATAGGGATATGTGTAATTATATTAAGGGAAAAATATAATGTACTGTGTAAAGCATAAGCTCATTTTGATTTATACCCAAGAAAAATGCCTAGATTAGTTCATGACTACAAAAATACAGTTAGATAACAGGAATAAGTTCTAGTGTTTAATAGTATAGTAAGGTGACTATAATTATCAATAATTTATTGTATATTTCAAAATGGGGAATATTCAGCTGGGGGCAGTGTTGTAGTGAGGAAGTCTTCACAGAGAAAACCACCTGAAGAGGAGGTTTGGAATGCTCCCAGCACAAAGAGATGATAAATGTTTGTGGAAATGGGTATCCCATTTACCCCGATTTGATCAATAGACATCGTATACATGCATAAAAATATCACATGTATTCCATATATATGTAAAGTTATTACATATGAATTAAAAATGCCTAGGATATTATATGTAAAACAACAATGCTCTCTATGTAGCAGGAATATGGGTTATTATCAGGTTCTTTATTTTGATTTGTCCATAGTGATCATGTGTTGCTTATATAATCAAAATAGCAATGGTTTAAATTGTTTTAATATAAAGTAAATTACCAAAAAGAGTGATTTAAAAAGAGTATCTGTTAGAGACATATACTGGAATATTAATAAGGAAAACAATCTGATGGCTGGAATTGATTTAAAATAACATAGAAGAGAGATTGATGTTGCAGTGAGCCGAGATTATGCCACTGCACTCCAGCCTGCGTGACAGAGCAAGATCCTGTTTCAAATAATAATAATAAATAGCATGGGAGGGGAAAAGGTGAAATAGGGGCATAGAGAAAATAAAATTGGCCGTAAGTTGATAGTTGTTGAAACTGGATAGTGGGCACATGAATGCATATTATACTCTTCTGTTTTCTTTTGTATATGTTTAATATTCTCCATAATGAAATGTTTTGAAAGTAAGCTGACTGAATACAGAATTTTCTTAAAGCAATCAACAGTTACAACAGAAAAATCAAGCAAATTCCGAGCTGTCACTGTTTGGGGACATCTCTGCATAGGAGCTCATTTCTAAGAGCCTCCATGCAATGCCTGCAGTGAACAGCACCTGTGAACTTCCCAAGCAACACCATTGCATTGTGTTCTCTGGACTCTACTCACCATTACCCAGATAATGTATCTGCCACAGCATCTTCAAGATTTGAGCCATTTCCTCTGTGAAGGCCTCCTCACTACAACACTGCCCACAGCTGAAACTAACCGTTCCTCCCACCAAGCTCTTATGGCAGAATGGTTTTTAAAAGATACTTGACTTCTTGTTCCAACCATAAGCACTTCACATTTGTTACTCACCTGTGTATCCCTATGAAAGAACCCTTATGGTCACTAAATAAACTTTTGTGGAATGAGTCTCTTTCTCAAATCCATACTTTTGCTTGATCTTTTTAAGCCACTGAAAAACTGTCACTTCAGAATTACCTTGGCCCCCAGTGAAGGAACGGGTACTCATGTTGTTTAACAAACCTCCAGCGTAGGCCTGGCATGGTGGCTCATGTCTGTAATCCCAGCACTTTGGGAGGCCTTGGTGGGTGGATCACTTAAGGTCAAGAGTTCGAGACCAGCCTGGCCAGCATGGTGAAACCCCATCTCTACTAAAATTACCAAAAAAAAAAAAAAAAAAAAAAATTAGCCAGGTGTGGTGGCACATGCCTGTAGTCGAAACTACCTGGGGGTCTGAGGCAGGAGAATGGCTTGAACCCAAGGGTGGAGATTGCAATGAGTCGAGATCATGCCACTGCACTTCAGCCTGGCCAACAGAGCAAGACCCCATCTCAAATCCAACCAACCAAACAAAAAAACTCCAGTGTAGATGAACAATATGATTCTTTTATTTCATATACACATAGTGGAACCCAAGAAATTTATCAAACATCTTAGAATAGTAAATGTGAGATCTACTTATGAACAGATAGAAAAATGAAGAACTATGGTAAGCTATACCCTCTCAAACTTCCTAATGCAATTTAAATTTGTTAATAACACGAAAAACAATTCATCAGAATAAGACTTCCTCCTCTAATTTCTCCTTACCATCAACTACTATGAAAAGTGAAACTGTTGTTTATTTTCCATTAACAAATTGGTATAATTTTGGTTAGTCTTCCCACACTAATCTGTTCACTAGTTCTTGAGCATGTACTTTTCTTCTCTACTACTTGACCTTTATTCTTACATCTGTTCCTTCCCTTGGTGGGGTTATGGCATTCTGTTTAATTTCAGTGAACTTGCAAGTTGACTCAAGTGTCACCTTTATTTTCCTAGAGAAAAACAATCTTCTTTTATTTTTTTTTTAATTAAAAACTTTGAGAGAGTCTCGCTCTGTCGCCCAGACTGGAGCACAGTGATTTAATCATTGCCCACTGCGTCTCACACTTCAGGTTTCAAGAGATCCTCTCTCCTCAGCTTGTCAAGTAGCTGGGATCATTAGTGCATACTACCGTGCCTGGCTAATTATTTTTATTTTTCATAGGGACAGTGTCATGCTATGTTGCCTGAGCTGGTCTTGAACTCCTGGTCTCAAATGATCCTCCTATTTTTGCCTCCCACAATGCTGGGATTCCAGGTATGAGCCACTGAGCTTGGCTTTCCTTTTTTAAGGATCCATGTTACTTTCTCATGTTATCACTTCTTATGTTGTGTTATAATTATTTGTGTAAAGTCTCCTATCCTGAAATAGCTTGAAGCCTCTCTAAAGGCGGACAAAATATGAGTCCAGTTAAAGATCTCATCACAGGCATACCTTGTCTTTTACCAGCAGACTCTCAGCAAACAAATGAATAAAAGGATCAATAAATAGGCTTGATAAATTTTTAAATCAGATAGCCTATTGGTTTTGGCATTGCATAGTCACCCCCCAGGCTGTTTTTCTTTCCTTTATTTACCAAAATACTTTCTACAGTTTGTGAAAATAGTGGAAGTAAGATAATTTTCCCCAGTAGAGGTAAAAAGGCTCTTTTGGGAGAGAAGCATCTAGGAAGTGTAATGTGTAGTGACAACATTCAAAGAGAAACCATTCTTGGATTCTGCATGTCAAACAATTCCACACACTTGTTCAAGTTTAATTGTGGGAATTGAGAAGTCATTGTGACTATTTTGCTTCTGTTGGGTGACTGGAAAGACAGTATCTGCTAACTGGGAAGGGTTAATTGTGTTCTTATATTTTCAACTCTACTCCTTAAAAGGGCATGGCTGCATTTTTCTCTTCTCTTTTCTCCCCATTGTCTCCCCTGTTCTCCCTCACTCTTTTTCTCTCTGCCCCTCTCTAGTTCCTTCCCAGATTCCTTCTCTTTAGTCTTTCACTTCCGTCCTCTGTATCTCCTTCTTGCCCTACACCTTCTCCCTCCCATGTGACATATGTTAAAATATAGGACATCAAAGAGCTACCTACGTGAGTCTGAACACTGGGTTTAGATCTATCTAAGGCAGGTGGCACAGATACCTGAGAGGTGGGGAGGAGAGAAGCAGCTCTAGGAAATTGTTTCATTCAGAAGATAGGCACAGAAATCATGGTGACAGGTGACAAAGGGCATCCAAACAAAAGCTGGCAAGGACCTAACATGAGATCATGGGCCACCCCAAGGCTGCCTGAGACATTATAATGGGAGACAAACCTGAAAGCAAAGAATGACTGGAGATAGGAAAGCAACTAGATTCAAGAAGGAATTTGTAAGTGGGTATCAGAACCTAAACCATCTTTCCAGGGTTTACTATAAACCTAGAGGTAGGTTGAGGATTAATAAGAGCAAGCAGTGCTTTGAGTCTTGCAGGCCTGCTAAAAAAATTATTCTGGCAGAGCCTGTTACTAGTACTGTATAAGGGAACAGGACTCAAGAAGAGAAAGTTTCCCAAGAGAAAATATGTAAAAGGGTTTAGTTACAGGAAGAAAGGAAAAGTCTAATTCCCAAAACAGAAGCAGCCCATGGGCAAAGAAAGATGAACCTGAGGTACTGACCTAAGCTTCCTTAAAATAACCCCAAAAGAAACATGGTTGTTTCTAGAAACTGGAGCTGGGGTTAGCCTCCAAATAAGGGTCCAGTAGCTCTGGGTCATTACATCATCAACTGGAAATAGACGCAGTGTTCTCAGTGGTCATGACTATAACATCAGATCAGCCTGGGCTCAAAAACCAAGTACAGCTCCTACAAGATGAGAGAACTTGGGAGAGTAACATAACTTCTCTTTGCCTCAGTTTTCTCATCCGTAAAGTGAGGGGAAATGGTACCAATGTCATGGGGGCATCATGCAAATTAAATGAATCCTTATTCATAAATGGTTTAGAATAGTGCCTGACATGTAGCGTTTGTTATGAAGAAACAAATGAATGAGCAAGCTAACTTTTCTCCAGAGTCATGTATTTTCAACAAAAGGAGTTTAAAGTTTTTCTATTTTCCCAAATCAAGTGAATTTCAGCTCAATAAAATCATTCACTTTTCAGGGGGACTGATTCAGTTTTCATTTATTGAGTTTAGGCCATCTGAATTGGGCCCCAAACTAACTCCTCATAATAAAAACTGAACATGGGGGTTGCTCTGCCTATGTGGAAAACACACCATCATTGCTGTAATTGCCTTCACTTGAAAACTCAGCCACATATTTATCTCCCCTTTCTCTAACCCCAGTATCTTAGAAAGTCATATAGCATCAAGGTTAAGAGGGCAGACTTAGGAATCAGACATAATTGGGCTTAAATGTCAATTATATCCTCTTTTTTAAACCTTGGTAAAGGTGCCTAACCTTTCTGAGTTTCAGTTTTCTCATTTGTAAGTAAGTGAGGATAGTAATATCCATGTCATAGAGTTATTGTGAGGATTAGATGTGATTTTGCATGCAAAGGGCTTAGCAAAGTACCTACTCATGGAAATGTTTCATGCATTTCAGTCAAAAATCATACATCATAATCCAGTTGAATCTATCTTTCAAATGTCTTCTAACTTTGCCCTTCTGCTCCATCCTTCCAATACTGTTGTATATCTCTGTCAGGAGTATATGTGTGTATCTTCCTTACAAGATGATAAACTCCTCGTGTGTATACAGTTCACTTTATCTTCACTTCCCATTCCATTTTAACTTGAATTCTTCTGGGCTTATAACAGCATTCAACAAATGTTGATTGAAAAGACCCTCTGAAGAACTTGATTTTCCCTCTGTTCCTTGATTGCAAAACTTGGTACAATTGGTAGAAGTATTAAGACTAAAACTTCAAGGTTCTTGAGTACTTTTACAATGCCTTGTGGTCCTTTGATGCATAGAAAACAGCTTAGTAACGAAGGCTCAATTCAAGCCACCCACACAAGAATCTCAGGCTAATATTGAGCCTGTTATCTTGGAGTCTGAATGCTCTTTCTACAGAAAAATCTGACTAGCTGCTGTGTTGGAGACTGAAATTACAATAGACAACAATAGATGTCTGTGGGGGACAGAAGAGGGTAAGGGTCTGAGAGCTGGAAAGAAACAAATGAAGCCACAAAAGAAAGCTCTGAACTTCACATTTACTGATGTATGTATTTGTGTCATTACTTATCAGCAATGTTTATACTTTTAAACACAGTACCAATTAAGTCTGGCAGTTAATGGACAACTGATGAAAAGCACCATATTATGGTTCCGATATGTCTCATTGATCTTGCTATTTGATCCCTTTTTTCCAGGGTTGCAAGCAATTTGTCAACATTATTGTTGACAATATAAACTGATCAAACTTCCATGACAGGCATCTTGGGAAGGGAAGAAAATGGTAGGGCATTGTGGTCCAAACTGATACTGTTCAAAAAAAAAAGCTAACAGTTTTTAATGACCTGGAATGTTGCAGTCTGTGAAGCAAGTCATTACCGCCTATGAGGCAGAGCTGGACATAGAAATGGCAGTGCTCAAAAGAAGAGATGTTTATCTATTTCATTGTTCTAAGCAAAACAATCTGCATAATCGAATTTGCTGTTACCCCAGGTTTGTGACAGCACCGTATGTAGAAATAAAGGAGGCATCTCCTATAGATGGATTTATTCATGAAAACATAAAAAAAGTTCTGTTAAAAATCAATGTACTTTTTAGATTTCCAGTGCCTGAAATTCTACTATTATGGTCAATCCTTATAGTCTTTTCTACCAGAAACTAACCAACTAATCAACAACTTGGTAGGGTTTGAAAAAATGAAATTAAGTCCTTTGTTACTTGGGAAAGAACAGAACGGAGGAGGTATGAGGAAGGAGTTACAGATGTTAGAAGATGGTGAAAGATGGGGTGATTTCAGTTTAGGGTCAACAGCCTCCAGTCAGTAAACGGAGATGAAGATGGCAAGTCAAGTCTATTAATTCTGCCATCACCAAAGCTGACTGATGGATCCTGCCTATTGTCCCTGCTACTTCCTTCATATTCATTTTCATCCTTTACTTTTAAGAACACTGTAAAATATTTTCCATATTGCTCTTCTCCAATATTCTACACTTCTGCTTCCCCTACTTCAGCTTCAGCTATTCTTTTAATATTCAGTCTCATTATGCCAATCTCCTGTTTTAAAATCTTCCCTGGGACCTCATTTTACCCTAAAATTAGCTCTCCATTCTTTAAAGTGGCCTGTCGTCTGTCCGAAGCCTCATCCTTCAAATGCTCTCTCCACCACCCTCTATGTATCCAAAAATGCCATGTTCTGCCAAAGTTCTGTGTCTTGGCTAATGCTCCCCTCTTCATTAGGAATTGTCTTCCTTGTCTTTTCTGCTGTGTGGCCTCCCAGGCATCCTTCAGGGCTCAAGTTAAAGCCGATCTTTCAGTAATGCTTTATTGGACTCACCCAGTCAGAATTAATCACTCCTGCCTCTGTGACTCTGAAGAATCTAGTGCGTACTCTACGACGCTCTCATTGAATGAATATGGTTGTCTGACTCGTCCTTAATATTAGCTTGTGAGGACAGTGACTGTGTGTTGTGGGGGCAACGTTACGTTTTTTGGGAAGTCGTTTTATTCCTCTCTGGGCACAAAGAAAGGCCATATTTCCCAATTGCAACATGTCTAGGTGGGGCCTTGAAGCAAACTTTGGCCAATAGAGTGTGGGGAAAAGTGATATATTACCACTTCCAACTGGCTGCTAACAGATAATGTATAATCTCTATTGTTTTTCTCTTTGTCAACCACTCAGCCACAAGTTGAGGACTTCAAAAAACGGTTGGATAGAAGGCTCTTGGGCTCTGAGTCACCACCTGCGGGAAAGCTACTCTACTAGCACATCAGCACAAGATTTCTGAAGAGAAAAATAAACTTTCACTATCTTAGACACTAGGGTTTGGGGTAGTGTTATAGCAATTAGTCATACTCACTCTAAAATGGTATCTTGTTCTCCTTTATGATGCTTTTTTTCTCATTGTGATTTCCAGTCACCCACTCCTCGTTGTCTGCCCATGTTAGTTCTGACTTCACTTTTCTCCCGTCTAGCCTGGACTCCTTGGTCAACCTTTTAATGACATTATCACCATCACCCTAGTGATATTTTCTGATATTTTATTAGCACAAAACAGTAATAGCAGTAGTCATCGTTGCTGCCCAGGAGCACATAATACTTTGCAGATTACATATTTTTGCATTTATTGTCTAAGTTTGATTTTGGCCTCCCATGGTTTCCATCTTACCTCAAAGTGCTTCCTCCCTGCTATCTCCACTCCTGAATCCAAGCTGATACCACTAGAGAAGTCACAGAGATCTGACTTTTGGCTCTAATACAAATTAAGGGTATTTCTTTATTGCCGTTTAGCAAACGTCTTAGTCATCTCTTGTACTCCTTGTTCAAATCTTCAAAGCTTTTTAAATCAAACTTTTTCTAGTCTCCTTAGAACTCCACCCCTATTTCCAAGGTTAAACCCTCCCCAGTGTACTTCATAGGAGAAATGCAGAATACAGGATTACTCTACTCTTGTGTATAGTAGTCATCAACTGTATCAAGCTTGCATGAGGCAGGTGCATAGCACTCACATAAGCAAAAGGCCAAGCTACATGGATTTTTTGTGATCATTCTTCCTAGAGACTTTAATTCCCAAAGATGATAGGGTCTTCTAAATATACAAATATAGTCCAACAAAATATTCTGGATGAAAAATATATCTGGAGTCAAATAAGTGTGGGAACTACTTTATGTAATATTACCTCATTGTTTATCTGTTTCCTTAATTGTAAACATGACCATTGGTCATGACCAAAGAGAATGCGCTTTGCTAGTTTTAGGATGAGGCCATTTTTACAATGGTGTCACCCTGGCTTTCCTAGACTCCTGCTTCCCTAAGAGAATGATAATTTTAACTCCATCCCTCTCCATCACTCCATTTTGGAAGCATATAACTTGTTTTCTAGTCTATAGGTCCACAGATGTACAGGAATTTTACCCGAAAATGGATCATTTCCAGAGTCCCACCTATATCTGATGTAGATGGAATTTGGGACCTTTTGAGTTGATGACATATGAGATTCTGCAATTGGGTTGATGCTGGAATGGGTTAAGCCTTTTAGGACTGTTGGATGAAGTGAATTCCCAGTATTTCTGCAAACGACCTTGTATCATCAAGAATTCTTTCAATAAAGGAAGCTATGCCACTTTACTATCTCAGCATTTCCCAAGAGTTTTGTTTACGAAACTTTTATATAATATACTTGTGAATATTTCATGGGAGAATTCAGTCTAATTCTGCTTTTATCTGTGTAAAGTTATCATTCTCTGGAGATAAGCAAACAGTACTTTCTCCTTTGCTGATGTCAAACCACACCAGGTCCAAGATGTACAGGAAGATTGCAGGCACAGTAACTTACCCACAGTGGGAGGAAAGGGGTATTTACCAAACTTGTATGCCTGTTTTTCATTTAATACTGATCCCAAGAAAAATGTTAGTATTCACATCCTTTGTTAGTTATATTCCTAGGTATTTTATTCTCTTTGCAGCAATTGTGAATGGGAGTTCACTCATGATTTGGCTCACTGTTTGTCTGTTATTGGTGTACAGGAATGCTTGTGATTTCTGCACATTGATTTTGTACCCTGAGACTTTGCTGAAGTTGCTTACCAGCTTAAGGAGATTTTCTGCTGAGATGATGGGGTATATCATGTATACAATCATGTCATCTGTAAATAGAGACAATTTGGCTCCCTCTTTTCCTAATTGAATACCATTTATTTATTTTTCTTGTCTGATTGCTCTGGATAGAACTTCTAATACTATATTGAATAGGAATGGTGAGAGAGGTCATCCTTGTCTAGTGCCAGTTTTCAAAGGGAATGCTTCTAGTTTTTGCCCATTCAGTATGATATTGGCTGTGGGCTTGTCATAAACCACTTTTATTATTTTGAGATACGTTCCATCAATACCCAGTTTATTCAGAGTTTTTAGCATAAAGGGCTGTAGAATTGTGTTGAAGGTCTTCTCTGCATCTATTGAGATGATCGTGTGGTTTTTGTCTTTGGTTCTGTTTATGTGATGGATTACATTTATAGATTTGTGTATGTTGAACCAGACTTGCATCCCCAGGATGAAGTATACTTGATTGTGATGGATAAGCTTTTTGATGTGCTGTTGCAATCGGTTTGGCAGTATTTTATTGAAGACTTTTGCATCAATGTTCTTCATGGATATTGGCCTGAAATTTTCTTTTTTAGTTGAGTCTCTGCCAGGTTTTGGTATCAGGATGATGTTGGTCTCATAAAATGAGTTAGGGAAGAGTCCCTCTTTTTGTATTGTTTGGAATAGTTTCAGAAGGAATGGTACCAGCTCCTCTTCATATGTCTGGTAGAATTCGGCTGTAAACCCTTCCGGATCTGGACTTTTTTTGGTTGGTAAGCTATTAATTGCTGCCTCAACTTCAGCCCTTTTTATTGGACTATTCAGGGATTCAACTTCTTCCTGGTTTAGTCTTGGGAGGGTGTAAGTGTCCAGGAATTTATCCATTTCTTCTGGATTTGCTGGTTTATGTGCATAGAGTTGTTTGTAGTAACCTCTGATGGTGGTTTGTATTTCTGTGGCTTTGGTCATGATATCCCCTTTATCATTTTTTATTGCATCTATTTGATTCTTCTCTCTTTTCTTATTTATTAGTCTGACTAGCAGTCTATTTTGTTGATTTTTTCAAAGAACCAGCTCCTGGATTTATTGATTTTTGAATGTTTTTTTGTGTCTCTATCTCCTTCAGTTAACTAAAATCACTGCTCTGATCTTAGTTATTTCTTGTCTTCTGCTAGCTTTTGAATTTTTTTGATCTTGCTCCTGTAGCTCTTTCAGTTTTGATGTTCTCATGTGGACATTTATTGCTATAAATTTCTGTCTAGACATTGCTTTAAATGTATCCCAGAGATTCCGGTACATTGTGTCTTCATTCTCATTGGTTTCAAAAAATATCTTTATTTCTGCCTTTATTTCATTGTTTATCCAGTCAACATTCAGGAGCAAGTTGTTCAGTTTCCATGTAGTTGTGCAGTTTTGAGTGAGTTTCTTAATCCTGAGATCTAGTTTGATTGGACTGTGGTCTGACAGACTGTTCAGGAGACAACAGATGCTGGAGAGGATGTGGAGAAATCGGAACAGTTTTACACTGTTGGTGGGAGTATAAATTAGTGCAAGCATTGTGGAAGACAGTGTGGCAATTCCTCAAGGATCTAGAAATAGAAATTCCATTTGACCCAGCAATCACATTTACTGGGTATATACCCAAAGGATTCTAAATTGTTCTATTATAAAGACACATGCACATGTATGTTCATTACGGCACTGCTTACAATAGCAAAGACCTGGAACCAACCCGAATGCCCATCAATGATAGACTAAACAAATAAAATGTGGTACACATACACCATGGAATACTATGCAGCCATAAAAAAGGATGAGCTCATGTTCTTTGTAGGGACATGGATGAATCTGGAAACCATCATTCTCAGCAAACTGACACAAGAGGAGAAAACCAAACACCGCATGTTCTCACTCAAAGGCAGGTGTTGAACAATGAGAACACATGGACACAGGTAGGGGAGCATGACACACTGGGATCTGTTGTGGAGAGGGCTAGGGAAGGGACAGCAAGGGATAGGGAGGAATAACGTGGAGAGAAATACCAGATATAGGTGATGGGGGGATGGAGGCAGCAAAACACCTTGCTATGTATGTACCTATGCAACAATCCTGCATGATCTGCACATGTACCCTAGAACCTAAAGTACAATAAAAAAAATGTTAGTATTCTTTCTTTTACACATGAGTAACCAGATATAGCTAGTAAGAATACAGTTCAGGATTCCAAAATCCATGATCTTTTCATGCCTTAACTCAGCTGGCATTGAGGTGGGAGTACAGAGATGGGTGCATTTCACAGCAAGAATATTTAGACTACTTCTAGCTTAATGGTGGATGGTTCTTAATTTCATTATTTAAGAATTGACAGTCTCCAGACCATAAATGTCGCCTTAATAATAACTATTGGAGCCTATTAAGTCTAGAAATTTACTTTTTCATAGTTACCACAAGAATGCGATGCAGAAGGGATATGATCGTTACTCAATGGCAATATGAAAATCAATAACCCATTACCTCTGTCAGCCATATCTCCAGACTGTGCCACTTTGGGAAGGAGAGACTGATGAGTTAAATACGGGGTATGAGTCAGAGCCTACATAGATTTACTGAAAGTATAACAAGTTAGAAATGCCTGTGGTGCAGGGGCAGGTGGCAAATGATGGTAAGTTCTGGATATTTGTTTTCAAAGGTATCTTTTATTATTCTCACATGGGCTCTTACTTTGCTGCCAAACTATTAGTAAAGCACTAATTAAGCTCCCCACTTGTATTTATCAGTAGCATGTAGAACTGCCAATCAGAACTTGGGGTCAGCGTCTGTCTAGTCAGTATAATTGCATTAATTTGATACAACTCCAATCAAAAGCAAAGATACTTTTGATACTTCAGATGGCTTTTGCATCTTATTACAGGTAAATGTGTAGTTCTTTTGAGCCTATTTAACATGTATAAAATAGTTTGAGGCTGTGGTGAGAGTGGTTTGAAGGATTTTTTTTTTAAACTTTTTCTTCATATATTTTGCATAGTCTCACTGGCATGATTATATTATTTGTGTATTCAAAGAATTAATGAAATAGAAAACAATTTTAAAACACAATTGCCTGAGAACGTGCATTACTGCTTTCATGGCCTTGTCAAGGTCTAAAAGGTAGGAAGCTAGCCTAGACGTCTTTGTAAGAACACTTCTGGCTCAAAAATTTCAGGAAAAATCTTATGGCCTTCTGATTTGTTTTGTTTGCAGGGAGAAATAATTGCTCTCTTTCCAGTATGATTTCTGTTAGCTGTAGTAACAATTCTGCCGGGCTTTTTAATACTCCTGGTAATGAGGCATCCTTGGGTCCCTGCATTCGGTTCATTCAATATCTTGCTGGGAAGGCAGAGTCGTAAAAGAATTTTATTTTCTTTTTAAAAAGGCCTCCTCATTTTCACATCACAAATCACAGCTAGAAGCAAAAAAGAAAAAATAAAAACCCTGAATACTCCATGTCCTGCTACCTAAGCATTTAAATAATTAGTTTCCTCAAGTTTGGCCACCAGACTTGTAAACAGCTACAAAGGTCTTAGTGTTTATTTTACAATGTAGGCCAAAACTTAATGCACATAGCTTACAGGCTGGCCAATAATTGAGTCTCTTTTGTTTATTTATTTACTTCTATTGGAGGAGGAGTGCTGGAGAAAAAGAAAATAGAGAAAATAACTTTACCACTCTTCTTCTACTAAGTCCTCCTTAACATTCCCCAAAATGAAAGACAAAGTGTCTGGAAGTGGGTGTATTTACACCAGCCCCATCTTTGCAAAATTCTCACGTAAGATGCTACTTTTCATTGCTTCTTTTAATGAGCATATTATTTTTATCTTATGAGTTTGGATTCTTTCTAACTTTCACTAATGCATGAGTTAATATATGACTCACACTTATAGTTATTTATTTTCATCTTTGGGAATGGAGAGCTGCTTTTAAAAAATTCCATCTTTATACATATTTAGACCACTTTGCAATGAAGGACATATTTTATTGCCCGTTACAGAAAGCACCAGTAAATTGATAGCACTTTAGCATTTCCTACAAGTCTAGAGGACAGTGAATGGAAGAATTGTGTTCTCTGCTTAAATTATTCCCAGGGAGAAAGTAAGGTGCCTGAGGTGGTGCATTTGGGCATTTGGGTCATAATTTGTTTTATAGTTAAGAGCAGTATGATATAACTAACCATTCCCTAAAGATATGGTATTAAGACCAGGGACAGTGGCTCATGTCTGTGGTCCCAGCACTTTGGGAGGTTGAGGAAAGAGATCACTTGAGGCCAAGAGTTCAAGACCAGCCTGGGTGATATGGTGAGAACACATCTCTAAAATAAATTTTTAAAATAATAAATAAATTTAAAAGATATCATATTAAGAACAACTGAAAACCTGTACACATTCAACATAGAAAAGTTGGAAAGGAATTTAATTTGAACTTTTTAAAGCACATATTTTGTTTCAAACTTTATGCTAAATGCTAAGAATAAACAGAAAAATACACATCTACATAAAGTCAGAGTTAAGCAACTTACAAAGAAAGACATATAAATAAATGCAGCCTTAGAGACATAAGAGTTCTAGTTACATATAAGGTAAAGTAACACTCCTTTCTCTGTCCCTCTCATTGAAGGTGAGTAAGAATACTGGACAATATGCATGCAGCATTGATCTCAGGACTCTGGAAAACAAATGCTAGCAGGCATTATGGCGAACTATAAGTACCACCGAACTGGCAGTGTCTTTAAATCCTCAAACCCAGAAGTACACACCAGGTGCAGACAGAAAGGGCCTTAGAGAAGACTTCTCTTTCTGGTTGAAGGAGCAGGAAGTTGGGCCGCTAAAGGGAGTGTCAAAATTGCCTTGAGTTTTGTAGTTCGTTGCTTGTTTTTTTAATCTGTTTTTCTTTTTCCATCCTTTACTTTCTCAGTCCCAAGGCAAATCCATTGTAGCAGCAGTGGCAGTAACAGCAGAGCCAATGGCAGATGTGATGGCAAACAAATGCCCAAAACTCTGAGCCAAGAGCATAGGTGAAATCCTCATTGCTTTTCTTTCCCCTTTCTCAATTCTCTCACCACTTAAACTGGCTGGCAGAACAAATAACAAAATATAAACAGAAGAGTCAACAATTCCAAGCCTCAGCTTTCTAGGCAGAAGATGAGAAAGGAAAATCTTCAAAGCTGGAAAGTGCCAGGAAAATTATTGAGCTGAAGAAGCTGTGGAAATCAATCCCGAAATATTGTTTATAAACTCCTGGGCATACCCTCAATGTTCACATGCATATATTTGAACATAAACAATATAGCAAAAGCTTTGAGAAATCATCTATAAAGTAGACCACTGTGCAGGTCTAATATTGGTCATTGGGTGGTACACAGGCAGAAAGATTCAAAGAGCACTGCACAGTCTTTGAAAACTAAATTGACATTTGAGCCAGCTGGAACTTGTGGTCTAAATTCATCTTAATCAATTGCTTGCTTTAAAAAATTAGCATTAGTCATTTCCATGACTTAAAACCAGTGCCTCACAATATAATATCCAATATGTCCAGGAATTACAGTCCAAAATTACTCAATATATGAAGCCCCAAGAAAATTTAAATGATTTGCAAAAGAAAGGACATTCAACAGATGCTAACCTGAGATAACACAAATGCTGGAATGATCAGACAAAGAAGCTGTTTTAACCGCTTTCTAAAAAATGAGGATGATCACTATTAAAATAAATAGGAAGATAAAAAACTGCATGAGGGGAAATAGAAGATATTAGAACAATTCAAATGGAAATTTTAGAACTAAAAATACAATGACCAAAATTAAAAATACACTAGATATACTCAGTAGCAGATCACAGACAAGAGAAAAAAAGTCATTAAACTTGAAGACAGATCAATAAAAATTATTCAATCTAAAAACAGTAAATACAAAATTTTAAAAAAGGAACAGACACTTTATGACCTTTAATAGTACCAAAAGATCTAATAATGATATCATCAAAGTTTCAGAAGGAGAGAAGAAAGAGTATGATGTGCATAAAATTTTTGAAGAAATAATGATTAAAATTTTTCCAGCATTAGGAAAATACATAAATTCAATGAGATTCAAGCTCATTGAATCCCAATAAGATAAATTCAAAGAAATATGTGTGCCTAGATACATGATAATAAAGTTGCTGAAAAGTAAAGACAAAGACAATAACCTGAAAGCAGCCAGAGGAAAAAACAACACAAACCAGTTGGAAGGCCAGCGATTTGAATTGGAGTAATTGCTCATCAGAAATAATAATAGACAGAATTCAATAAAACATTGTTTAAATGCTGAAATAAAAGAGCTGTCAACTATAATTCTATGTTGATGAACATGCCCATCAGAAATAAAATGAAAAGTAAGATATTTTCAGAAGAAAAAAAATCTATGAATATCTATCACCAGCACTTTCTCTGCAAGAAGTTCTTCAGATAAAAGGGAAATAATACCACAGGGAAACTTGGAACTTTCTGAATAAAGAGCAACAAACATGATAAATGTCCGGGTAAATATGATAGAATATTTTTCTCTTCTTAGGTTCTTTTGTGTATGATAATTGAAAGAAAATAATATGACCTCAACTGGTGAGGTTTGCAATGTATGTTGATGTAATCTAGATGACAATTGCAACATAAAATGGGGAAGCTAAAAAAGCTTATGTGGTGGTTACATTTCTATATCTTCCACTTGAAGTAGTAAAATACTAATTTCAAGTATACTGTGAAAATATATGTGAATATATATTTAATTTACATGTGCCTATCTATATCTATATTTATATCTATGTCTCAGTCTTTAGAGAAACCACTAGAAAATATATACAAAAATATGTGGTCAAAATGCAAGAGCTAGATTTAAATGGAATATTAAAAAAAAAGTAATACCAAAATAGAAAGCAAAGGGAAACAGAGGAATGTAAATCGGAGAAAAAACAAAGATCGGTAGATCAAGTCCAACAAATATTAAAGGCAAAATTAAATTTTTAAGAAAAAATTTGTAGGCCCAAATTTAACAATATCAATAATTACATTAAATACAAATGGACTAAAAATACCAATTTAAAGACAGAGATTGTCAGAATGGATTTTAAAATGCAGAAAATAAATGCTATCTGTGAGAAACCTATTTAAAATAAAATGATGTTTATAGGTTAAAAGTAAAAATATAGAAAAATATTCCATGTAAACACTAATCAAAAGAAAGCTCGAGTGTCTATATTAATATTTGACCAAAAAAAAAAAAAAGACTATAGAATAAAGAATTAACAGGTTTAAAAGGGAAGTTCCATAATAATTAAAAGAGCAATTCACTGAGAAAACATAACAATCTTAAATGTATATGCACCTAACATTGGAACCTGAAAATACATGTAGCAAAAACTGATAAAAGTGAAAGAAGAAATAGGCAAATCCACAATTATAGTTGGAGGCTTTACCACATCTTTCTCTGTAATCAATGAACATGCCAACAGAAAACCAGAAAAGATAGGGAACAATTGAACACTTACGGAACACTCCACTCCAAAACAGAAAATAGACATTCTTTTCAAGTGTTCCTGAAACATTCACCAAGATAAACTATATTCTAGGTCATATAAATCAAAGACACAAAAAATGTGTTTGTCTCTGCATAATCCAGAGTAGATAGAACAGTATCTGGTTTTAGTAAATATTTGATTTTAGTTTTAGTAAATATTTGATTTAGTAAATATTTGATTTGGTTTTAGTAAATATTTAGTAATAGGTTTTAGTAAATATTTGATAAATCAATGCATTAAGACTCAAATTAATTTTTAAAATGAAAATATAGCATTAAATGTAAAATATTAAAAATTTGTATAAGCACGAAAATGGCACAACAGATAAAATGACTACCTGAATAAGGGTAGAAAGAGGTGATATATTAGTGGTTTTTTTTTTTACTTTTATTGGAGAAGTAACAATTGTAGAAATACAGAAAATAAATAAAAATAGAGATGAATATTATAATTATCTGTAAACTACATTTGCCATTAAGGTCTGTTGTTTTGCCTATAACTATAAAATATATGTTTTATTTTATTACAATATCAAGATTATTCTGTAAGTACACATTTTTATGTTTGATCTTTTTGACATTATAATGTGAACATTTTTTCTATATCATTAAACACTCAAATTATTTGTAATCAATCACAAAACTTTGTTTTTAATATTTTATATATTTAATCATTTTCCTATCAATGAGCGTTTGTGTTGTTTCCTAACTTTTGCTCATAAGTAGTGCTGTGATAAACATGATTGTTCACAAATTATAATATACAACTTTTTTTATTTTTCTATTATGATTCCTAGTAATATAGTTTTTGGATCAAAGGACATGATCAATCTTTGGACACTTGATATGCATTTCAAATTGTCCTCCAGAAAGCATTTGATTATCTCTAGTGGCATATGAGAGTGCTTGAGTATTACTATTTTTCAAAATTGTCAATATGAAAATAAAAATGGAAATCCAAGGTTTTATTTGGATTTTAAAAATTATGAGTAATGTTAATTTTTTCAAATGTTTTTCAACAGTTTGAACCTTTTTTGTAGATTGTTATTTACATTTACCTGTTTACTGACTTTCTTATTTTTACAAGTGCACCAATAATAGTTCGAACCAATAATAACAGAATGCAAAGACTCAACAATTCTCTAGTGTATATTGTTTTAATCAGCTCAGTATTTCCTGTCCATCTACAGCTCTTTCTCTGTAGGATATACACTTCCAAAGATATCATCAGCCATCACCAACCCCCACCTCCATCTCTGTAAGTCCTTGCCCTCCCCACACTATCATCTATACTATGCACATAAACATCACACCCTGTTTTGTTGCTTTCTCAAAGTTTCTGTCTTTAAATTCAGTGCAGAAAGATGCAAAGTAGTATGTGTATGTGTGTGTGTGTGTGTGTGCATGTGTGTGTGTGTATGCACATGGTCATATATGACATAGGAGGCTCTGTTTGCTTCATAACATAGAACCCATACCTTTTTACACAATGGTGATAGTACATTATGTTTTTTCATCATTTTTATTCAGGAAAAGTCTCCCTCATGAGGAGATAAACTGAGTGACTGAGTATGCATTCACACGCATCTTTATTGCAGCACTGTTCACAGTAGCAAAGACTTGGAACCAACCCAAATGCCCATCAATGATGGACTGGATAAAGAAAATGTGGCACAAATATACCATAGAATATTATGCAGCCATAAAAAAGGATGAGTTCATGTCCTTTGCAGGAACATGGATGAAACTGGAAACCATCATTCTTAGCAAACTGACATAAGAACAGAAAACCAAACACCACATCTTCTCACTCATAAGTGGGTGTTGAACAATGAGAACCCACAGGCACAGGGAGGGGAACATCACATGCTGGGGCCTGACGGTTGGGAGGCTAGGGTAGGAATAGCAGAGGGTGGGGGAATTGGGGAGGGATAGCATTAGGAGAAATACCTAATGTAGATGACAGGGCGATGAATGCAGTAAACCACCACCATTGCATGTGTATACCTATGTAATAAACCTGCACGATCTGCACATGTACCCCAGAACTTAAAGTATAATAAATAATTTTTTAAAAAATCCTAGAAAGAGATCACCTTAATTTTTAGCGTTTTGTCTTTACCTTTTCCTGTGCACATTATGTAATGAAAGTTTTGTAATGAAAAAATAAAGATGCTTTATCTAGGGGTGCTACTGATTTTATATTAGAATTCTAGGAGTTGGATTTATGTAAGTTGGTTCTTTCCTTTTTCTTTTATTTTCTTACTTTTTTGGTGTGGAGGGGAGAATACCATTTCTCTCACTCTTTGCTACTTTCTTTTCTCTCTCTCTCTTTCACTCTCTTCCTTCCTTCCCCCTACCTGTCATCTTTCCTTTCATTCTTTCTCTTTCTTTTTACAGTTGAGTTCTGAAGCATATATAAGACTTTTTCACATTAACACAGAGAAGATCAGTTCAAACAGTGACATTCACATTTTCAAAGGCATGGAGGCATAATGTCTGATGAACTTGGGAAAATATGATCAGTATATTGTAACTGGAATGTAAAGTGCAAAGTGGGCGCCTCCCTGAACAGTGCTGAATGGGAACTGTTCATCTCGAACTCTACATCTCCTCTATTATTACTTTATCAAATCAGGCACGTATCTTGGACATTTTTCTCACCTGGGTGCTCCTTCAAATGGAGTCCTGTAGCCTTTGGTGTATGAGCCCTGCTCTACGAGGGGCTAGAGCACCTCCCCTCATGCGCTGAGTTACAAGTCTCCAGGACATCCATTACATGCTCTTCTGTATGTTTCCAGCTCTTTCATCCACATTGATTCTTCCTTTGTTTCTCCTTCTTTCTTGCCTCCATCTTTCTAATTTCTTATTCAATTTGGATCTATCTCATAGTTTCCCACTAAACCCCTTTTTTCTATAGCCTGCCTCATTTATATTTTGCAGTGCATACATAACGTTCTACTGAATGAATGTTTCATGATTCATATGACTATTCCCTATGGGTGGATTTCTCATAAATAGGATAACAGCCTCTTTGTCCTATCCTCAGTGCCAGCTCATAAGTTATTCTCCGCTGGGCAGCCCTGTCGGGTAGAATCATTACCCTGGACTCTAAGCACTCCAAGCCCAGTTGCAGACCAGGACAGAGCCTGCCTTTTAAATTACTTCACTCTTCCTTTTGCCTCTATTCCTATTGACATTGCCAGACCAGTCACTGAATTGTTGTTCCTATATCCATCTTCCACCAGTCTTTTTGCCTCATCTATCCTACAAAGTTCTTTTCCTAAAACCCAACTATTATGATGCCATCTTTTAATCCTGTAGCCCACCAAGTTCTCCTTAACACTAAAACACAAAATAAACACAGACAAAGGAATTTGAGGCTCTCCACTATCTGGCTTTAGTCTTTCTAGCCTTGTTTTCTCTTATACGTACTACAAACCCTTCAATCCACTTACTACTTGTTATGATGCCTCTAATACTTCAGGCACTTTTATGTCTCAATGCTTTTGATCAAGCTGTTCTGTGTGCCTGAAGGACTTTACCCGGCCCTTTATCTTTACCTGTCAAAATCTTATTTCTTAGTCAAAGTCTAGCTCAAATGATGTTTTCAGGAAACCTTCCCAGAATATATTCCTTCTCTCTACTGAAGTTCACATGCACACAGGCATTTTTTGGTTATTAGATTTCCAGAATTTATAAATTGATAATATGTATTGAAATTCTGCCTTGTAGGAGGAAAGCTGTCATGTCTTGAATACTACTCTATTTCATTGGCTAACAAACTCATTTCATAAAATGTTGGCTGAATACAGAGATGAATGAGACAGTTTCATTCTTTTAATTGGGAAACCAGACAGGTCCATGCTCAGTCTCAGAATTATGGAAGATGTCTCAAACATGTTCAGACGTCTAAGGAAGCACACAGAAAAAGTGTCTCTGGATATCTGGAGAGGAGAGGAACATCTGGTCAAGGAAAGGAAAGTTCCACAGCATGGATGATGTCTGGGTCATTCTGCAGGATGGCATGTTGAAGGATAACAGGTTGTATGTGTTAGAGCCCCTGTATTTGGTTACAAATAAAAATAGCAGAGAAAAAATGACTTTTATTATGTTGACTGAAAAAGTCACAAAATCAGTAATTTCAGAAAGGAGAGCTTTGTTTCTGAAGAAGGACTGCATCCTGCAGGCAGGAATTGAAACCTTCTGCAAATCAAAAATCTGTGCTTCAAGGAGGAGGAGTTAGAGTTAGGAATATATGCTAAACAGGCAGAGTATACATATTCATCATATATAGGAGGAGTTTGTGAATATTCATGAAGGAGAGATGCATTCACATTGGATTTACATGTATGAAACATATAACCCATTGTTCACTTTGGGATGGAGACTTAACATTTAAATACATTATAATTTAATTCCAAACCCAGTCACGTGATTGTTGGCAACCTTTAGTTCCTCATGGGCTGTAGGACTGAAACCTCAGGGCCTTGCTAAGCCTCATAGGCCTCTTTATATTATAGCTTATAACATGGCAACTTACTTCCCTCCACATGACTGATCTGAGAAAAAGAGAGATATTCAGTGTTGTAAAGGAATACCTGAGGCTGGGTAATTTATAAAGAAGAGGTTTATTTGGATCAGAGTTCTTCAGGCTGTACAAGGCACTTAGCTCCAGCATCTACTTCTGGTGAGGGCTTCAGGCTCCTTCCACTCATGGCAGAAGGCAAAGGGGAAGCAGCATGTGCAAAGACCACATGGCAAGATAGGAGGCTGCAAAGAGAGTGGGGAGGTTCCAGGCTCAATAAACAACCAGCTCTCGGGAACTAATAAAATGATAACTCACTCATTACTGTGAGGATGGCACCAAGCCTCTCGTGCATAATCTGCCCCCATGACCCAAACATCTCCCATGTGGCCCCAACTTCAACATTGAATACCAAATTTCAGCATGAGGTTTGTGGGAACAAATGTACAAACTACAGAAGATGGAGAGTCCCAGGTAGGGCGCCCATAGCAGAAGTCACATTATTTTTGTAATCTAATCCAGGGAGCTACCTGGCATAACTTCAGCCATGTGGTATCCATTACAAGCAAGTCACTAAATCCAGCTCACACTGAAAAGTGAGGGGATTACATAAAGATGTGAATACCAGGAGGTGGGATCATTAGGGGTCATCTGCCTAACATGAGGACTAACTCAGACTGAAACTGGAATTTCTTAGGCCCTGGGAAGGGTTCTGATTGGCTCTCCTGGGATTCAGTGCCTATCCCTAAAACAATCAACTGTGTCCATGAGTCAGATTCACATTTTAAAATATACCTGCTGAGAACCCAACTCTGAATAAGAGTGGGAATTTTTCAAGGAAAAGAAGCTGAGCTGCTCATTTAAGTTATTGGGGGTTCTCACTAGCTCCTACACACACATGCACACACACACATATACACATATACACATGCATAAGCACACATCCATGCTCACAGATATACATACACATTTATACCTCCTGCTAACCAGATCAAAATATATATATTAATATATAAATACATACATACACAAACATTTATACCCCGACCACCATGCCTTTTATCTTTTGTATATATTAGGATTCTGAAAATACTGTTGTTTGAATTAAGCTTTCATAACTTTGAAAACTTATATTTGAAAGGACTGACATCCAGAAAGAGGCCAGACTTTTCCAGAATCACAGAGCAAGTTAGTGGAAGGCCATGGAAGAAGTTATGGGTTGGCAGAAGTCTAGTGTTTTATGATGGTAGACAGAGATGATGGCTGAGACCTCAGGAGTGGTTTTTGAGGAGCTGTGATTGAGGTTTACAAGGAAGAATAAGGAGAGAGAAGTGCTGGAAGAATGAACACATTGTCTGGGCACAGTGGCTCACACCTGTAATCCCACACTTTGGGAGGTCGAGGTGGACAGATTACTTGAGGTCAGGAGTTCAAGACCAGCCTGGCCAACATGGTGAAAGCCCATCTCTACTAAAAAAAAAAATTACAAAAATTAGCTCGGCATGGTGGCGCTGGTACCTGTAATCCCAGCTACTCAGGAGGCTGAGGCAGGAGAATTGCTTGTACCCAGGAGGCGGAGGTTGTAGTGAGCTGAGATCGCATCATTGCACTCCAGCCTAGGCAACAAGAGTAAAACTCTATCTCAAAAAAAAAAAAAAGAAAGAAAGAGAGAGGAGAGGAGGAGAAAAGAGAAGAGAAGAGAAAGAAGAGAGGAGAGGGGAGAGGAGGGGAGGGGAGGGTAGGGGAGAGGAGGGGAGGGGAGGGGAGGAGAGGGGAGGAGAGGAGAGAATGGGGAGGAGTTCTGAAAGATTTTCCTAGCAGGGCACAGGAAGCTGAGGAACCTCAGGGCAGAAGATCCCTGCTGGCAAATCAAAGACAAGTGGCGAACTGGGGAAACTGATGAAATAGGGTGGACTTTGGGACTTGGAAGTGTGGAGGAGAATTTGCACAGCTGCTTTGGGAAGCAGTCAGACATTAAGAAACAGGAAATAAAAAGCTGGTGATGAGTGGTGAGGGCTCAGCTGAGGTTGGATGCTGGGCCTTTGCAGGGGGCTTACTCTTGCCCCTTTCTTAGAACTTCTCTGACTGTCCTGAAAGCAGCAATTCAGTGCAGACCCCTGCCCAGTGCTGTGAGACACAGAGAGACCTAAATCTTTGCTGCTGCTTTTGCTTAGATCTGGGGAAGCTGACAAATTTGTTAATAATGACTGCCAAATGGAGAGTATTATGAAGATGGGGATCTGCTGTTCTCCATCTCCACCAAAGTAAAAAAATTCAAGGCCTGTAAAATATGAAGAGAGCAGGAAGAAATGGAATTCAGTAGAGCAGAAAAATATTGCCCAGCTACATCCAGAAAAACAAACTCCTCATTATAACATTGTTCTAAAGAACAGCAATTAGGTTATAGGATGACATATTAAATTCTTCAATTGGTTACTTCTGTTATGGGCTTAAGAATAAATGAGCTTAAGCTATAGTTTGAGCTATTTAAGCAAATGTCAAGGAACACATTTGTGAGACTGTTAAAAAGCAGTATAGCATAATGGTTATTATCATGGGTTTTGGAGCCGTACTGTCTGGGTTTGAATCTTCAATCTTAATAATTGCATGACCCTGGGTGAGTCACAGCCCTTTCATATTTCATTTACTTCATCTCTAAAATGGTGATGACAATATACCTATCTTGTGGGGCTGCAAAAAGCTCTTAAAACAAACCTGATAAATAATATTCAATAAATATTAGTTATTAGCTGTTATCATTAAAAAAAAAAAAACAGATTTCTTGGTGAATTTCATAGAAGTACTGGCTCTCAGAGTAGAGGATTCCAAAAGCCCTTGGTGGTATGGTTTTCAAACTGCTCCTCTGTGCTTGAGTGAAAGAGGAATGCTTCTGGGGTTCCTTTGGGGGTAAAAAGAGAAAAAAAGGCTGCTGTGGCTCTTCTCCATTCCCCAGCTTCAATGGGAAGAATAATGAGCATATGAATGAGAATAGCTCTGCTTCTATCAATTTCACATACTTTTCAGTTTTCTGTCTATATCTGGAAAGAAGCTTTCAATATTAAACAAAGAAAACGGAACTGATTTAACAAATGAAGAGACTGAAGTCTAGAAGGAGAAATGACTTCCTCAAAGTCAAATGCTGACTTTTCAGCAGAGAGAGAGATCTGGCACCCAGGGCTCATGCCTTCCCTTCCAGGGCTCCTTCCACTACCGCTTCCATCGGTTCAGGCCCCACCACAAAATGCCTGGAGACACATGGCCACCACCCAGGCTGCATATCACAATTTCATCATAATGTAACGTGCCCCTGCTCTAAAGTCTTGATCCCAAAAAGACCTTTCATCATGGAACTGTGGGGAAAGGGAGGCATATCCCAAAGGTTTTCCTAAATGTATTTATCTGTGTGTATGTATTCCTAAATGCATGATGGTTTCTTCTTTCTCAAACAACCTAGCTTATTCACATTTCCTCTGAAGACTTTTCCTAATTTTCCAGGCAATTGGCTATGCCCTCCCAGAGCTTCCTGCAGGGCCTCTTCTCAGTGTAATGTTTTAATGATCATTTTTTCTGACGAATAAAATATCCTACTTTCAAGTCAATCATCTTTGACTTTCCAGTGCCAACTTCAGAGAATGACACATAGCAGGCACTGGGCAGAAACCGGATGTGAATATGTGTTTTAAATCACCTGCTGATATACAAATGTGAAGAATAATTAGTGTTGCTGCTCTTATTACAGTGAAGGAGCATCAGATACGTATAACATTTCCCATTTCAAATGAGCCACTTACTCATTAGAGTTGGCTAAGAACTTTTGCAAAACTGTTTCTTTTTGAGAATAAGGTGAGAATCCAACGTGCTGCATAGGTTTTAATTTTTATTTGTCACATCAAATGCCTGTAGGGTGGGAGGAGGGGTGCAAAGAGAGTGGAAGGGACTGGTTAAGGGCAAGCAATGTTTGCAAAAGGTTTCCAGAAGACCCACCAACCCTACGCACAAAAAACAGAGAGATTTCTTTCTCAGATACAAAGCCTGTCTGTGAGCCCAGAGAACCTTTTTCCTATAAGCATGCTCCACAGCTGACTGATTAGGGGAGACCTTTTAATGAAGGCATTAATAAAAGAAGCTGCAGCTCCAGAGGGGGCCTGTACTAATTAGGATAGTGTCAGTCAGGAGAACACCCACACAGACAGCTCTGTGTCTTCTCTGCAAGGCTAGGGTGCAAGGAGCTGCCAATTTTTGCTGCCCCTGATGCCCTCTCCTCCCCACCTTAGGGGTCTGTTTGTTAATATCTACTTCCTACACACTCAACCCCCCAAGAATGTATATGCCAGCCCCGCCCCAGCCACAACCTGGGGAGGTGACACCTTTAAACCATCTGGGACACCTTCCTTTCTGCAGAAAACATTGCAGTGCTGCACATTTTCAAGGAAGACAGAGAGGCTGCAGTACTTGGCACTCTCAGCCTCTCGGTTTCCCTTGGCTTGGCAGTGAAACTTCTGCCTTCCTCCCTTCCTCACTTCTTGCCTTTCCTTCCTTTCTTCCTGCCCTTCATTTTATAACCCTCCATACTAACCAACACTATGTCATCTGTATCAGTCAGTGTTCTCCAGAGGAAAAACCATTTATACGTACATGGCCAATATGCATATAATGCTTAAGTACATATTCCTTGAAATAAATAATTTATATTTATTATTTATTTACAATCATATATGTATGAGTTATTTCAAGGAACTGGCTGATATAATTGTGAGGACTCGCAAGTTTAAAATTTATAAGGCAGCACGGCAGGCTGGAAAGTCCGGCAGGACTGGATGCTGCAGTCTTGAGGGAGAATTCCTTTTTCTGTGGGAAAATTCAGTTTTTTGCTCCTAAAACGTTTCAACTGATTAGGTAAGATACATCCAGTTAGAGAGGGTTAATCTCTTCTACTTAAAGTCAACTAATGGTATATGTTATCTACATCTACACAATGCCTTCACAACAATAACTTAAGTTTGAATTTGATTAAATAACTGAATACAACAGCCTAGCCAAGTTGGTGCATGAAACAACTGCACCATCATTTACCTCATTTGAACCTCCCAATTTCTTTTAGCTAAGCAGAGAAGTTAGCATTATCTACATTCTACAGATTCAAACACTGAGGCTCTTTTGAGTTGTGATTTGTTCACTTATGCCCACAGCTAGTAAATGCTATTTCTGGATGTTATAATTAAACCACAGGTTTTGACAGTCTTAAATTCTTCATGTTAGGTCACACCACCTTTCTCACATAAAAGTCATTTATTTATGCATTCAACAATTATGTATGTAGGCCAGTTATGTGCTAGGTACTGATTAAGCAGGACAGACCTTGGGCTTTGACATTTCAGAGTTGACCGTCTGGTGAGGGAGAGAGACCAACACACTGTCATTATACACCCACGAGTGCACACGCACACACACATAGAGCTGCTCATAGCGTTTGAAAAGCTTCTTTAAAATGACTGGCAAACTCTGGAAGAAGTAGGATTGTCATCCATAACAGAAAAGCATGGGACTGAAAAAGTATCTCAGGAAATGCAGCAATTGCTTTTCAAAGAGAGATAAGACAAGCTAAACTCGGTTTCAGCGTGTTAAAGAAGAGTCTGAGATTCATGTCTGTGATGGAGGGCGTAGTAAATCAGGAGTCAAAAAAGCATATGTTGATTTTTTCCTTTGGCATGAGTGAGGCTGCAGTGGTGGGAGCTGGGTGGGAACCAACATGGGGCAGGCCAAGACTTCAGCCAGAAGCAGACTGGTGGCACGGGGCAGCCAGTCAGGCCAGTCACCCCTCGCTTCTGCTCCTGGGCTCCATGTGCTAAATCTCGGGAGGAAGAATGAGTCAAGGATTACCTTTCTGGCTGATGGAGATATTTTGTTCACAAGGTCAGTAAAGTATTTTACGTGGTTTTCTGCAAATGCAGAATACAGGCATACATTGTTTTATTGCACTTGGCAAATACTGAGTTTTTTACCAAGTGAAGGATTGAAGTAAGCTTGCATTGACCAAGGAAGTCTACTGGTGCCATTTTTCCAACAGCAAGTACTTCATGTCTCTGTGTCACATTTTGGTAATTCTTGCAATACTTCAAACTTTTTCACGATTATTATATCTGTTATGGTGATCTGTGATCAGTGATCTTTGATGCTAATATTACAATTGTTTGGAGTACCACAAACCACACCATGTAAAATGGCAAACTTAATCGATAAATGTGCATGTCTTGACTGCTCTCTGGACTGACCATTCCCACATCTCTCTCCCTCTCCTTGGATTTCCCTATATCCTGGGACAATTAGATCAGTTAACAGCCATACGATGGCCTCTAGGTGTTCAAGTGAAAGGAAGAGTCACAAATCTCTCACTTTAAATCAAAAGTTAGTGATGACTAAGCTTAATGAGGAAAGCATGTCAAAAGCCAAGGTAGGCTGAAAGCTAGGTCTCTTGTGTCAAATTGGCCTCTAGCCAAATTATGACTGCAAATAAAAAGCTATTAGAGGAAATTAAACATGCTGATCCAGTAACAGACAGATAATAAGAAAGCAAAACAGACTTATTGCTGATACAGGCAAAATTTTAAAGGTCTGGATAGAAGGCCAAACTAGCCACAATGTCCCCTTAAGCCAAAGGCTAATCCAGAGCAAGGACCTATCTCTCTTCAATTCTATGAAGGCTGAGGAGGTGAGGAAACTGCAAAAGAAAAGTTAGAAGCCACAAAAAGTTGGCTTATCAGGTTTAGCCTCCATAAATAAAAGTGCAAGGGGAAGCAGCCAGTGCTGATGGAGAAGCTGCAGCAAGATATCCAGATCTGGCGAAGACAACTGATGAAGGCAGGTACAAGAACAACAAATTTTCAATGCAGATATAACAGCCTTCTATTGGAAGAAGATGTCATCTAGGACTTTCATAGCTTCAGAGGAAAAGTCAATGCTCAACTTCAAACTTAAAAGGATAGGCTGACTCTCTTGTCAGGAGCGAACGCAGCTGGGAACTTTCCGTTGAGCCCAGTGCTCATTTACCATTCCAAAATCCTAGGGTCCCTAGGAATTATGCTAAATCTACTCTGCCTGTCTTCTAGAAATGGAATGACAAAACCTGGATGACAGCATATCTGTTTGCAACACGGTTCATAGAATATTTTAAGCCCACTGTTGAGACTTCCTGCTCATATAAAAAAGATTCCTTTCAAAATATTGCTGCTCATTAGCAATGCATTTAGCCACCCAAGAGCTCTGATGGAGACGTGTAAGGAAGTTATGTTGTTGTCATGCTGCTACCACAACATCCCTTCTGAAGCCCATGGTCAAAGAGTAATTTCAACTTTCAAGCCTTATTATTTCAGAAATACATTTTGTAAGGCTATAACTGTCAAAGACAGTGATTCCATTAATGGATGTGGGAAAAGTAAATTGAAAACTTTATGGAAAGGATTTACCTATTCTAGTGCCATTAAGAACATTCATGATTTATGGAAGGAGGTCAAAATGTCAACATTAACAAGAATTTCAAAGAATTGATTCCAACCATAAAGGATAACATTGAGGGGTTCAAGACTTCAATGGAGAAAGTAACTGCAGATGTGGTAGAAGTAGCAAGATAACTAGAATTAGAAGCAGATCCTGAAGGTGTGAATGAATTGCTGCAACCTTGTGATTAGACATAAATTGATGAGGAATTGCTTCTTACAGATGAGCAAAGAAAGTGATTTCTTGAAATAGAATGTACTCTTGGTGAAGATGCCGTGACAACAAAAGATATATAATATTACATAACTTAGTTGATAAAACAGCTGCAGGGTTTGAGAAGATTGACTCCAATTTTGAAAGAAGTTCTACTGTGGGTAAAATGTTATTAAACAACATTGCATGCTAAAGAGAAACCTTTCATGAAAGGAAGAGTCAATCAGTGGAGCAAACTTCATTGTTACATTATTTTAAGAAATTGCCACAGCCACTCCAACCAATCTTCAGCAACCACCACCCCAACCAGTCAGCAGCCATTAACATTGAGGCAAGATCCTTCACCATTAAAAAAAATTACAGCTTGCTAAAGGCTCATATGATCATTAGCATTTTTTAGCAATAAAGTATTTTTGAATCAAGGTTATGTGTACATTGTTTTTTAGACATAATTTTGTTGCACACTTAATGTATGACAATATTGTGTAAACATAACTTTTATATGCACTGGGAAACCTAAATATTTATGTTATTCCCTTTATTGTGGTGGTCTGAAACACAACTTGTAATGTCTCTGAGGGATGCCTGCATATGTCTTAATCCTGTATCTAGGCATTCCTTCCCTCCTACGATTACCAAATCAGAAATAAATTGTCCCAAACAATAATAGTTGTATGGAATTTCACAACTTATAAAAATGCTTTTAAGTACATTTTCCCACTTACTCTCTGAAATAAAAGCAACATAAACGTTATTAAATTTCTACTTCATAGAAGAAACTATAGTACAGAAAGATTAAATGACTTGACCAAGGTCTTTAGGGCAATATCTTTGAGGACATTGGATCCCCCAGTATTTCATCTGGTTCTTGCTCAGTCATCAAAACCAAACATCATCAATACATTCGTTTATGAGGGCTGCCATAATGAAGTTCCACAAACTGGATGGCTTAAACAGCAGAAACATTGCCTCACAGTTCTAGAGACTGGAAGTCTGAGATCAAGGTGTGGGCAGAGTTGGTTCCCTCTGAGGGCTGTGAGGGAGAATCTGTTCCATGCCACTCTCATAGCTTTTGATGGTTTGCAGGTACTATCGGGCATTCCCTGTAGAAGCAGCACCCCAATAGTTGCCTCAACATTCACATAGTGTTTTCTCTGTGTTTGTGCCTGTATTCAAATCTACCCTTTTCATAGAGACAACAATCATATTGGATTAGACGCCCACTCTATTTCAGTGTGACCTGATCTTAACTAATTGTATCTGCAACAACCCTACTCCAAAGAGGTCACATACTGACGTACTGGGAGTAGATCTTCAACACAGGAATTTTGAGGAGATACAATTCAACCCACAACAATCAGTGTCTCTTAAATCCATTTCACCCTGGGGGGTAGGCAAAGCTGAGATTATTATTCTCATTTATAAGATGGGTAGAATCATCAAGGCTTAAGACCACTGAATAAGTGACAGATCTGCTTCTGATCTCACTCCATCCCACCACTTAACTCTGCAAGCTATACCTTCAGGCTATGTTAGGACACATGGAACCCCATTGATGTCCACAGTGTAGGTTCAGTAAGGGTCAAGCCACAGCCTAGGTGCTTGTCAAGAAACTACTGGCTGAGATAAACTGACTGAATTAATAAAAGCACCTGACCGTGAAGCACTCCTAGAGAGGATTTTAACCTGAAAAGGAATAAGGAATATTTCCAGGTCTGTATGCCATCAGTCTCCAAATACTAGGAAATGGAGCCAGATAGGGGTTATGGAAAGGTAACTAGATAATGAAAAGGTTAGCTGTGCTCTTTGGGAACATTAACATTTATTTGTTGCCATAACTACATAGAATTATCAGCAAAGTTGTAATACAAAATAGGATCAAAATATTTGAATGAGATTATCTCAGACCAGACAACCTTCCAAAATTACCTAGATTTTTCTAAAGGGAACAAAAAATGTTTAGCCTTATCATAAACCCAAATTATGGCATTTCTGGTAGAGAACTGATTTGAGTCATAGCTTGGGCATCCAGGGAGCCCTGGAGAAAGCTTAAGATTTGCTGGCAGAAAATATGGATTTGAATCTCACCCTTGCTCTATCGCTTTCTGGTTAGCTCGGAGACAACATGGACGGTGGGATGTGCTGGGTCTTTTAGGTCAGCTTTCTTTTTAAGCCTTTTTTAAAAAAATTAATTTAAATTTTTTTTTTTTTGAGACGGAGTCTCGCTCTGTTGCCCAGCCTGTAGTGCAATGACATGATCTCGGCTCACTGCAACCTCCGTCTTCCAGGTTCAAGTGATTCTCTTGCCTCAACCTCCCAAGTAGCTGGGATTACAGACACCTACCGCTATGACCAGCTAATTTTTGTATTTTTAGTAGAGACAGGATTTCACCATGTTGGGCAGGCTGGCCTCAAACTCTTAACCTCAAGTGATCCACCTGCCTCGGCTTCCCAAAGTGTTGGGATTACAGGCATGAGCCACCACACCTAGCATTAAGCCTATTTTGTTGTTGTTGTTGTTGTTGTTGACTTGCCAGAGATTTTTGTGGCTATTGCGTTACTTTAATAAATCTAGGATTGAACCAGGCACTTAGTTGGCAAGCACAAACATCAGTTGCCAAGAGCCAAAATTCACATTTCCAGAGGGGTTGCTGGCATTTCCAGAGGAGTTTCTAGCATTTCCAGAGGCGCTTTTAATTACACAATGGTATGCCCTCATAGTCTAATAAAACTTGCTCAGGGTAACCATCTGAATCGCTATCCCTCATGGTGACACACATCATTCAGGCTACAAAGGTTCTCCTAGGACTCAGTCTCCCTTGAACCTCACTTCAACCTTGTCTGTGCACTGGGAAGGATAGAGATTATTACCAGCCTGGACTTCCATCAAAAGACTAAGTTTCATGAAAAAGCTCATTGATATGGGGGCAAGGACTTAAATCTGGACCCCTGGTCTCCTACTTCACACCCCACATTGCCTTCTGGCTTAGAATGATCGGTAGAAATTCCATCCCAGAACCCTGTGCAAGAGGCAGAGCTAATCCCCCCAAGTGAAGGATTAGCCTGTGAGCCTGTGTTTGCTGAGACACTGTGCTCAGCCCTGTGATCATCCTACCCCACTGCCCATCACGCCCAGCAAAGTGTCAGAGCATTCCCCACCCAAGGAGAAGGAAACTTAACATTGATTCTCACATAAGCAACAGCCAGTTTCAATATATCTTTCTCTTTACCAAAAAGACAGATTTTTTTGCCATTGTATTGAATACAATTGTTTTAAAAATAATATTGAATGGTTAAAGAATGTTAACTCACAATTTTATTTAGTACGTTTTACTGAGGCCTATCCGATATCAAGTTCTGTGCTCTATTCTGTGGAAACATAAAATTAATCAGTGACAGTGCTCCCAAGAAGCTCAGAGTCTAGTAGGAAAATAAGCTATACATGGAGTTGTCAGGAAGTGGGAGGGAAGAGGTGGTGCTGAACGGTTGCACCCCCAGCCTTGGAATCTCAGAACCTGAGAAGGACAGCATGGAGTGACCTCTTCTTAATTGTCCTTAGCTATGATATTTATTCTGTAGATTGTCATCCTACCCAAGATTCTGGAGCTGCCTGTCCAAAAGAATTGTTGGCAATGTTACAAATGTTCTATATCTATGTTGTTCAATATGGTAGCCTTGAATACAGTAACTTCGAAGCTACTGAGCACTTGAAATGTGGCTAGCACAACTAAAGAAATGAGGCTTTAATTTAATTCTATTTTCATGAATTTTAATTATAACTAGGGGCTACTGTATTGGACAGTGCAGGTCTCTGCAGGCAGGAAAGTGCCCAGCTCTTCATGACTATGTCATTGCTGGGGATGCAGCTAGGTGTGGTTATAGGGAAGAGCTCTCTTGCTGCCCTGCTGCCCCTCCAGGATATCTGTCATCATCTGCTTCTGCTGGACTGTATGCCAGGAGGTGTACACATGCAGGGCTGGGTCCTCCGGAATGTCACTAAACCAAAGTGGTCAGCCAGGCCCTCCCTCACCTACATGTGACTGCTACTGACAACACTCCCTTCTTCTTTGAAGATCAAATTAATAGAGTCTGGCAAGGTGCAGCTTTGGAAAAGGTGCCAACCCTGTGACAGAGAGGCAATGAATTGTCCAAAAATCCCTAGGGCCTACCTATCAGGCTGTGTGGCAGCCTGAAGGGCTTGTGAACTGGACCTGATGAAATCTGTGATCCAGCCCCAGCTGTGCCTTGAGCTCACTCTGTGACCCAGAGCAGGCTGCTCATCTTGCTGAGCCTGTTTTCTTTTCTGCAAAGTGAGAAGTTGGATTTCTTCCTCCTTCAAGTACCTGAAAGCTTCTGTGACTATGTATTTATTCTCTGACACAGAAATTTAAAGAGTGAAGAAGGAAGCATCTAGAGATTTATTTTCTGATGTGAAGCACAGGGTAAAACTAATTTAGCAGCAATGAAAAATGGGAATAGTTGAAACTACCTGGTGTTATTGGTGGTAAGCAATTGCTACTAGTGAACTTAACAACAGTAAGAAAAATAGGCTGAGAAGATTACAAAGGAGAAGAGGAAACTGACAAGAATGAGGGTGAAAGGGAAGTGAAGGACAAAATGCAGGAACAACAAAAGGGTCAGATAAATAACAAGAGAATTACCAGCCGTGCAAGTCAGTGAAGGGTAAAGAATACAGCAATCAGACCTCCGTGGACTGGAGTGACTGGATCAGTGAGGAACAGCACATTTTATCCCTGATGCAAAAAAAATCCTGACTTCTTAAGTCAGCATCTCAAAGAACAGAGGAGCAAAGCATCTGCTCATTCATTCATTCACCTCATTCATTCATTCAGCAAATATTGATTGAGCACTCCACAACAGTGGCTGTCAATCCTGGCTGAGTATTAGAATCACCTGGGGTGCTTGAAAAATTAAAAACCTGATGTCCCAGCCCATTCCCAGAGTCTCTATTTTAATTGGTCTGGGATGGTACTCTGTGTTGGTGGCCAGCTAAAAGTCCTCAGGTGATTCTAATGTTCAGCCTCAGCTGAGGACCTCTGGTTTCTTGTGCGCCAGGCATTGTGCAAACCAGGACATATAAAGGTAAACAAAACAAACAAGGGCCCTGTCCCTCACCAGAGGCAGGTATTCTCCAAGATAATCAAGACCCAGTGAGGTTAATAATTATCTCTATACCTTAGATGAAGAAAGTGATACTTAGGTGGTTTATTCCCAAGATCACACAACTTGGAAGTCATTAGTCCAGGACGGCCTCATCAGGCCAAGTCTCAACATCCAGTGCTCCTTTCCTGACACCATACCACCTCAAGAAACAGGGTAGAGAGAAAAGGAACCTTCTGATGATCCCTTCTCTCATTTTCAGACACCTGAAAAGTTCAACAGGCTATGGCCACACCTACAGTTATCAGACCCTTAAGTATCCATGGGATGCAGAGAATGACTGAAGACTGGAGACCCTGGGGCAGACCTACTGTGGATTACTATAAGAAGACACCTTACTAGAGATACCCAAAATGGGGAAAGATGCAAATTTATGGATGCCTAATATTTGCCAGGCACTGTGCTAGGTGCTAAAGACACAAAGATGAAAGAGGGTGAGTCCCCATCCTCCAGGGACACAGAGCCTGGAGAAAACAGGTGCAGTATGACTCAATTGTGAATGTTCTAGAGGAGAAGTTGGCAAGCTTTTCCTATAAGGGCCAGACAGTAAATATTTTCAGCTTTAATGGCTATGTGATCTCTGTCACAACTACTTGATTCTCCCTTTGTAATGCAAAAGCAGCCACAGCTAAGTTTCAACAACGTAAGATTTATGGACACTGAAACTTGGATTTCATATCATTTTTATGTGTCACAAAATACTGTTCTTCATCCGATGCTTTGCAATCATTGAAACATGTCAAAAGTCACTCTTAGCTTGCAAGCTGTACAAAAAATAGGTGGTGGATTGGATTTGACCCCTGGTTTGCAGTTTGCTAGCTCCTGTTCTGGAGGCGCTGTACCAGGGAGCTGGGGGAAAAATGGCCACCTGGATCAGCTTTAGGGGAATCAAGGGAGGCTTCTCAAAGGAGATGGCACTTTAACTTCTCCCAATTCAGCTGGCCGCCCTGCAGACAGTGGTCATTTTCCTACCTTCAACATGACCTATGAACAGACTCCAGTGAATTATCTGGATATTCTTTAAAGGAGGAAACAAAATCAGATTTTAAAAAATGTTTATCGGGTATTTTAACAATCACCAGATGCCCTCTCTGCATTTGAATATAGAGCTGAGAAGTTCTCCTCTGACATAAGATCCCTACTTTGTTAGAAGTTAGGGAAGACAACAATGGGAAGTAACATTTATTGAGCTTGTATATGTTCTGGATTTGTCAGAGACTAAAAGAATTTTTCTTGAGTTTTCCCATTTAATCCTCACAATTGCCCTACATGTTAATATTATTATCTCCATTTTACAGATGATAGAAATAAAGCTTAGAGAGATACATATTCTCAAAGTCACAAAGTTAGTACATTGTAGGGTTGACACTTATACTCAGGCTACCGGGTTTTAGGGTACAATTTCCCTTATCATTCTTCCTTTCTTTGTAAAGCAATTTTATGAACCAGGTTTTGAAACAGAATTAAAATCTCACAACAGTTTTTAGCAAAACAAATTACAAATAATGAACTAGGAAAATACCTTGGAAAACTAGCTTTCAATTAAAATGCATCTGGAAAATATCACCCATCAGCCTCACTTGTTCGCCTGCCTGTGTCAAAGTTTCTTTCAGTTAAAGAAAGACGGGGGTTGGTAGGAAGAGCAGCAGCTTTTTAGAAAGCCAGTCTTCATGAGGGCTTTGAATATTACTGGAGTCTGAAAGATTTATATTTCTGAGGATAATTCCTATGGGGTGGTTTGAGAATCAAAACCTTTATGTAAAAGAGTTCTGCTACAGTAACAAAATTTACATATTACTTCCTTAATACTGTATGTAAGCTTCTTACATAGAGAGGGGCAGGTAATGTTGTTTTCAGTTTTGAGACTGGTTTTTGTTTTTTAATTGTCAAGACCATTCTGCATCATATGTTCCTTTTTCCTAAAAGTAGAGCCTCTTGAAACCTGCTAAAAAACTCAGGGAAGAAAAATAAACCCTAAAATAATGCTAACCCGAAAAATAAACCCTAGAAATAAACCCTAAAAAACCTGCCACAAACTGGAATTCCAGTCAAAAATTCTGTTGTTTCTCGATTTTACACAATGGCTCAGGCCTTGGTCAGACCTCAGATCTGTGTAGGAAACATTTGTTACATACCTCCTTGGTATCCATTTCCAAGTCTTCTGGATACAGCTCTGCCTTCCTTAAGGATTCAGCCCTTCCTCACCTCCAGTCTGCAAATGGGCTTAGACCTTAATCTACCCCATTTTGCTGGTACAGTAATGCTGGAGGGAAAAATACCTCTTTTCTATTTGATGGTTATCTGACCACCACATTGCTACTTTATGGAGAAAATCCGCCAAGGAATGAAGTTAAAATAGGAAAGAGAACAGAGAAATGTAGAAAAATATTTCTGTGACATTCGTGAGCCTTAGATCAAATCACATTTGCTAGATAAGTCAATAAATTCTATTTTTTGCCTTGATTTGATTTTTCTGTTTTTCTGTTGCTTATGACCAAAAGCATCCTAACTGAAACCGTAATCACTCTCTTCTAATCTAGTTCCAGTAACAAAGTCACTGTCTTGATCCCTGTCCCATGTCTCTAACCTCATCACTCAGAGAGTGTCCTGGTCCTTCTGTTGTTGAGAGACCTTACCTGGTGACCAGCTTCACCTCATCCCTGTCCTGGAGATCAGACATTCATTCACTAGTACCTACTCCAGACTAAAGAGTGAAAAAGCCCACCTTTCCCCCTTTTTGTCTTACATTTATTACATAAGAAACACATATTAACAGTAGAACATTTATTGAATACATGACTGGCTGGAGAATAATATTTATTATTTATAATCTTTCTCGACATGAAAAGTATAGATCCAGGTAGCTGGAGGATCTTTTGTTTACTGAGGGTAGACAAAATCCTTCATCCTCACTTTTAATGGTTTTAGAGCTATTTAAAGTATATTAATAAGTGAGAAAGGATTGGCAATCAGGGGATTGCTCTAAGAAGAGGAGAGATTAAGAGGCCCCAGAGAATAATTGCTCCAGGGAGGAAGGAGACAGTAGGAGAAGGTGCAAAGCTGTAATGTAGAAACAGGTATGGAGAAAGCAACCTCTCACGGGAGGATTTGAGATGAGGACCCGTGCACTGTGAAACGTTAATCTTTCCATCTGCCTCCTCTGTGAATTCTACAGTATTCTGTATTGCTCATTATTCCTTAAGAATGAAGCCAATTTGAAGGGAGCTTGAAGAAAGAGACAGGGAAACAGGGGTGAGCAGCAAGCATAAATCTACATGTATCAGGCATTTTGGCTGAAAAGGACTTGGGATGCAGATGTTGGTGGGTAGAGGAACAGATAATCCTCTTTACAGTAATTTTGTTTATATTGCAGCTGAAATGAAGCCACAATGTTGACAGGAAGTGGATTCTGGTGACCCCAAGATTCTGAAGTGCACATTGGCATTGGGGCCTGGAGATTTCTGGAAGGAAATCAGTCTGTGTCCTTTTGGAAGGTCTGTGTCCTTGTACCTATTTGCATCTACTAATTTACATATTATACTTTTAAAAAATTGTCATTAAATCTACTCCTAGCATATCATATTCAATAGCCTCATAATATCCATTACAAAGCTAGGCAAAAATTTATTTAACCAATATATTTTGCTTGGCATTAAGACTATATGACTTATTGAAATAAACCACACTGAGATGTTATAGATACATTCTTGCACATTTTTCCAATTTTTTCCTGATAAAAAATCCCTAAGAGTAAAAACTATGGGTCACAGCAATCACATTACTGGGTATATACTCAGAGGACTATAAATCATTTTACTAGAAAGAAACATGCATTTGAATGTTCACTGCGGCACTATTCACAATAGCAAAGACGTGGAATCAGCCTAATGCCCATCAATGTCAGACTGGATAAAGAAAACATGGTACATATACACCATGGACTATTATGTAGCCATAAAAAACAACAAGATAATGGCTTTTGCAGGAACATGGAAGGAGCTGGAGACTATTATCCTTAGCAAACTAATGCAGGAACAGAAAACCAAATGCCACATATTCTTGCTTATAAGTGGGAGCCAAATTATGAGAACACATGGACACAAGAGAGAAACAACAGACACGGGGGCCTACTTGAGGGTGGAGGGTGGGAGGAGGGAGAGGATCAGGAAAAACGACTTGGTACTAGGCTTAGTACCTGGGTGATGAAATAATCTGTACAACAAACAAATTATTTTTGTTTATAAAAATAATACCACAAGTTTACCTATGTGGCAAACCTGCACATGTATTCCCAAACCTAAAATAAAAGTTAAAAAAACAGCAACTATGGGTCAGAAAAAATGAGTATTATGTGTTAAGGCAATCTTTCTGTGTATCTATTTTCACTTTATAGTTATATATTTTATATATATATATATATATATATATATACACACACATATATATATACCACATTAAATATCCATAAATTATGTATTATATAATGCAATACATATAATTACAGGGAAAATTATATCTGTGTGTGTATATAAAAACTATAGATCCAGGTAACTGGAGGATCTTTTGTTTACTGAAAGTAGACAAAATCTTTCATCCTCACTATAATGGCCTTAGACCTATTTAAAGTTGATATTGATGAGTGAGAAAGGATTGGCAATCAGGGAATTGCTCTAAGAAGGGAAAAGATCAAGGGACTCCAGAGAATAATTGCTCCAGGGAGCCAGGAGGCTGCGTGGGAGAAGGTGTAAAGCTGTGATGTAGAAATGGGTATGGATGAAGCATTCTCTCACGGAAGGAGGTAAATACACACACACACACACACACACACACACTCACACACACACTCTCACACACACAGACACCCCAATTTCCCCTATAAACAAGGATTTGATAGTTGTTTGTAAAATTAAAGGCCATAATTGAGCCAGAGCCTGCTTGCATCGAACATTTGCTCTGAGGAAAGCCTCAGAGCTAGGGTATAAGGGCCCACATTTTCTCACAGAAGGTCTCCCTACAGATTAGAAGGAGTATTCAGACTAAAGCAACTTTCTTCACCAGGAGCCTCAAAGGTGAGAAAATAATATTGGAACTGTAGGATCCTGGTACAAATTCCACAAAAGACCTTAATTCTCTCCCTTCTTCAAACTCACCTGCATAAAGATCCATTGACTGCAGCCTGCATACAGAAAAAGAACTCAACTCTGAATCACATCCAAAGTTTTCAGACTAATAAAGGATAAGAATGGAAAATCACCTTTTCATAAGCACCAGTATAATAATTGATGTACTTGAGGATAGTCAAGGAAAGCTAAAACAATGAAGTGAAAAGCTATAGGGAACAGGATATTCTCATGGTGGCAAAACATCACCACAGAAATGACAAATTCAAATGAGAAAATATGCGATTGCAAGGGAGAGATTTAGTGGTCAGCACATTCACCAATAATCAAACTTTGCATCACTGGCAGTGGGGTAGGCTGGTGTCAGTAGCTGCCTATGCACTGCAGCGCAAAATTCACAAGATTTCTTATGATGTCTTCTTGTTCCAAAGGATTTCATCTGGTTATAATCTAGTCCTTGAACATACTTCCAATTTATAGAAAATATGAGACAGAAAAACTAGTTAAATGATGTTATGAAGAGGTAATCAGAAAAGTCACGAATACAGGATGTTTTGTAGGATAACCATCTGTACTATTAAAAAAATCAATCCCATTTTTTAAAAAAATGTGGGAGAACTCTTTTAGCATCTAGGCTAAAAGAAACTAGAGACATAACATAACGACTGAATTCAATGTATGAGCCTTGCCTCAGATCTGGTTGGGAAGAGAAAGAAAAGAAAAGAGAAACAGCTATAAAAGACATTATTGGCATAACTAGAAACATTTGAATGTGAATACCGGCTGATATAAAATTATTATTAATTTTCTTAGAGGTGACAACAGTATCGTAAAGTGGATGGTTTTTTATTCTTAGAAGATGAATGTTGATGTATTTATATGCAAGATGTCAAGCCAAAAACTTACTCTGAAATAGTACAGAAAAAATATATACATACAAAGAGAGAGAGAGAGAATATATATGACAAAATGTTAAAATTGTTGAATCTCATTGAAGTGTATATGGGTGACATTACAGTATTCTGTTAACTTTTTTAATGAAAGAAATGTCTTAAGTGCACCATTTCCACAGTACATCTAATTTCTGAATACAACGTGTGTGTGTGCCCCTGTCCTTCAGACAGCCTTAAGTACTGGTGATTCTGTGTACCTCCTCACATAGACCATGCAGAGTGTCCTCCCCATTTCATCGGTTTTATTTTCTGCTTTTTCTAAGTTCTTAAGAAATAGTCTTCATGCATCAAGCTTAACATAAAACTTCCTTCTTCTGTGATATAATTTTTTTTTTTTTTGAGACAGAGTTTCACTCTTGTTACCCAGGCTGGAGTGCAATGGTGCTGTCTTGGCTCACTGCAACCTCCGCCTCCTGGGTTCAGGCAATTCTCCTGCCTCAGCCTCCTGAGTAGCTGGGATTACAGGCACGCGCCACCATGCCCAGCTAATTTTTTGTAGTTTTAGTAGAGACAGGCTTTCACCATGTTGACCGGAATGGTCTCGATCTCTTGATCTCATGATCTGCCCTCCTCGGCCTCCCAAAGTGCTGGGATTACAGGCGTGAGCCACCGCGCCTGGCCAATATAAATTTTAAGGCCAGAATTTCCTAAGTTCTGTTTTAGTTTCATCTAAAAAGTTTTGATACATTTTTGTTCAGTCACTATTACACACTTTCTAAGTTTAGATAGTGCATTTGATCCATGAATTATGTGTGTATTTTTAAATGTATGTGGATTTTTAATTATCTTGAATAATTAATTTCTGATGTGCTATGGTCAAGGAACATGGCCTGATTTTTACGTTGGTTGAAACCTGGTTTGTGAAGAAGCAGATGGTCAACTCTTGTAAATATTTTATATGCACTTGAAACAGTAGGCTTTCTAAAATTTGGAGATACAGAGTTCTACACATACAGCTGCATTAGCTCAAGTTTGATAATTGTGTTATTCATATTCTCTATATCCTCACTAAGCTGTATCTACTTGATTTATGAAATCTGAGGAAGGAGTGTTAAAATTTTTCACCATGACTGTGGTTTTGACACTTTCTTCTTATAATTTGGAATTTTAATGTATTTTGAGGACATATTTTAGGTGCGTGAGAGGTATAGGGTTAAGGTCATCAAAAAAAGAAAGTCTGAGAAAGCCTCAAAAAGCCACAGGCTAGAAGAACCTAAGGAGACATGATAACTAAATGTGATGTGATGCTTTGGATGAGATCCTGGGACAGAAAAAAAGACATTAGGAAAGGATTAAGGAAATTTTGATAAAATGTGGACTTTGGTTAATAATAACTTACCAGTGTTGGTTCATTAGTTGTAACAAATGCATAATACTACTGTAATATATTAACAATAGAAGAAATTGAGAGTAGGACATACAAGAATCCTCTATATTATCTTAGCAAGTTTTCTGTGAATCAAAAACTATTCTACAAGAAAACGTTTATTTAAAAACAGAAGTTGTAGGCTGGGCACAGTGGCTCACGCCTGTAATCCACCAGTTTGGGAGACCAAGGCAGGTGAATCACTTGAGGTCAGGAGTTCGAGACCAACCTGCCCAACATGGTAAAACCCTGTCTCTACTAAAAATACAAAAAATTAGCCTGGTATGAGGGTGCATGCCTGTAATCCCAGCTACTCAGGAGGCTGAGGCAGGAGAATCACTTGAACCCAGGAGGTAGAGGTTGCAGTGAGCTGAGATCGTGCCATTGCATGCACTCCAGCCTAGGCAACAGAGCAAGACTTGGTCTCAAAACAAAAACAACAACAACAACAACAACAACAACAAACCCACAGAAGTTGTACAGTTAGTTATACCTCCCAGAAGCAAATGCAAAATTGTAACCCGGGATTCACAATATTTTCACAGACAAAGCCCTACAGAAAATGATCTTAAAACCTAAAATTACAAAACACAAGGAAATTAGCCACCTTAAAAGAGAGAGACACAGAGAGACTACAGGCACCAAAACAGCAGATTGAAGACTCTCAAGGACTTGACATAATAGAATTATCTGCTACAGACTGTAAAAAATATTATATTTGAAAATAATTAAAAATGTAGAAAAATAATTAGACATAGTGGTTGCACTATACCTTGCATTCATTCATGAAACAATTATAGGCCTAAATAAAAAGACCATATAAATTATTTTCTCCTTTTTGTTTAAACTTTAAGGTTCAGGGGTACGTGTACAGGTTAATTACATAGGTATTCATGTCATGGGGGCTTATTGTACAGATTATTTCATCACTCGGGTACTAAGCCTGGTACCCAATAGCTATTTTTTCTGATCCTTTCCCTCCTCCCACCCTCCGCCTACCAGTAGCCTCCAGTGTCTGTTGTTTCCCTCTTTGTGTCCATGTTATCATCATTCATCCTTCACTTATAAGTGAGAACATGCATTATTTTATTTTCTGTTTCCACATTAGTTTACTAAAGATAATGGCCTCCAGCTCCATTCATGTCTCTGCAAATGACATGATCTCATTCTTTTTTTTTTTTTTTTTTTGAGATGATGTCTCACTTTACTCTGTCGCCAGGCTAGAGTGCAGTGGCACAATCTGGGCTCACTGCAACTTCTGACTTCCTGGTTCAAGTGGTTCTCCTGCCTCAGCCTCTCGAATAGCTGGGATTACAGGCATGTGACACCACGACCAACTAATTTTTGTAATTTTAGTAGAGACGGGGTTTCACCATGTTGGCCAGGACGGTCTTGATCTCCTGACCTCATGATCCACCTGCCTCGGCCTCCCAAAATGCTGGCATTACAGGCATAAGCCACTGCCCCTGGCCAATATCATTCTTTTTTATGGCTTCCTAGTATTTCATGGTGTATATGTACCAGGCTTTCTTTATCTGGTCTGCCACTGATGATCATTTAGGTGGATTCCATGTCTTTGCTATTGTGACCAGTGGTGCAATGAACTCATGCCTGCATGTGTCATTATATTAGAATAACTTATATTCCTCTGGGTATATACTCAGTAATGAGATTGCTAGGTTGAATGGTTGTTCTGTTCTTAGTTCTTTGAGGAATTGCCACACTGCTTTGCACAATGGCTGAACTAACTAACATTCCCACCAACAGCGTATAAGCGGTCACTTTTCTCTGCAATCTTGCCAGAATCTATTATTTCTTGACGTTTTGATAATAGCCATTCTTACTGGTGTGAGATGATCTCATTGTGGTTTTGATTTGCATTTCTCTAATGATCAGTGATTTTGAGCTTTTTTTTTCATATGATTGTTGGCTGCATGTGTATCTTCTTTTGAAGTGTCTGTTTATCCCCTTTGCCCACTTTTTAATGGAGTTGTTTGTTTTTTACTTGAAAATTTGTTTAAGTTTCTAATAGATGCTGGATATTACATCTTTGGCAGATGCATAGTTTGCAAAAGTTTTCTCCCATTTTGTAAGTTGTCTGTTTACTCTGTTGATAGTTTCTTTTGCTATGCAGAAGATCTTAAGTTTAACTAGATTCCATTTGTCAATTTTTGCTTTTGTTGCTATAGCTTTTGGCATCTTTGTCATGAAATGATGACTTATGTTTTGCTTATGTTGTCTTTCAGGAATTTTACAGTTCTAAGGTTTCACCTTTAAGTCTTTAATCTATCTTTAGTTGATTTTGGTATACAGTGTAAGGAATGTGTCCAGTTTCAGTCTTCTGCACATGGCTATCCAGCATTACTCCAGCACTACTTATTGAATAGGGAATCTTTTCTCCGTTGCTTGTTTTTGTCAGCTTTGTTGAAGATCAGATGGCTGTAGGTGTGTAGCTTTATTTCTGGGCTCTCTTTTCTGTTCCATTGGTCTATGCATCTGTTTGTGCACCAGCATCATGCTGTTTGGTTATGTAGCCCTGTAGAAGTATAGTTTGAAGTTGGGTAACATGATGGCTGCAGCTTTGTTCTTTTTGGTTAGAATTTCCTTGGGTATTCTGGCTTTTTTTGTTGTTGTTGTTCCTTATGAACTTTAAAGTCATTTTTTCTAGTTCTGTGAAAGATGTCATAGGTAGTTTATTAGGAATAGCATTGCATCTATAAATTTCTTTGGGCTGTATGGCCATTTTAACAATTTTGACTCTTCCTATCCATGAGCATGGAATGTTTTTTCCATTTGTTTATGTCATCTCTCATTTCTTTGAGCAGTGTTTTGTTCTCATTATAGAGCTCTTTTGCCTCCTTGGTTAGCTGTATTCCTAGGCATTTTATTCTTTTCCTGGCAATTGTGAATGGAATTTTCTTCCTGATTTGGCCGTCAGCCTGGTTGTTTTTGGTGTGTGTGTTAGTCCATTTTCATGCTGCTACTAAAGACATATCCAAGACAGGGCAATTTACAAAAGAAAGAGGTTTATTGGACTTACAGTTCCACATGGCTGGGGAGGCCTCACCATCATCATGGAAGGCAAGGAGGAGCAAGTCTCATCTTACACGAATGGCAGCAGGTGAAGAGAGAGCTTGTGCAGGAGAAACTCCTGTTTTTAAAACCATCAGATTTCATGAGACCCATTCACTGTCATGAGAACAGCACAGGAAAGACCCACCCCATGATTCAATCATCTCCCACCAGGTCCCTCCCACAACACATGGGAATTATGGGAGCTACAAGATGAGATTTGGGTGGGTACACAAAACCAAACTATATTAGTGTACAGGAATGCTAGGGACTTTTGTACATTGATTTTGTATCCTGAAACTTTGCTGAAGTTGTTTATTGCTGAAAAAAGATTTGAACTGAGACTATGGGCTTTTCTAGATACAGAATCATGTCATCTGTAGATCCGGATAGTTTGACTTCCTCTCTTTCTATTTGGATGTCCTTTATTTCTTTATCTTGCCTGATTGCTCAGGCCAGAACTTTCAATACTATGTTGAAGAAGAATGGTGAAAGAGGGCATCCTTGTCTTGTGCTGGTTTTCAAGAAAAATGCTTCCAGCATTTGCCCATTTAGTATGATGTTGACCATGGTTTTATCATAAATCTCTTTATTTTGAGGTATGTTCCTTCAACACCTACTTTATTGAGAGTGTTTAACATAAAGGGATGTTGAATTTTATCAAAAGCCTTTTCTGCATCTATTGGGATGATTATGTGGTTTTTGTCTTTAGTTCTGTTTATGTAATGAATCACATTATTGATTTGCATATGTTGAACTACCTTGCATCCCGGGGATAAAGCCTATTTGATGTGATGGATTAGATTTTTATGTTACTGGGTTCTACTTACAAAGATTTTGTTGAGGATTTTTGTATCAATATTTACCAAGGATATTGACCTTGTGTTTCCTTTTTTGTTGTATCTCTGCCAGGTCTTAGTATCAGGAGGATGCTAGTCTCACAGAATGAGTTGGAGGGGAGTCACTCCTTCTAAATTTTTTGGAATAGTTTCAGCAGAAATGGTACCAGCTCTTCTTTGTTCATCTGGTAGAATTTAGGGGTGAATTAATTTGTTCCTGGGCTTTATTTGGTTGGCAGGCTATTTATTACTGATTCAATTTCAGGCCTTATTATTGGTTTGTTTAGGGAATCAATTTCTTCCTGGTTGTGTCTTAGGAGGATGTATGTGTCCAGAAATTTACCCATCTCAGGTTTCCTGGTTTGTGTATATAGAAGTGTTAGTCATAGTCTCTGATGTTATTTGTATTTCTTTGGGGTCAGTTGTAATATCCTCTTTGTCATTTTAATTGTGTGTATTTGAACCTTATCTCTTGTCTTCTTTATTAGTCTAGCTAGTTGCCTATTTACTAATTTCTTTAAAAAAATCAACTCCTGGGTTTGTGGAGTTTTTTAATGGCTTTTCATGTCTCAGGCTCCTTCAGTTGAGCTCTGATTTTGGTTATTTCTTATCTAATGTTCACTTTGGGGTTGGTTTGCTCTTGCTTCTCTAGTTCTTTTAGTTGTGATGTTACGTTGTTAATTTGAGATCTTTCTAAACTTTTTGATGTGGGTGTTTCGTGCTATAAACTTCCCTCTTAACACTGACTTAGCTGTGTCCTAGAGATTCTGATACATTGTATATTTGTTCTCATTAGTTTCGGAAAAATTTCTTGATTCCTGCCTTATTTCATTATTTATCCAAAAGTCATTCAGGAGCAGGTTGTTTAATTTTCATGTAATTGTGTGGTTTTGAGCAATTTTTTAAGTCTTGATTTCTATTTTTCTTGCACTGTGTCCGAGAGTTTGTTTGGTATGATTTTTGTTCTTTTTCATTTGCTGAGGATTGTTTTTTGTCCAATTGTGTAGTCAATTCTAGAGTATGTGCCATGTGCAGATGAGAAGAATGTATATTCTGTTGCTTTTGGATGGAGAGTTATAGAGCTCTGCCAGCTCCGTTGGGTCCAATGTTGAGTTCAGGTCCTGAATATCTTTATTAATTTTCTGCCTCAACAACCTGTCTAATATTGTCAATGGAGTGTTAAAGTTTCTCACTATTAGTTTCCGGGACTCTAAATCTCTTTGTAGGTCTTTATAACTTCTCCCTCTAACAGACACATAGGCAGTCATAATCAGGAGAATTATGATTTATTATTATGATTATGATTATGATTTCTCTTGGTGGTATAAAAAGCCACACACCTTGCTCTAATAGTGAGTGGTCATTATCAGAGATGTATGATCTTAAATACCACCTTTAGAAATATATATTACAAGGCCTACAAAGTAGTAAAAATTCAGATGGTTTTAATTAAAAATGTAAGAGATCCTCAGTACTGAAAATCATACATATCTGGGGAAATAAAAATCATGGAAGCCAAAGTCTCCCAACTGTAGAACTATTGTTTTCATTGTATATTTTCTCCAAGGGGGGATTGAGTTAGCACAAAATCACTAGTTTGTCTGCAGTCTGAGTAAATGATTTTGCAAACTCAAAACCTTACATATGCACTGGTGAATTGTAGTTTTACTTTGCTTTGTAGTGTATGCAAAATTCCAATTCCATAATCTCTGGGTACTAAAAGTGCCTGCTCACTTATAGAAAATGACAGCTGATATGATATCAGACTGAAATCCCTTCTTACATGCTCTTTTGAGTATCTTGTCTGCAGCACAAGTCAAATCAGGTAAAGGCAAAATGAACAGAAGACCCTTTCTTAACAAAGGGACAAGAAAGCAAAAGGAAGAAGTCCCTCTTTTGATGAAAAAATTCTCCCTAGATTCTTCTGCATATTCAGTTGTAGTCTATACATCTATGACTAAATTAAATGATATCAACTGCCCCAAGTCAAGAATGATTTTATTTTCCCTCTTTTGTCTAAAATATAAGCTACTTATGTGGGAGCCAGTTAGTCATCATCATTGTAAAAAGGCAAAGAAATATGTTGCAGTCTGATTAAATTCAAATGCTCAGGATGTATCTCCCAGCCAGAGGAGCATCTTTGTTCCTGTTAGAATTTTGTTGCAGAGAATATTATCACATTTATCACCCTTTGCCAGTTTTCTTAGGTAAGTGTTAAAGGCCATTTTCATTTTCTTGCAAAAATTAAAGAGCAAGGAGTTTGTTCAGGCAAATAAAACAGCAAGGAAAGGCAAACAGAAACCAGGTTTTCTGTTGCTCTACCTATACCCTAAAAAGCTTTCTTCTAGAGACATCTCAGATTCAATAAAATAATGAAAGTGGGCAAATGCATCCCACATAAGAGGCAATTAGAATTCTTTACTTTTTTACTCCCTCCACAACAAATCCTTTAAAAATCTGGACCACAGAAGCTCCAAAATACTCATCAGTTTCATCCTTCATTCATCTCGGCTATTACCTCCATATTCCAAACTTGTTATCATCATCCTACATTGGGACATAACAAAGGCCTCCTAAAGGCCACCCCTGCCTCTCCTGCCCCTCTTCAATCCATTCTTGTCATAACAACAAGAGTAAAAAACAACAACAACAATGGAAAGGAGAGTGACTCTCCTGCTTCAAAACTCCAACTATTTCCCATTGCATGTGGAATAAAAGTAAAGCTGCTTATCATGGCCTCCAAGATACTGTATTATCTGATTCCCTCACACCATGTCTGATCTCAACCCCTATCACACCCTCCTCTCACAACTTTTTAACCACACTTGCCTTGTTTCTGTCTCACAGTCAAGCCCATTACTACCTAAGGGCATTTGCACTGGCCCTGAACCTGAAAAGTTGTTACCCAAAATCCTGAGATGGATGCCTGCCTTTAGTCACTGAGGTCTCGATTTTAATGTAATTTTCTCAAAGGGCACATGCCTAACTTCACATTCTAAATACCAGCCAGCCATTCTATTTTTCACTACCTTGTCTTATTTTACTTTTAGCACTTAGCACTGCCCGACTTTAAAAATCTGTTTGTTGTCTATCCCCTGCCTGTCCTCATTGGAATCTGAGGACCATGCATGCAGAAGACTTGCCTGTCCTCCTCATTGGTATATCCCCAAAACCTGGTATAAGGTTTAAAACACTGTTTTTGTTTTGTTCTGTAACACTGTAAGTTCTGGGATACATGTGCAAAATGTGCAGGTTTGTTACATAGGTATATGTGTGCCAGGGTGGTTTGCCATACCTATCAACCCATCATCTAGGTTTTAAGCCCCACATGCATTAGCTATTTGTCCTGATGCTTTCCCTCTCCTCACCCCCTACCTTCTGACAGATCCTGGTGTGTGTTTTTCCCTTCCCTATGTCCATGTGGTCTCATTGTTCAACTCTGACTTATGAGTGAGAATATGTGCTGCTTGGTTTTCTGTTCCTGTGTTAGTTTACTGAGGACAATGGCTTCCAGTTCATCCATGTCCCTGCAAAAGACATTATCTCATTCCTCTTTATGGCTGCATAGTATGCCATGGTGTGTATGTACCACATTTTCTTTATCCAGTCTATCATTGATGGGAATTTGGGTTGGTTCCATGTCTTTGCTGTTGTAAATAGTGCTGCAATAAATATACATGTGCATGTGTCTTTATAGTAGAATGATTTATATTCCTGTGGGTATATACCCAGTAAGGGGGTTGCTGGGTCAAATGATATTTCTGGTTCTAGATCCTTGAGGAATCACCACACTGTCTTCCACAATGGTTGAACTAATTTACATTCCCACCAACAGTGTAAAGGCATTCCTATTTCTCCACAAATTTGTCAGCATCTATTGTTTCTTGACTTTTTAATAATTGCCATTTTGACTGGCATGAGATTGTATCTCATTGTGGTTTTGATTTGCATTTCTCTAATGATCAGTGATGTTGGGCTTTTTTCGTGTGTTTGTTGGCCACATAAATGTCTTCTTTTGAGAAGTGTCTGTTCATGTTCTTTGTCCATTTATTGATGGGGTTGTTTGTTTTATTCTTGTAAATTTGTTTAAGTTCCTTGTAGATTCTGGATATTAGACCTTTGTCAGATGGGTAGATTGCAGAAATTTTCTCCCATTCTGTAGGTTTCATGTTCATTCTGATGATAGTTTCTTTGGCTGTGCAGAACCTCTTTAGTTTAATTAGTCAATTTAAGTTTTTGTTGCAATTGCTTTTGGCATTTTTGTCATGAAACATTTGCCCCTGCCTATGTCCTGAATGGTATTGCCTAGGTTTTCTTCTAGGGTTTTTATGGTTTGGGGTTTTACATTTAAGTATTTAATGCACACTGAGTTAATTTTTGTATAAGGTGTAAAGAAGGGGTCCAGTTTCAATATTCTGCATATGGCTAGTCAGTTCTCTCAGCATCATTTATTAAATAGGGAATTCTTTGACCGTTGCTTGTTTTTGTCAGGTTTGTTAAAGATCAGATGGTTGTAGATTAACATACTATTTTTTGGCTAAGTTAATGATTTTTAAAAAATTGATGGATACTGTTGTTTTAGAGGTAAAAGCCAAATAAAAACTGGCTCGATATGCAGAATAGTTATTCTTTGCTTATAAGAATTGTATTAATCCATTCTCACACTGCTATAAAGAATACCATCGAGACCGGGTAATTTGTGAAGGAAAGAGGTTTACTTGACTCACAGTTCTGCATGGCTGGGGAGGCCTCAGGGAACTTACAATCATGGTGGAAAACAAAGCAGGCCTGTTTTATACGGCAGCAGGTGAGAGAGAGAATGTGTGTGTAGGAGGAAGTGTCAAACACTTATAAACCCATCGTATCTCATGAGAACTCACTCACTATCACAAGAATGGCATAGGGAAAACTGCTTCCATGATCCAATCACTTCCCACCAGGTCCTGCCCTCAACACGTGGCAATTACGGGGATTACAATTCAATATGAGGTTTTGGTGTGGACACAGGGCCAAACCATATCAAGAATAGAATAAATTAAAATAGTTCAAGGATATTCTATTTAAGTATTGTATCAGTTGAGAGCATTCTATTTTACTTTGACTCAAATTCAAAGATATCAAAAAAATATATATTCACTTGAGAAAGATGGCTAGCTGTCCATTTCAAACATGATACCTCTTCCTTAGCATAGGATTAGGTCAGAAACTGCCTACCCAGAAAACAAAAACAAACAAACAAAAAAAAAAAACCAACCAGGGACTACATTTCTCAATCCTTTTCCACTCTCCTTATCAAGCTTATAGTACACTGTGGCCATTGTCAGGGGTTCTAACTAGTGAAATATTGAGGCAAATAGTGTGTACCACTTTCAGACCTGGCTCATAAAACCCTTTCATCTTGCACATTTCCATTTTCTTTTTCATGTCTGACTACCGGGAACTGAGGTGGTACCCAGGACCATCTTGTAAGCCCTGTGTTCAAGATAGCAGATCTTCCATTAGTTGGGGTCTAAGAATGAAAGCATAAAAGAAGCCACCATACTGATGTTTTTACCCACTGATACTGTTACCTGAGTAAGAAATCATGCTCTGTTGTATTTGAGCCATTATACATATTAGGATCTATCTATTACTACTATTAGCCTAGTAAGTAACATTAGGTTTCAGATTAAGTAAAAATATCACAAGGAAGAGGTTTGACTCGATAAAACTCTATTGTTTGGTTCTTAGGAGACTTAAAGTGAATATTTTTATACTAAATTTTTGAGGTTAGAAAAGAGGGAGGAATTTCAAAGCATGAGGCTACATGTTGGAAATGAGAAGGTAAGGATTCAAAGTCGCAAAAGGACAAATAGTTTCAAACTAGCCATATCTATCCCTGCACAGGTAATTAAAGGGTCTTCCATTCTCAGGAGAAGAAAAAAGTATACTGTGAAAAGTTTTGTTTTGTTTTTTGATGTAGATAGTATCTCTGTAATCAGGGTGATCTCAGAGTTAAACTATAAAGAAGGAAAATTTTATCAGCAAGTTTCTTCTTGTGTTCTTCTCTTACTCTGTAACCAACACATAAACCTCCTTCCCTTAAATTCTCTCAAATGTGTAATCTTTGAGCAATTAGAAAACCTAGTTTTTAGCCAGGTTTACCCATTATGTCCCTTGAGTTAGCCACTTCACTTGACTAGATGTAAATGTCTTGTTTCTGGAAGGAGGTGGGATTCTGGTGGCTGGCTGTTGGGTTGAATGTTGCTCCTTGTTGTGACATAACATAGAACAGAATCGGTTAATCACCATATGAGAGATTCAATGCCTAGGACTTTGCAAACACAAAGAAATACATCTTTCTAAGAGGTTGCTGTGGTGACATATTGCACAAGGATTGAGGGTGAGAAAAGCTTATGCTTTGGTAGTCTCTTAAAAAAAAATTGACCTCTGGCCATATGAAAAATGTTATGTCTGTCTGAAGAGAGAAAGTCACAGCTAGAATTATTGAGGCCCTTCTGCCAGCCCATGAGAGCTGTTCCTCTAATACCCTCTGGTAGCCAAACCTCATCCTCAATTTCTGCCTGAATGATCTCTCTTTAGAGATAATAGAGCAGCTTTAGTTCTTCTTCACTGCAAGACTCTCAAAATGTGCAAATTCTGTTCAGCACTAGGTACAAAGACTGCCTAATTCTCACAAGTTAATCTTACTTATATGCCATGTTAGCAGCACAAAGTGGCCTTCACTAAGGCTAATATGGTCCCATGGACTCTGTGGACCTTCAAGAACACTTGGGGTACAGCTTTACTTCTTCTTCCAATAAAATTCAGACACAATGGAAGTATGTGTGGATCTGTGGGGAAGAGCAGATTTGCTCACAGGCAGCTCTGCTATGCTGAGCTATTCTTTATCCCATAGAAGTCTAGAGCATTTTAATTCGTTCTCTTATGCAAATATTTCTTCTAAGCACCACACTTTAGGAGACACCATGACCAGAGGCACAGAATAGTAAGAAGACTTAACCAATGTGATTTGTGGCTATCATCAAGCAAACTTTTACCACGTTCTAAGGAAAAGGGAGTGAGTTTGGCATAAGTGGCCACAATGGATAAATAGATCAAGGACAAGTGGGTAGAAGCCACAGGGAGACTGATTTGCTTCCAGGGAAAGGACGGGCTAGCCTTGGGAGAAAATGAGCTTCTTGTCCCTGAAGTTGCTCATGCAGACCTGAAGTACCTCTCATAGTACAGGAAGCAGAGGGAAGCCACAGGTCAATGTGTTAGGGAGGAAATATTGGCTTAATATTAGAAGTATTTAAAGAGATACTAAGTGACAACTGAGAGCAAAAATGAGAACGAATTCTTGTTTGTTCAAGTTTTGAACTATCTGGCTTCCATGTCTCATTCTCATGCAAAGAGCCTTTAATTCCCTTTAAGATTAATTTCATGATTATTTGTAGTTTTAAAAATTAACTTAAATACATAAATGCATCTAATTGAAGTCAAATATTGCTAAAGAGCCATAAATGTAGAAATTTCTTGTTCTGTCTCTTTTTACCTTCCCGCCTCACTCCGCAGCATCAACTACCTTTTCTCATAGTTGTTTGCTTAGCATTTACAACCCCATTTTTGAACACTATACATATATTTCCTGATTTGTCAGTTTTAGACATTTGCTATTGGCTTTCTACTATGAAAGATGACACTTATCTTTCCCTTTTTTCTCTCCTTTCACTTTCCCAAAATAGTCATGGTAAAACTTTGGTTACATCAATAGTCCATGTTTACATTATTATGACAATGCAGCTATTGTTTGATAGTGAGCATGTATGATTATATATATTTTCTTGTATAACCTTTCAACTTTTTCAAAGTTAATAATTGCCCTATTTTGTTTTCTAATATTTAATGTATCTTCCATTATTTTACCCCAGATGCCCCAACAATCTGAACACATCTATCGATATATATTTTTAAATCTTAAACATATCAGAACTATTCTCCTTGAAAAATCTCCCTCTTAACTTTTCATTTTAATATGGATTGGTTTTCTTTATCTGTATTGGAGGACATGGATATATTCTGTGCAGCTTCATACTGCGACTTCTTTTAACCATTTTTTTTTCTGTGTTGAGTGCCCTCTTTTCTATATCCCATGCCATTTTTTTGTTGATGTTCATCCCTCATTTTGATGAAGCGTATCATCTAGCAGCTTCCTTTAGGAAAGGGTTCCTGGGAAATTACTTTATTGAATTCTTGCATGTCTGAGAATATATTTACCCACGTTCACCTTTGACTTGTGGTTTGGGTGGTGTGGCAGAGACCACTAAATCTTCCCTAGATTTTCATTTCCCCTTTATTAGAAATAGTGCACCCACCCCTGTGGCATGTGTCTGCCCTGCTAGAGTCTATACTTCCCAGCCTGCTTTGCAACTTGGTATGACCATAGACTAGATTATAGCCAGGGGCTGTGAACATAATTAGTGTGTGCAACTTTCATCTTGTATCTTTGAAAGAAGGCCTTCTCCGCCTTCCCATGGGCTGGAGTTTGGACACGGTGGTGAAGATAACTTTGACCATATGAACAGCCCCTAGGGGACAGCAGAGCAAAAAGACAGAGGGGAATGGTCCCCCAATGTCCTTGTGAAGCTGAGCTATCTTCCTGGTCTCACCTGCATCTGCACTACTGGTCAGAGAAATAAACTTCTATCTTATTGGAGTCACTGAATTTGGAGGATTTGGGGTTGCAGGGTTACTCTCTGTTTTACAATCGCTTTCCTGTTCCCTAGTTGAGAATAGAAATCGCATTTGAATATCATTATCTTTCAGAAAATGTCTGTAATTTTTAAAACATAACTTTATTGTCTTTAAACTTCCAGTGTCATTTTGACCCCTAGGCCTATGTGTGTGTGGACCTGGTTTCTTTTGGCATTTGAAAATCCCATAATACTAGGCCAAGCGCGGTAGTTCATGCCTGTAATCCCAGCACTTTGGGAAACCAAAGCAGGTGGATCACCTGAGTTCAGGAGTTTGAGACCAGCCTGACAACGGAGAAGACCCATCTCTACTAAAAATACGAAAATTATCCGGGCATGATAGCACATGCCTGTAATTCCAGCTACTCGGGAGGTTGAGGCTGGAGAATTGCTAGAACCTGGGAGGTGGAAGTTGCAATGAGCTGAGGTCGCACCACTGCACTCCAGCCTGTGCAACAAGAGCAAAAACTCCATCTCAAACAAACAAGCAAACAAATTCCATAATGCTGTATTTTGGTGAAAGTCTTTTTAAATTTGTTGAGCTGAACACTCAATGGTGCCTTTCAATCTGAAAACTTACAGCTTTCAGTTCTGGTATTACATCCTTCATCATATCCTCTCCTTCCATTTTTCCTGTTCACTTTCCGGAAACTCCGAAATTTTTTACATCTCTATCTTATTTTATTTCTGATAGATTCTGTTGATTTCATCTTCCTCTATTGGGCTTTTATTTCAGAGATTTTTTTTTTTTTAATTCCAAGGCCTCGTTCTGCTTTTCATGCTTCCCATTCTCGTTTCAGCTCTTATCTCTCTGGGGATGCTACTTGTAAGTTATTATATTTTAATTTTCTTCCGCCCTGCATTGTCTCTGTGTCCTCTAAATTCATCATTATTATTATTTGTTTGCTGTAATCATCTCTTTTGCACTCATGTTTGAAGGCTTTTCAGATGCCTGGTATCCTTGGCAACCCATTCATACATTCATACTTTTTTGTGACGGTGGATGGGACATGCCAATTCTATTTTTTTTTTTTTTTTGTGGAGTTCTCAGGCATCTGGTTAGCCTTTGTTTGGCACTTTATATCAAATCTACAAGTCTTTTTAAGTGAATTCTTTTAGTTTTCCCATAGAAAAACACATTCTGCCCTTTGGCCAGAGCTCCAGCTACTGTGCCCCAGGTGAGTGGGGTGGGGGTGGGGGGTGGTGGTGGTGGTGTAGGTTGTGTGGTTAGAAAGTGAAATGAGACTCCCTTGGTTCAATATGCAAATCTTCCCCTTCCCTGTGTTTCAGGCCACACATTAGACATCAGCCTTGCACTATGTGTGGTACACAACTCAGGAACAAATGATTCTGTTTTCCAAAAGAGCAAGCTTCGGGTCTCCAGTGCTGTGAGGCACGGCTAACTCCCTGGTAGTCTGGAGTAAGAAAGGGAACTGGAGTGCCCAGGATTCTTTTTCAGGCTTCAAACTAATCTCCCTCCTTTTGCTCCCAGCACCCTGCCCCTGCTCTTTCTGCCACAGCTGAGATTTGTGGGCCAGGTCAGCTCACTTCCCATAGCATCTCATTTTTGGATGCCCTTGGGTTGGCATGGTCTTTACTCCACTTTCAGACTTCTCAAAATATGTTGACATCTCTTACTTGCTGTGGATTCCTCTCCTGTGCTCCTTGTCCTTGGGACAAGGGCATGTCTGTAATCAATTCAATATATTTTTTAATAGAGGTGAGATCTTACTACGTTGCCAGGCCCGTCTTGAACTATTGGGCTCACGTGATCCTCCTGCCTTGGCTTTCTAAAGTGCTAGTAGAAAATATTTTTTAATATTTTCCAGTATTTCCAATATTTTTAAAGGAATTCCAGACTAGTTTTAAGACATTTAAAACTCTCATTGCTTTCCAGGACCCTACTTTGCAAACTTTTGGAAATACCAGATCTCCTTAGTTGAGGCTATTTTCACAGTGCCCTTGAGTCTCTGTGGAATCAAAAGACCCAAGAAATTTCAAGAATCCCGTGTATAACATGAGCTTCAGAAAAGTAGAGAAAATGAGAAACTTCTCTTGGAATGCAGATCATCAATTGTTTGAAATATCCAAAGTTTGAAACATCATCTCAGGGTGGCTGCAAACATCAGACTCTCAAACTCCTTTTCTGACCTAGGGAATTCTGTGTTTGTTTTTCTTATAATCTCGAGGAGTTGCAGGAGAGCTTTTCTGTTTTCTGTTTTTTCTTTTCATTTTTTAAAATCGAATCAGACTTGAAGTGGCTCCTCCTTGAGCATGTGCTAAAGCAGCTAAGATGCCCAGAAGTCACAGCCAGAAAATCTTCCATAGAAAATAACACACACTCATCCACACGCCTTTAATTATTTAAACTCCCACAGGCTCTGAAGTTAAACGAGTTCTTCCTCAGGAGAGCAGACTTTGCCCTTTTCCCCTCTTCTCTTCCCCAGCGTCAACTCTTGCACAAGAATTTTAAGGACGCAGCCATAAATTAGGTTGACATCCAGAAGCCCCCTCCATCTAAAACTGATGGAGAACTACACCACTAAAACTGGGAAGGTTTTCTCCTATGGGGCTGTGAATCTCTGCTCCCCTCTTATTAATAAGAGAATTTTACTTCCTTGGGCAAAATGGAGCATAGCTGTCATTTATTCATGACAGAAAAATCATAATATTATTTTAGTTTATCTTCAGCACCCTCCAATTCTCACTGAGTTATTTTGGGTACAAACTAGGTTATTTCTGGCATTTCTAATGTATTAAGCTTCATGAAGAAAAAAAGTAGAAAAGCAAAGTGTTTAGGATCCCAGTGTTAAACACACTTGGATTGAAATCCGGCTCCCCCATTAACTACCTATGATGTTTGGTAATATCTGAATATTATTGGTTACGTAATTAATAGTGTTTATAATTATCTATGAAATACATAATAATATAAACTTTTTTTTGAGAGGGAGTTTTGCTCTGTTGCCCAGGCTGGAGTGCAGTGGTGTGAGCTCAGCTTACTGTAACCTCTGCAACCCAGGTTCCAGAAATTCCCCTGCCTCAGCCTTCCAAGTAGCTGGGACTACCGGTGCATACCACCATGCCAGCCTAGTTTTTTGTATTTTAGTAGAGACAGGGTTTCACCATGTTGGCAAGGATGGTCTTGATCTCCTGACCTTGTGATCCAACCACCTCGGCCTCCCAAAGTGCTAGGATTACAGGCATCAGTCACCACGCCTGGCCATAATATAAAATTTCAATAAAAAAATGAGGAAGATTAAATTTAATAAAGCATATAAAGAGCTAAACTTCTGTGGCATATAGTAAATGCTCAATAAATTTAGGTTGTCATTGCTATCAAGATAACAATGTGTGTGTGTGTGTGTGTGTGTGTGTGTGTGTGTGTTTAGTTATGCAAAGTGGGTAATTTTTGAGCTGCAGAGATTTAGAACTCTTAAACAATGAAATACCATCATCTCTGTGCTGGACAGATTTCTAATGGCTCCAGTTTAATTTCAATCATAATGTTGTAGGACTTTCTCCTTAGTTTAGCTAAAAATGGGGCCCTTGTCACATGACTGTGAAATGTTAGTCTTGCAAAAACTTCGAAGGGTGAGAAAAATGGAATTTATTCGGCAAAAGGAAAAATAATCAGCAATGTGAGAGAGGTCTGTCTTAACAGGCTCCCACATCAGATAGAATCCCAGGTTCCACCCAGGAAGAGGCGGTTCCCCTACACTGTAACCACTATGAAGTTCCCAAGGCTATACCCAAATGCACACTCCTCCCAGTGTGCAGACTGGTCAGAGGTTCTCCAGAAATCCCTTTATACTTGGCTGTCTCAATAACTCAACCACAACTCCCCTGCCAAGGACAGTTCACACTGCCTTTCAGAACTGAGCTCACCTAATGGCAGCTCATATCATCTTCAGAGAGCTCAGCTGTTAGAAAATCATTTTGATTATAAGCTAATATATTGGTCTCTATAATTTTCATCTGTTGGTTTTGCAGCCTCTTGAGGGTGCACGATGCGAATCTAATCTCATCTTCACTTCATGGTCCTCCAGGAATTTGAACACAGTGAACAAGTGCCCCATGAGCTCTCCTTTGGCTGAGATCACTAAGCTGAACATGTCCATTTCCCTCCATGGCTTGTCTCTTGTTTTGCTCCCAGGCCCCTCTCCTCCTGGATACACTTTGTCTTCACCATGAGAGGTATTCAGGGTTGAATGCATTGTTGAAGGAGTGCTCTCCCCAAGGCAAAGCACATCTTATCTCTAGCTCAAGGAATTTGAAATCTCCTGAGTTCCATGAGTATTCTAAAAAGACCATACGAAAGGAATCCATATGCCAGTCAGAGGAAACTAAAACCAAGATCCAGTAAAGTTGAGCCCATTAAAATTCCTTTAAAGGTAACTCCAAGGACAGGGACTATGTGGACTTAAGACTGGCTATCTAAAAGTGGTTCCTGTGCCTTTATTTATCACAGCATGTGCTGAAAAACTGTGAGACAGAATGAAGTCTTGAGGATACTGGATTTCCTGGGCTATCTTTTCTACTCAATTCTGAGAACCAGTCCCATGATTAAACTCAAATTTGGGTCCAAGTTCAGATCCTGCCATTTACCAAAAACAAATTTTACAGGTTGTGTGACCTTGTTTGCCTCCCTGAAAGTTCCTTGAATCTTTGAAGTAGAAGCAGTAATTCCTGCCTCCCATGACTGTGGAGAGAAGCCTGTGGTCAATGCCCATACCATCCACACGGGGTCTGCAGCAGGAATTGCTCTGCGGTACTGCCACTGCCCACCTTGGGAACAGCCTCCAGCTCATTCTTGTTGCAGGGACTCTTTCTGTTCATTTAAAAACCAACCTATTGGAACGTTTAAAAGGCTGTTGGCAGAATGGACTCTGAGTAAAAGAACTGTGAAATGGGGTTAAGGGACCTAGAATTTATTTCCACCCAGCTCATATGACTTTGGGCAAGTCTGTGTGTGTGTGTGTGTGTGTGTGTGTGTGTGTAGACCAGAGTTTCAGTTTCCTTGTTTGTAAAACAGCAATCCTGTTTAACTGGAAGATTCTTCTCTAATCTGATGATTTGTGATTCTAATTTACTCTCTCCTCCTCCAGTTTACATGATTGTTTGATATTTCCCAGAAGTATACTTCAGAGAGCTAAATTTTTCAGTTCCTGGAAGCATTCATGCTTATGCCTCAAAGGGTCATTTAAATTATTTTTTCTTACCCCTTTTGTGGCTGGCTGAACTTTGGAGCTATATAGTATGTCAGTACGTGTGCGATTTCTATTTCCCAGACAGTGGGGAGTTATTCTAAGAAGGATAAAGAGACAGGTCACTAATCACTAAGGCCTCATGCTGAGTGTACCCATGTGTCTTCCTTGAGAGTTGCTGCGTGAGAGAGATGTTCTACATAGCTGCCTGGCAGGTGCCTGGGCGCCAAGTCCCCTAAGTAGCAAACTTGCCTTCCAAGATTGCCTGAGTGATGACCCAACTGTGATATCCAGACATCTAGGCAAAGTGACAAGCAATATATGCAGAAAAAATAAGACCCCAATATTTCTATAACACCATACACTTTTCATTGTGTTCATATTCATTGCAACAATATTGACCCTAATACACAACTCTAGATTTTGTAAAACAACTACTCCCCATAGTTCACAATAACAATAACCTTGCAACATAGGTGGGCCATAGCAGGAAAGAGCAGGGCTGAGATGATTCCTAAATGTTTCTAAGTGAAGATATAGTACTTTGCAAGGTATCACAGAGAGACAAAAAGAAGTGACAAAATCAAGACTTGAACTCAGATTGGTTATTTCTGCCATTCAAAATCCTTCGTTCAGTCTAGTAGACCACATTGCCACTCACTATCATCAACTTTACTCCCATAGGTGCTTAATGCCAAAAAGGACCAGTGAAAAAGGACAAGTAGACACATCATGGTAAAAGGTGGAACCTCCAAGGACACAGGACTATGTGGATGTCAGAGTGATGGGGAGGAGGTCCCTGGCATAGGAACAGAAGTTAGAGTAATATTAGGCTCTTATCAGCATCTCCTGTGTATTAAAAGACAATGAAAACTTCAAATTTCAGAGGAAACAGGATTTGAATGTAGAACTCTATACTCAGTCAAATCATCAGTCCAGTGTAAAAGCAAAATTCAGACACTTTTGGATGTGCAAAATCTCAAGAAGTTTACTGCCCTTACACTAATTAAAAATATAGTACTTGAGATGTTGTATTCTACCAAAATAGAACCAAAATTTGAGAAAGAAGATGAAATGGGATACAAGAAGCAGCAGCAGCCAAGAACGGCTGATGCATAAAGGAGACTCAAAATCAGGTAAGAAAGAATTCATGATATAGGACATTTAGAGGGTCTCCTTTACCTGAAACATGCCAGTGGCATAGAACTGTTTCTTCTCTCTGACTTAATCCATGCTTCTTGGTTCTGCATTGAATACTATTTGCATAATCATTGCATTGTTAATTCTGAGCATTAATTTTCTTTTAAAAATAATCTGTGTATTACATAATCATATAAAATATACTTACAATGACAGAAAAGAATGTAGACATAATAAATTTAGATCATATAAAAATAATTACAGAGGAAACAAAAATTTGGAGGTTAGAAGGGTGTATTAGTTTCATTTCCCTAATAGTGGAGTTTATAACTGTCTAAAGGTGCTAATAGACTTTAGTTATATTACTTAAATTTGTGAAGACAACCAGCAAAAGGTCCAAAAATAATAATCAAGCTAACAAAATTTCAGTGGTGAGGAGGAAAGAAAAAGTAGTTAACAATATAAGTAAGTAAATTTTTCAGCTCTCGTATAATAGCTTCTTTCCAGAAAATGATAGCTTCTCTCGACAGTTGAGAAATCAAAAAGTAGGTGCCCACGTATATTATAGAAAGTTATAACAATAATTGCTAGTAAAATTAACAAGAGAGAATGCTGAGAGTGGCTGTCTTGAGGAAGAGGGGTTGATGATGAGGTGGAGGACTATTTTATGTTTTGTTTTTGTTCTTCTGCACTGTTTGAATATTTTAAATTCTATGCATGCATTAGTTATACATTTAAACAAAGGAAAATTTATTTTACTTGAATATCTAATAATATGCAGCTACAAATCTGGATTATGGTTTAACTATATACTGGCATATACTTAAAATCATACAAAGAAAAGAAAGGGAAGACTTTTTAAAATCAGGTTTTTCTCCTTTATTTTAAAAATGGAATATCATGATCCAGGAGACAGAAAGTAAATAACTTCCTAACGATACTTTACAGGGCTAACCATAAAACTCAAATTAATATCCTGTTCAGGAATTCAGTCAAATCATTTTTGCCAGGCTGCCAGCATTGTCCCAACTTTGAAGTGCTGCCACTATCAAAATTGTGGGTTTTTGTGCAATTGTACCACCCTATCAACACCTGATCTCAAAAAGAGACCTGAGTTTAATCTCCTCTCCCCTATCTTCTTTTTGTTGTTTATGAACCCCTATGTGTAATAAATACATTGCTTATGAAAGCAGACAATGATATTATACCATTTTATGTATAATGGTACATCATTGCCTGCTTTCTAAAACAATGTATTTACAAGAGTTCATAAACCAAAAGTGTTAGAACAATGTTCTCAGCACCACTTTTGTGCTTTGTCTGCCATAGTGCAGGGTAGAGCCTACACAGGCTTTGGACGACTTTACACAGGCAAACATGTTCTGTTGTCTCTCATGAAGCCTGTCAAAGCGGTCTGGGCAGAAATTCTGGCCCCAGTGACCTACCAGGTCTTTGAATCAGACTGTTTCTATGACAGGACATGGTCCCCTCAAAGGGCATTTTTCCATTTGTTCCTTGACCAAGCAGAGGTGATGAACAGGAACATAGGCATTCCCTAGGTTGAGCTTTTCTTCTTAGCTTTCTTTGTTCCTTCCTTTTCCCTCCTTCTTCGTTTTCTGTCTCCTCTTCCTTCTTCTAATAGATCAATCTCAACAGAGAACTTAGCTTCAATATTTTTGTAGCTTTGGCTTTCTCAGCCCACTGCACTGTCCCCCATACCGCTGTGTGTGCAATTAACAGGTGTCTCATCAGTCTCCACAGTGCTGCGTGCTTTACTGTCTCCCTGAACTTGATCACTTTGGGTTACTTCATCTGCACAGTCTTCCCCACCCACAACACCCATTACCACAAGCCCAAATCCTACCTCACCTTCTAGCCTCAGCTCATGGATCAACCTCTTTCATTCAGTCTTCCTTGATCTTCCCAAACCTAAGAAATTGCTCCCTCCTTGGCTTGCTATAGCTGTTTAGTCCAATCAGGACTATGTCCTTCCTATTAAAGTTATCTATGAGCGTACCTCAACAGTTTACCATTCTGTGTGACCCATGTCTTAGTTGTCTGTCTGCTCTTCTATTGCACAAGACCTGGCACATATTAAGTATTCAATAATATCTATTGATTTCTATTGGTTTTTCAAGGTTTGCATAGCTTGTAAAGTCAAGACTGGAAACCCACATTTTTAGCAGCTGCTCCAGTGTCCTCTTCACTACACCACATGGTCTCACACGTTTTACCACACATTTAAGCAGCTAATCTGAGCATTTTTAACTATGACAGAGAATCAGAGGATCAGTCGTGACCCATCCCAGCTTGATAGCAATTCAAGCTGACAAGGTAAAGCATAAGGTATGAAAGTGTCCTTGGATGAAGCAAACATTAGGATTTGCCATTTTGATATTTCATACACAACAAAAACATGTCAGACCCCATTAGGCACCTTCAGCATCCTTTAAAGAAAGGGCAAAAGATGCCTGGTGAAGTGTCACGGCTGCTTCTTACTTTTAAATCTATTGTCCTCAGGTGAAGGGATAAACTGTTGTCTAAAAGTGGTTTGCACTAGAGAAAACCTTCACAAAGCATTACACTTGCCATATATACTTTCCGAGGTCAGCACAAGTCATGTGGTGCTTTGAGGTTGAAAACTAAGAGGCTAAATCATTTAATAAACCTGGCTTCCAGAGAACAGATTTTTCAAAAAAGAAGAGCAAAATTTTTTATTTATCATAAATAGTCATTATTTCCCCCAAAAGACTTCTGCATCATTTTTATCGTTTAAAAAATTGAAACCACAATCACAATCTAAATTATTGTTGAGTTTGCTTTCCTGTTTCATCCTGGGCCTGAAATAAGCGATAATGCATCAACCTAAATATATGAACCACTGAAGGCAATTTAGCTACATTCATATTTTTCCTTTCATAACCCAAGTCAAGGTAAACATCTATAGCAATTCTACATTAACATGAAAGGTTTCCAATCAAATCCTAATTGTCTAAATCTCTAGTTTTCCACAATACCAAACGAACTCATATCCTAGTCACCTGTCTTCCTCATTGTACACAACCCACTTACGTGAGATCTCTATGACCCAATATAGTTTAAGTGCCCTGTTCTTTTTAGCAAATAGAGGCTTGAAGGAACACACTGTCTGAAATATACATTGATTTTCAAAGTGTAACAAAAAATCTTTTATCTAAGACATCTTAAGAAAAATAAGTCCAGGTACTTGATATGAAAGCAATCCTGAATTTTTGCATAGTAGGTAGTATGTAGACACTAATAGCTACACCACTCTTCTAGAGGTTTAGAGCACTTTATACCTATGAAGCTACAGGAATATCCTTTAAATTGCTGCTGCAGGTAAAACATTTGTGGTGTATTATTCATTTACCTCTCCTTGTTATTCAGCTAAGAGACTTTTACGTGGAATGTCACTCTTTTTGAAATGAGTGACTCTTTAATAGTGTTACGGCTACAAATACTATAAATGTACATTAGAAAGCATAAATTGTCCCAAAGCAAAGATGAGAAGCAAAGCCCCATCTGTACATTGCAATGGGTTAAACAGTGTTACCCAAAAAGATATATCTGAGTCCTAAACCTCAGCACCTACAAATGTGACCTTATTTGAACGTAGGATCTTTGTGGATAAAATTGAGTTAAGAATCTCATTCTGAGATTATCCCAGATTTAGAGTAGGCCATAAATCTAATGATTGGTGGCTTTATAAGAGATTTGAGACACACAGACCCAGAGAGAAAGGCAATGTGAACATGGAAATGGAGACTGGAGTGATGCAATTACAACCCAAGGAATGCCAGAGATTGCCACAAACACCAGAAGCTAGGAAAGAGGAAAGGAGGCTAATTCATCCTCACAGCCTCCAGAGGAACAAACTCAGCTGACACCTAATGTCAGACTTCTGGCCTCCAGAACTGTAAGACAACAAGGTTGTGGTTCTTTTATGCGGCTCAGGAACTAATATGGATACAGTGATGGGTACTTAAACAGAAATGACTGGTTCAGCAGAAAAAGAAACATATGTGTGTAAAAGCATATGTGTGCACACACACATCTGTAGATTTGGAATCATTACTGTGAACACAGAGTCTTCTACTCTATTATGAGAATGGTAGCCAAAAGGAGTATTCAATAAATATTTGTTCCATGAATGAATAATTACCTTATCAGAAAACTAATCATGCATATGCCATATAAGATATGAATCAGCTACAGCTATACATAGATGTAGATAAGCCTCAAGTCTTCTTGAAATTGGAAGAAGTAAAGACATTGCTCAGTCACTGCTCCCTCAATCTCTATTAGAGATGTCAACGGGGAAAAGCCAACAAGCTTCCCTCCCCAGAATCTCCTCGGATCCCTCCCCTTGGACCATTGACAGGGATCTCTTTTTCTCTTTGAACTCCCACGGTTCCTCTGTGTTGCCTTCCATTACAGTCAATTGTGCATAACGGTCTCTCCCATATTAAACCAAGCAAGTGGAGGACAATTCTGTACAGCAGAAAGTGGTTGCATTTGAAGAAAGAGTACATACAATTTCTTTCTACTATGACCCAGAGCAGTGCATCCCCTCTGTGCCTCAGGCTCATCTGTGAAACAGGAATACAAAGCACCATCAGATATTCCTCACCATCTTTCTGAATGTTGCAAACAAAATAACTGGAGTGAAAGTGTATCCAGGAAGAGCGTTCAACAGAAAGAATATAAACCAGAAAATTCAGTTTACAGTAAAAACAAACATAAAGAATGATTTCTCTTTGCATCCCTCAAAACACAGCTCACCACATAGTTCTACATGTAGAGGGTCTCAGTAAATGTCTGTACTATCAACAAGGAGTGTCTAAATAGAGCACAGTCTCACTCAGATTGGAACCATGAGCTTCAGAAAAGAGTTGGTTAAAGATTCTAGAAAACAAACAAATGAGACAACTAGTTAAATAGATTCTTCCTAACTCCACAAAGGACATCTTGGGGAACAAGACAACCTAGCACTTCTATTTGCAGAGGGGCTTGAGCAGCTCTGGGCAGGCTCATCCCCATGCAAATGGAGGGTCATGGTCATGATCACAGGCAGGGTCATGGTCAGCATGGCCAGGAGGCCAAGAGATCACTTTGACATCTCTGGGTTTCAGAATTTAAAAACTGTTAACATCTCACATTTGGCATTTTCTAATTTTGTAGAATCATAATGAGGCACTTTATTTCTTATTTTTGGATAACTGCTAACTGGATTCTGAGTTAATGTGAAATTTGGGACTTTTTATTTCTCCCATCAAAGTTCCTACTCTTACTCTATTTCAGGCCCTTGCCAAAGAGTATTATTCTTGCAACATTATGATTCAATTGATTTAGGGAACATCTAGATAGTGCTTTTCTAGTTGTCAGGCAAACTTAAGAAATTTCACTGAATAACTAATAAAGCAGAGCCTTATGAAGTTTTTCTTCAGGAGTTCTTAAGCAGAAATCCATGGGTCCCTAAGGTCTATATAGGTCTCAGGAATGTTATAACACTCCTCCCAAAAATTATTCATACGTTTGTATATGTATGTGTGTCGTGGGGGAGATCACTTCCAGCAGATCTAGAACAGGCTAAGAGCCACTGCTTCACTTTTTCTCTTGTAAAATATTTTTACTAATATGGTTTCCATGGGCCACATTTTCTGTAGGTGCTTTATCTACATTATCTCATTTAATACAACCACCTTCTACCTGAGGTATTTTTATTGTCACTACTAATGAAACAATTGAGTAACTTGGTTTAGTTTGATTTAACCTAACTTGACCAAGGTTACTACACTAGCAACATAGGGTGAGGTTCCAATTTGCCACAGTTTGAAGAGCGTTTACATACTCCACTGCACGATAGCCATTTTCACTAACATGGTTTAGTTTTGTGTGTTGTTATTTATCACAGGGAAAACCCACCAGAGCCACTGGTTTCTGGATGAAGTTGAAGGTCACCACTATAAGCTCACTATAAGCTGGGTCAGGTTCTGCCTTCTTGTGCTGCCATAGGGCTCAGACACTAGGGTGGTGGGCTGAGTGGGAGAGGAAGGAGGACCTGCTGCTCTGAGGAGCAGGATGGAACTTGGAAGTTGCCTGACTGTGGCCTTGTGAAGCAATCCCAGAGCAGAATCTGACTCCAGTCCCTCTTACAAGTGGGAACTGAGAACCAGGAAGCAGAAGGGGCCTGCCTAAAATGTTAATTAGCACAGAGCGTAAAGTAAAGGAACTTGTAAAGACTGGGAGGTAGAACTCCCAGGCTCTAGTCCAGGTTCTACCTGCTGGGCAACCTCAGGAAAGCCTCCTCATCTGTTGCTCAGTTTCTTCATCTAAAAAATGTGGAGATTGAATATTATTTCAGAATCACCTTCCACCTCATCACAATGAGGTCACTTACTCAAAGTTTCTTTTTCTATATATTTTGGTCATGTATTGTAAAAGTGCAAAGTACAGTATTGGAATGATAAATCAAATCTCATAGTTCTCAAGGTCATAAACAGAGTCTGGGAGGATATTTTTATTTACGAATCATCTCTTTATAAAAAAAAAAAAGACACATTGAAAGTTAATAGAAGTCATTATTGGTGAAATCATCAGCAAAAATAGCAGGACGTGATCCAGGGTAGGTAATTTAAGATGATGGATTATCAAAGAGCTTGTCTCCTGTCAGCTCAAAAAGCTTTCTGACTGCTTGCTTTCCATTTCCAAAGCATCAAACTCAAATAGCTCTTCACAAAAACAATATAGCTAGAAAAAGTAACATCACTGCTTTATGAAGCCCAGTGCCCACCACGCCTTTTCTGGTCTCTCGACTTTAACAGTGCTGTGAAGAAAAAGAATGGTCATTTACTGTGTGCCATCACATGTGATAAAGTCAACAACCTTAGCAGAATGCTTTTAAGATTCTCATTTTATTAATGAGAAAACTGACACTCAAGAAGGTAAGCAGGATAGAGTTATCAAGTATTGAAACTTGAATTAGGAAAGATGGCTGTAGCCTCCACATTCACCATCAGCTAAATAAAGTTCAGACTTTCATCTTCAGATCGAGAATAACCTATTTATTCATTTATTGACCTTTCATGATCCCCAGTGTTATAAGTTAAATTATGCCCCCCCAAAACTCATATGTTGAAATCCTAACCCCCAGAACCTTAGAATGTAATGCTAATTGGAGGGAGAGTCTTCACAAAGACAGTCAAGTTAAAATTAGGTCACTAGAGTAGGCCCTAATCCAATATGACTGGTGTCTTTATAGAAAGGGGAAATTTGAAGATAGAAACAGACATGTGCAGGGAAAACGCCATGTGAAGATGAAAGCAGAGATCAAGGTGATGTTTCTATGAGCAAAGGAACACCAGCAAGCCGCCAGAAGATGGGAGAGAGGCATGGACCCGATTCTCTTTCAAAATCCTCAGAAGGATCCAAGTCTGCCAATGCTTGGATTTCCGACTTCCAGCCTCCAGAACTGTGAGATAATAAATTTCTGTTGTTTATGCCACCAAGTTTGTGGTACTTTGTACAGCAGCCATAGAAAACTAACACACTCAGCAAGGTGGATATCAGAAGCCAGTACTGGTTTCATGAGTACCAACAGTCACAGCTGTGGCGATCCCTCACATTCAGTGCAAAACTCTTCCCATCCATGAGTGTTTTTAGCTCACCATAAAGACAAAATGTTAACTTGGTCTCCTCCGTTATCCTAGTAACCAAGTAGCAGAACCGAAATTTGGAGCCAAGACCTTCTGCTTCTAGGTTCAGTGTGAATCCCCTGTACAATACTAACTCCCAGGGACACTTACCATGGCCATAACCCTGAAAATATCAGTATCATGACCATCTTTCCACTTTTGTAATTTCCAATTATAACTTGAAGGTTTTTCGGGGCTTTGGACATTCCCTGATGGCATGTAGCATGGAGAAACTTGAATGGCTGTCTCATTTTCCAGAAGACTCCTCCAACGGCGAAGACTTTTAGGAATGAAAGCTTCAGGCTTTTCTGCATCTGGCCATGGAAGGCATTAAAGGATTTAGCCCAAAGCAGCTACTCCCAATGCAATATGCATTTAATGACTTTCTACCATGCTCCCAGCACTGTGCTGGGCCCTTGGAAGGTGAATGTGACTAAGACACAGCTCTTATTCTCAATAGCTCATTACTAGGGAGAGGCAGACATATTGAGAATTTCCTAGAGGTGCATTTAGCCCAGGCTGATGGTTTAGAGACGTCTTCTGGGAAGAGGTGATGGCTGAGCAGAGTACTCACCTTCATTCTCTCAAGTCTCCTAAAAGTTGCATAGGGCCCCTGAAGAACAAAACTTCCAGAACACCTCAGAAAATTCATCACCCAACATGCTGGCTGAAGAGGAAATAAAATATCTGCCTTCCAAATTCTGTAACTTATTTCCTCCTTCCAAAAATAGTTCTCACTTCCACCTTAGTGATCATGGGAAATGTTTCATGTTCTATAAAAAAGCTAATACTGTTGTATATTCTGGATGGTCTATATTTTTTTAGCATTTCCTCTGTGCTGGATACTTTGCTAAGTACTTTTCATATTTAACCTTATTTAATTTCTGCTTTATAGATGAGTAAATTTTAAAAGGTTAATTAACTTACCCATGATCATAAAAGTGTCAGAGAATGAAGGTTCTCTGTTCAATATCAACTCTACTCTCTTCCTTTCGAATAGCCTCCAATTTTATTCAGGCAATAAAACATTCAGCTAAAAACTATATTTCCCAGCCTCCTTTATAACTAAAGTAGACATGTGACATAGTCACTTGTAGGGAGCTGGCTCTAAGAAGAGTTTTAAAGGAGTCTGAATAAGATTGTACATGCTACTGTGCTTCTTACTCCTCTACGCTTCTTAAAAAATTGTTTTTCATAGGTTGTTGGGATACAGGTGGTATTTGGTTACATGAGTAAGTTCTTTAGTGCTGACTTGTGAGATTTTGGTGCGCCCATCACCTGAGCAGTATACACTGCACCCTATTTGTACTCTTTTATCCCTGACCCCCTGGCACCCTTCTCCCCATGTCCCCAAAGTTCATTGTCCATTTTATCATTCTCATGCCTTTGCATCCTCCTAGCTTAGCTCCCACATATCAGTGAGAATATATGATGTTTGGTTTGCCACTCTTGAGTTACTTCACTTAGAATAATAGTCTCCAATCTCATCCAGGTCACCACAAATTCCATTAATTCATTCATTTTTATGTCTGAGTAGTATTCCGTGTGTGTGTGTGCGCATATATATATCTCACAGTTTCTTTATCCATTCATTGATTGATGGACATTTGGGTTGGTTCCATGATTTTGAATTGTGAATTGTGCTACTATAAACATGAGTGTGCAAGTTTGTATAATGACTTCTTTTCCTCTGGATAGATACCCAGTATTGGGGTTGCTGGATCAAATGGTAGTTCTACTCTTAGTTCTTTAAGGAACCTCCACACTGTTTTCCATAGTGTCTGTAGTAGTTTACATGCCCACCAGCAGTGTAGAAGTATTCCTGATCACGATATCCACGTCAACATCTACTGTTTTCTGACTTTTTGATTATGGCCATTCTTGCAGGAGTAAGAGATTCTTGTGGTTTTGATTTGCATTTCCCTGATTATTAGTGATGTTGAGCATTTTTCATATGTTTGTTGGTCATTTGTATATCTTCCTTTGAGAGAACTGTCTATTCATGTCCTTAGCCCACTTTTATATATATATTTTAAGACAGAGTCTCACTCTGTCACCCAGGCTAGAGTGCAGCAGCATGATCTCGGCTCACTGCAACCTCCGCCTCCTGGATTCAAGCAATTCTCTTGCCCCAGCCTCCTGAGTAGCTGGGATGACAGGTGTGCACCACCACGCCCAGCTAAATTTTGTATTTTTAGTAGACAGTGTTTCACCATGTTGGCCAGGCTGGTCTAGAACTCCTGACTTCAGGGGATCTGCCAGTCTAAGCCTCCCTTTAGCCCACTTTTTGATATGATTGTTTTCTTCCTGCTGATTTGTTTGAGTTTGTTGTAGATTCGGGATATTAGCCCTTTATCAAATGTATAGATTAAGATTTTCTCCCACTCTGTAGGTTATCTGTTTACTCTGCTGACTGTTCCTTTTACCATGCAAAAGCTCTTTAGTTTAATTAAGTCCCAAATATTTATCTTTGTTTTTATTGCATTTGATTTTTGGTAATTGGTCATGAAATCCTTTCCTAATGTCTACAAGGGTTTTGCCAATGTTATCTTCTAGAATACATATAGTGTCAGGTCTTAGATTTCAGTCCTTAATCCATCTTGAGTTGATATGTATATAAGGTGAGAGATGAGGATCCAGTTTCATTTTCATACATTTGACAAGCCAATTACCTCAGCATCATTTGTTGAAAAGGGTGTTCTTTCACCACTTTATGTTTTCATTTGCTTTGTCAAAGATCAGTTGGCTGTATTTGGGTTTATTTCTGGGTTCTCTGTTCTCTTCCATTGGCCTATGTACCTATTTTTATACCAGTACCATGCTGTTTTGGTGACTATGGCCTTATAGTGCAGTATGAAATCAGGTAGTGTGGTATCTTCAGATTTGTTCTTTTTTAGTCTTGCTTTGGCTATGTGGGCTGTCTTTTAGTTCCATATGAATTTTGGAATTGTTTTTTCTAATTCTATGAAAAATTCCAGTGGTATTTTGATGAAAATTGCATTGAATTTGTAGATTGCATTCGGCAGTATGGTCATTTTCACAATATTGATTCTACCTATCCGTGAGCATGGGATGTGTTTTCATTTGCCTGTGTCATCTGTGATTTCTTTCAACAGTGTTTTGTAGTTTTCCTTGCAAAGGTATTTTGCCTCCTTGGTTAGGTATATTCATAAGTATTTAATTTATTTATTTATTTTTGCAGTTATTGTAAAAGGGTTTGAGTTCTTGATTTGATTCTACAGTTGGTCGCTGTTGGTATATAGAAGAACTACTGGTTTGTGTACATTAATCTTGCATCTGGAAACTTGGCTGAATTCTTTTATTGGTTTTAGGAGCTTTCTGGAGTATCCCTTAGAGTTTTCAAGGTAAACAATTACATTGTCAGCAAACAGTGACAGTTCGACTTTCTCCATACTGATTTGGATGCCCTTTATCTCTTTCTCTTATCTGATTGCTTTGGCTAGGACTTTCAGTACTATGTTGAAGAGGAGTGGTGAGAGTGGACATTCTTGTCCTGTTCCAGTTCTCAGAAGGAATGGTTTCAACTTTTCCCCATTCACTATTGACTGTGGGTTTGTCATAGATAGCTTTTATTACATTAAGGTATGTCACTTATATGCCCATTTTGCTGAGAGTTTTAATCATAAAAGATGCTGGATTTTGTTAAATGCTTTTTCTGCATCTATTGAGATGATCATGTGATTTTTGTTTTTAATTCTGTTTATGTGATGTATCACATTTATTGACTTACGTATGTTAAACCACCCCTGCATCCCTGGTATAAAACCCACTTGATCAAGGTAGATTATTGTTTTGATAGGTTGTTGAATTCTGTTAGCTAGTATTTTGTTAAGGATTTTAGCATCTATGTTCATCAGGGATATTAGTCTGTAGTTTTCTTTTTTTGGTTATGTCCTTTCCTGGTTTTGATATTAGATGATGCTGGCTTCATAGAATGAATTAAGGAGGGTTCCCTCTTTCTCTATCTTGTGGAATAGTGACAAAAGGATTGGTACTAATTCTTCTTTGACTGTCTGGTAGAATTCTGCTGTGAATCCATCTGGTTCTGGACTTTTTTGTTGTTGGTAATTTTTAAATTACCCTTTCAATCTTGCTGCTTGTTATTGATCTGTTCAAGGTATCTAATCCTTTCTGATTTAAGCTAGGAGGATTGCATTTTTCCAGGAATTTATCCATGTCTTCTAGGTTTTCCAGCTTATGTACATAAAGGTGTTCATAGTAGCCTTGAATGATCTTTGTATTTATTTCAGTGGTGTCAGTTGTAATATCTCTCACTTCATGTCTTAATGAAGTTATTTGGATTTTCTCTCTTCTTTTCTTGGTTAATCTTACTAATGGTCTATCTATTTTATTTATCTTTTCAAAGAACCAGCTTTATGTTTCATTTATCTTTTGTATTGTTTTTATTTGTTTATTTCAATTTCATTTACTTCTGCTCAGGTTATTTCCTTTCTTCTGCTGGGGGTTTGGGTTTGGTTTGTTCTTGTTTCTCTAGTCCCTTGAGGTATGACCTTAGAATGTCAGTTCATGGTCTTTCAGTCTTTTTGATGTAACCATTTAGGGCTATGAACTTTCCTCTTAGCACTGCCTTTGCTGTATCCCAGAGCTTTTGATAGCTTGTGTCATTATTGTTGTTCAGTTTGAAGACTTTAAATGTCCATCTTGATTTCATTTTGACCCAGTGCTTATTCAGGAGCAGGTTATTTAATTTCCATGTATTTGTATGGTTTTGAAGGTTTTTTTTGGAGTTGATTTCCAGTTTTATTCCACTGTAGTCTGAGACAGTGCCTGATATCATTTCAATTTTCTTAAATTTATTGAGACTTGTTTTATGGCCTATCATATGGTCTATCTTGGAGAAAGTTCCATGCACTGTTGAATAGAATGTATATTCTGTGGTTGTTGGATGAAATGTTCTACATCTATCCATTAAGTCATTTGCACCAGGGTATAGCTTAAATCCATTGTTTCTTTGTTGACTTTCTGTCTTGATGACCTGTCTAGTGCTGTCAGTGGAGTACTGAAATCCCCCACTATTATTGTGTTGTTGTCTATCTCATTTCTTAGGTCTATTAGTAATTGTTTTATAAATTTGGGAGCTCCAATGTTAGGTGCATATATGTTTAGGATTGTGATATTTTCCTGTTGGACAAGACCTTTTATCATTATATAATGTCCTTCTTTGTCTCTTTTACCTTTTGTTGCTTTAAAGTTTGTTCTGTCTGATATAAGAATAACTACCTCTGCTTGCTTTTGGTATTCATTTGCATTAAATGCCTTTTTCCACACCTTTCTTTAAGTTTATGTGAGTCCCTATGTGTTAGGTGAGTCTCCTGAAAGCAGCAGATAGATGGTTGATTAGTTCTTATCCATTCTGCATTTTTTAAGTGGAGCATTTTGGCCATTTAATTCAGTGTTAGCATTGAGATGTGAGATACCATTGTATTCATCATACTATTTGTTGCCTGTGTACCTTGGGGTTTTTTTTTGGTTTCTTTTCTTTTCTTTTTAAATTGTATTTTTGTTTTATAGGTCCTGTGTGATTTATGCTTTAATAGGTTCTGTTTTGATCTGTTTCCAGGATTTGTTTCAAAGTTTAGAGCTCCTTTCAGCAATTCTTGTAGTAGTGGCTTGGTAGTGGCGAATTCTGTCAGTATTTGTTTGCCTGAAAAAGACTATCTATTTCCTTCATATATGATACTTAGTTTCACTGTATACAAACTTCTTGGCTGATAATGGTTTTGTTTGAGGAGGCTGAAGATAGGGCCCCAATCTCTAGCTTATAGGGTTTCTGCTGAGAAATCTGCTGTTAATCTGATCAGTTTTCCTTTTAGGTTACCTGGTGTTTCTGTCTCATAACTTTTAAGATTCTTTCCTTCATCTTAACTTTAGATAACCTGATGACAATGTGCCTAGGTGACAATCGTTTTGCAGTGAATTTCGCAGGTGTTCTTTGTGCTTCTTATATTTGGATGTCTAGGTCTCTGGTGAGGTTGAGGAAGTTTTTCTTGATTATTCCCCCAGGTGTGTTTTCCAAACTTTTAAATTTCTTTTCTTCCTCAGGATCACCAGTTATTCTTAGGTTTGGCCACTTAACATAATCCCAGACTTCTTGGAGGCTTTGCTCATATTTTTAAATTCTTTTTTCTTTGTCTCATTGGACTGAGTTAATTTGAAGACCTTGTCTTTGAGTTCTGAATTTCTTTCTTCTACTTGTTCAATTTTACTGCTGAGACTTTTCAGAGCATTTTGCATTTCTATAAGTGTGTCCAATGTTTCCTGAAGTTTTTATTGATTTTTTTCTTTATGCTGTCTATTTCCTTGAATATTTCTCCCTTCATTTCTTGTATCATTTTTTTTGCATTTCCTTGCGTTAGGCTTTGCCTTTCTCTGGGACCTCCCTGATTAGCTTAATAATTAATCTCCTGAATTCTTTCTCAGGTAAATGGGGGAATTCTTCTTGGTTTGGATCAATTGCTCATGAGCTGGCGTGATTTTTTTGGAGGTGTTAAGGAACCTTGTTTTGTCATATTACCAGAATTGGTTTTCTGGTTCCTTCTCATTTGTGCCAAATGGAAGGTCTAGGACTGAAGACTGTTGTTCAGATTCTCTTGTCCCATGGGATGCTCCTTTGACGTAGTACTCTCCCCTTTTTCCTATAGATGTGGGTTCCTATGAGCTGAGTTTCAGTGATTGTTATCTGTCTTCTGGGTATAGCCACCCAGCAAGTCTACCCAGCTCTGGGATGGTGCTGGGGGTTGTCTGCACAGAGTCCTGTGATATGAACTGTCTGTGAGTATCCCTCAGTCATGGATACCAGCACCTGTTCTGGTGGAGGTAGCAGGGGAGTGAAATGGACTCTGTGAGGGTCCTTACCTTTGGTGGTTTAATGTTCTACTTTTGTACTGGTTGGCCTCCTGTCAGGAGGTGGTGTTTTCCAGAGAGCATCAGCTGTGTTATTACGGAGAGGAACTGGCAGTAGGTGGGGCCCTAGTACTTCCAAGAGTATATATCCTTTGTCTTCAGCTACCAGGGTGGACAGGGAGGGCCCATTAGGTGGGGGCTGAGCTGGGAGTGTCTGAGCTGAGACTCTCCTTAGGCGGGTCTTTCTGTGACTCCTGTGGGTGACGGAAGGAGATTCCCAGGTCACTGGAGTTGTGTACCTAGGAGTACTATGGCTGCCTCTGCTAAGTCATGCAGGTTGTCAAGAAAGTGGGGGAAAGCTGGCAGTCACAGGCCTTACCCAGTCCCCACACGATCCAAAGGGCTGGCCTAACTCCCACCATGCCCCTGCTAACAGCACTGAGTCTATTTCCAGGCAATGGGCCTGAAGGGCTTGAGAACTTGCCTCAGGCTACCCACCTCCCAGCTTCAAAAGAACAGGGCTTTGGCTCTTCCCTGGCCTGTAGAGTCTGCACACTGGATTTGTAGCCTCCCCCAAGTTCTGGCCAGGAGGCTTCTTGCCCAGTTCAAATTATTACAAAGCTCAGCTAGAGATTTTCTTCTCCCTGCAGCATTTTCCCCCATGCCTCTGGCCACCCTCTTGAAGGATCTCTGTGGTGCCAGCAGGAATGACTTGCTTGGGGACCCAGCAAGCTCGCAAGGCCTTTCCCGCTGCTTCCTCTACCCCTGCATTTCACTTGGCTCTCTAAATTGACTCAGCTCCAGGTAAAGTCGGAAGCTTCTCTCACAAACTAGACTTTCATTTTCCCCAGAGGGGGTCTATGTTCAGGGACAGAGAATCTCCCTTTCCTACTTCTGTAGTTGGGGCACTCACAGTATTTGGGGTGTCTCCCAGGTCCTGCAAGAACAGTCCACTTCCTTCAGAGGGTTTGTGGGTCCTCTCAGGATTCCTGGTTTGTTCTTGCAGTCATTCTGCAGCTAAAATTCACAAGGTGAGCCTCCACACCCTGTTCTGTCCATTTGAGTCAGAGCTGCAATCTAGTTCTGCCTCCTATCTGCCATGATGATCACTCAGAACCCCTTCTCTATGCTTCTTAATTAGAATAATAATATGGCTGGTGCTCCTGAAGGCATCCTGAGACCACTGTAGGTCACGTAAACACAAAGGACAGCTAAGCTGAGTAGGAGGTCCTAGAATCACCACTGACATGTGTGGGTGACGTGCCAGCAATAGATTGTCCACCTGAGTTAGAAAAACAGAAAAAAATCCAAAAAATCTTACTTGCCACTGTAATTATTAATCTAAAAACAGAAAAAGCTCGAAAAAATCTACTTGCCACTGAAATTGTTCCATAAATGAAATAAATAAAACTGGTCTGTTGTAAAATATTCCTTGAAGGCATCTTTCTGTCTCCAATCTGGGAGTGAGGAGAGGGAAGGATAATGGTATATTCATAGGGTGGAATTAAACAGATAGTAAACTGGAAGTAGGTAGGAGAAGTGTCAGGCATGAGCCTGGGGAAAATGAGCTATGCCGGGAGACTCCCAACCCAGATTCTACCCTGGTTTGGCGGCCAAATGTTGGTGATGTTGAGCAAATTACATCCTGTCTTTGGACCTTAGTTTCTTCATCTTTGCAATGAATTTGGGCTAGATATCTCCATGGTCCCAACACAGGGAAGCAATAAGTCTGTAAACTCCATGAAACAAGGAGCTTCACATTTCTAATGATTAGCAGTCAGGTTTCTAGAAAGCTCCTCCCTGGAGTTCTTCATTTTCAATCAGAGACTCTGAGACTTCTAACTCTCTTGCCCTTCCTTACACTCCCATTGTATCCAGGAGATACACATGAAGTTTGCCCCTAAGCATAAAGTCCTCCCAGTGTGCACAAAGTCCTCCTTGTGTGCATAAAGTCCTTCTGACTCCCATTCCATCTTCACCATTTTTCTTCCTCATATGCAAGAATTCAGCCAACTCTCGTAGATAAGGCAATTTGCACTAACATAGGACTATAAAATAGCATTTTCTACCAGAGGAGTTCAAAGAACTTCACAAAATGACATTTTCTTCCTCAAGTGTCCCAAGAAATGTACAGCTATTTCTCTTTTTTATATAGAAATTCATTGCCAGCATGCACCTTGAAATTTTTGAGCTTTCAGTTCTGTTTATGGAATGAGGCTTGCATGAGACAGCTTACAAGAAATATAAAAGTATAAAGCAATTGTTGAGCAGATTGTAGGAAAAGAGATAAAAAACAAAAACCCAGAGATCCTCAGATCAGCACAGCTAATGTATGCCACATGATCTTACACTGTTGTCAGAAAAAGCTGCAAATTTGGTTCTCCACTTCCTTGCTGCTAAGACAAAAATACAGTCATCGTTTCAGAGACACTAACTTTCTAAAGGTCATATGGTCACCCAGAAAATCTGCAGCCAAATCAACCAGAAAATTTAAGGTCAAAGTATTGACCCTTGGACCCCTTCCCTGGACTCAACTCTACCCCGCAATGACCCCACCAACAACCCCTCCCCTCACAGGCAGGGCAGCGAAAAAGGTGAGGGACATGACTCCCCTAAAGTCTGGGGAGCAGAGGTGTCCACCCAGTAAACATTAAGCAGTTCAAACCATCAGAGACAGGATTTTCCAGAACTTGCCTCAGCCAGCGTGCGCAATGGGATGACTAGTCAGAAATGCATCACTAAAGAATGTCACAGAGAGGAGAACTATTAGTGCCCACACAAGCATTGTCTTGGGGAGGGAAAACCATTAGAGTCCAGACCTAGGCCTTTGGTAGATGGACAGCCTGATGCCACTACTATTTTACTTGTGAGGCACACTTGCTGTGTATCCATTCTCAGCAAGCAGGCTTCGGATTAAGGTTTAACTTCCCACAGAGGCTTTCCTCTGGGAAGAGACAGTTCTGTCACACTGATGTACATGGTTTGGGCCTTGTGGCCATGGTCCTTCCCTGGGAAGCTGTGGTTTTGTGCATCAACATCATGAGTTTGGCTAGTATGAGTCTGCCCGGGAAGAGCACACACTCTCAGTGGTAATAAAATCAAGTCAGAGCCTACATAATTGGGGGTCAGATACCAGACCGTGGTCAATCCTCTAAAGGAAGGAAGGCATCCTTTCAGGGCCCCCCAAGGTAACCAGCCAGTGGTTCCCCCATAAACCCCCTTTTCCACTGTCTTGTGTTAAAACTTCCACAGATATCAGCATTGAGGGGGCCCTTGGCTTCCTCACCTTGCCTCCTCCCTTCCTTGTTTGGGTAACCCCCATGGACTCCCAGGGGTCTGGCCAGCAATGATATATGTTGCCTCTGGAAACTTGTGCCTGCCTCAGACCGTGCACAGTGAAGTTTAAAAAAAAAAAAAGAATCACTGCATCTCAAACAACCAAATTGCTAGTACTTTACATTTACTACGTACATTACCCATGGGCAAATTTGAAAATTATAGCTCTTCTCGGGTATTTTATACTAGATTTCAAACAGCCCAGCCCAGCGTGAAACTGCAGGGAACTGAAATGAGGATGGAGGCGGAAAGTGGAGAAGGATCAACTTTATCTCCTGATTAGTTGAGATGAAAAATGATTTGAGAGATGTGAGTGGAATGACAATAACACAGTTCATTGGCCTGACAGTCTGTTGTTCACAAACAGATAATGGCGCCCCTGGAATTTGTGTGGCTTCAGGCTGCTTGTGATGACCAAACAGAACTGGCAGAGCTCAAAAACAACAAATAAAAAAGAAGGAATTCACAGGATATTCAGTGGTAGGTCATTATTCGGAAAAGGCAAAACAGCACAGTTATTGACCCTTTGGAGTTTAATTCTGAAGCAATTTCCCCTAGAGGCCCTTTCCTGACCTCCACCCCACTCTCAATCAGGAAAGAAGGTTTTGGTTTTTTCTCTTTCCTTTTCTTTTTCTTTTTTTTTTCTTACTCTTCTTTGGGTTTTCCTCCTGGCACTCACTCCATCTTCCTCCCTTTGCAATCACTCACTGGAGCGCACCACCTTCCCTAGTGGGTGTTTAGTCTTTAAGTGGGAGTGCTGGGTCTCTTCCATTGATTTCTCTTGCAGTATTGGCTTTATGCCACTCACCTTGCAGGAGTTCAGGACAAATGGAAAAGAAAAAAGCAGGAGAAACTATGATGCAATGGGACTCCCTCATGTATGGACAGCACTTTAGAGTATACACAATAGCTTCACAGATTTGATGCCATCTGAACCCCACAATACCTCCAGGAGGTTTACTAGAACTAACACTCTGTACTTTATGTAAACAAGATTTTATCTTCTACAGGATTTTTTTTTTCTCTTTTTTTGTGACAGAGTCTCACTCTACACCCAGCTAATTTTTGTATTTTTAGTAGAGATGGGGTTTCACCATGTTTGCCAGGAGGGTCTCGATCTCTTGACCTCATGATCCACCCACCTCGGCCTCCCAAAATGCTGGGATTACAGGCATGAGCAGGCATTCTTTCATAGATCTTCTCTAAAATGGGATTGTAATTATTTCTACCTCATAAAGTTGCTACAAAGACTAAAAGGAATAAAGAATTTATGTATGTAAAAGCACTCCCAGCAGGGCCTGGTGCATTAAAAAGGCTATACATGTTTGCTGTTACTGCTTTGTATTATCACTATCTTATTTAATCTGGAATCAGAAGGGTAGGACTGAGGTTTACTACTTCTAAGCCCAGGGTCTCTGTTAGCACCTTTGGGGCTCTGGCCTGGCACACTCTGGGTATGTATGGGCCACTCTCTGCTGTGGCCTTCCATGTCCACTTCTGCATCATAGTCAGTTGCCATGGACCTTCTCCAAGAGCACAGCCTGCTACGATCATCTATGGATGCTTCTATGAAGATGCATTTTACTACCATTCTGAAAGAGGTGAAAACTCCTCTTTCTCCTCCAGGGTTCATCTCTTCCCTCCCAGAGAAGAGAGAAGACCATCTGCTCCTGAGTCCTGCAGCCATTCTGAATTCTTCTAAATAGTCATTTTCTATTTACCAGAGGCCCAGGCAGGTAATGTTCCAATGGGCAGAAATGCCAGCGTATGCTCTCTCCCAGAGAGGTACATTAGACAAGGCAAATGAGGAGCTGCTGGTCATGCAGCAGCAGGGAGGAGGCTCCGGGCACAGTTTCGTTGCTGATGCCAGGTCAGCTGGCCCAGCTCCAAAGAAAGAAGAGCAAAGCTGAAGGTGGATGAGTGTAGCTTATGCATTCCCAAACCAACACCAGAGCCGCTGGTGCGCTGGCTGTGCTGTGAAAGCTCTCTCTGGTTATGAAAAGGCAAAAAACAAGTGAAAAGTTAAACCCTGAAACAAAGGCAAACACCATGTCCAGGGGACCTAAACGCAGACACTAGTTACTGGATTTATTCCAGTGTAATAGAACCCTGTTGCCATCCTCACATCAGTCATAACCCTTGTCAAGGTGTAGTTGGATGCCCCATGGCACTGGATCCCTCTTGGACACCTCTCGGAAAAAAACAAAAAACAAAACAAAAAAAACCTCTTTCTTATAAAACAAAATTCCCAGCTTCCTCTATCTTCTCTTGAGATGTTTAGCTCTTTCTTCCTTGTTAAAAGTCGTTAGTCTACATGTCTTGGCTTTCTGACCTCGGATACTATTCCATTATGCAGAATTAACTTAGCTCTTTTGAGAATCAAGGCAGCTCCTTCCACATGCCTCTTCTGTACCATTTACCTCATTTTCTCTTGGTTATTTGCTTATATCTCAGTCCTCAACTCCTTCCTCTCATTGTCAATTCTGAGTTCCACAGGACAGAGGTATTTTCTCATCCTTGTATGCTCCATACCTAATACAGTGCTAATAACTGTTAATTGAATTCCATGAGATCAGAGATTGAGGTTTAGTCATCTCAAAATGTACCTGACACATAGGAACTTACTTATTACTTGTTAATCCGAAAGAAATTCTGAACTAGTGGCTATTTCCAAGGAAGTAACACTTTATTGGTTTTCAAATTTACATTACAAACTTAGCAGTGGGCATCAAGGAATATGATGTGTGAGTGGGAAGGTATGGTTCTTAGAAACGTTTTTATTCCTGATAGCCATGTTTTGTGAAAGCCTGTTTTGCAAAATGACTGGTCCTCAAAGCTTGTAAGCCTTAGACTGGAAAGTGGTCGTAAAGCCACGCATCTATCTAGTTCAACTCATCCTTGATACGTGAATATCCAACCTATGTGTGAATACTGGCAGGGCTAAGGAAAACACTAGCTCCTTAAGCAACACACCCAATTTTTAGGCCGCTATGTTAGAAAGTGCTCCCTATATTACTCAGCCATTAGAGACAATAATTAGGAGGACTAAATGGCCCCAATGAACAGGTTTTCTGTAAGACAAAGAAAAAGCAAGGTCCAAAAGCCATCATGACCATACTCATGAAAAATATGCACGAGGGAAAGGGTTAAAAGAAAATATATCTAAATTATAATTGATTCTCTAATTCCTTTACAAATAGCACTAAGGCTCATTGTGGGTGAGGCACTGTTCAAGACACATGGCTATTGCATGGACAAGATTGACAAGCCTTAATAGCTGAGTTATGATGATGGAATTTGGACGAATTTTATTATCTCCATATTCCCCATTTTCAGGCCTGGGTTTATATTGATAATTAAAATCTTAAAAGGCTTAAGAAACCCTTCCTTATACTGAAAGGACATGAAAATAATCTTTTATTTCTCGAGTCCTGGAGGTTTCAGAAAATGTCTTATACCAGTAGCTCTTCTCATGAAGAAGATACAGCCATTCTATTAAGAAATAAATGATCAATTGTGCCAAGGTTAGCGTGACATGTCTGCAAGCAATTTATCAGCAAGGTAATGCTTTCCACTGATCTCAAAGAACAGAACAGACATACAACTCGCAAGTCAGAAAGGACTTTCCAATTTATTTATTCAGATTACCTCAATCAAGAGCAAAGCTAGAGCAAGAAAGCATAAGATAATGTTATCATAAAACCTCAGGGTTGGAGAAACCTTAGAGTTGAACCCTCTAGCCAGCATCCCTAAGTGTTCCTCTGATATCATTTTGAAGTCCTCTAAGGACAAACCATTGCACACACTTGATTAAATTATTGCAAAAGAGAAGTTTGGCTCATGAAAAGTTTCATGAATAACCCATAGTGGGCAGTTCTACACTTCAAATAGCTCTTTCTTCAGTATGTGGTTGCCTTCTAAATGAAGTGGGCTGGGATATACATGAGCATCTGCCCCCATCAATTACGTGAAATGGTCCACATGCATTACTACAGATTTATGTTCTCCTTGCAATGTGGCTATGAGTGATAAGCAGCATCTCCTACATAAAATGCCTATAAGAAGACAATCGTCGATTAAGCTAGAATCACTTTAGCTGGGATGACAGCACAGAGTTTGTGAAGAAATCTGTTGAAACTTTCTGGATACCAATAAATCTATTACACCAATTGTAAATTCACTAGTAATAAAGTTCATCTAAATGTCATTATTGGCCCATGCCGACAACCTCAAAATGGAGTTTTTCTTTTGCTTAGTGAATAAAACATCCCAAGGCAGCTAGCTGCTTTCGAAAGCTTCACAGCCCTTGTTCTCACAGCACCTTGGTGTTGGAACCAGTGGTGTGCTTTCAGAGAGAGAGCTCTGATGGAGAGAAAATGGATTGTCTAGAAAGAGGCATCTTTTTCTTTGTTCTGATGAGGTTAGTAATATTATCTTCACAAAGGGTTACTCTCTGATGACCAGAATCAGTCTCAGTCTTGCTCCAAACTTCACAAAATTTCTGCCATACCAGGCTCACTCTTCTTCTCTCTATTGTGCTACAAGACGTGGGGGTGGCTGAATAAGGGCACAGGACTTCCTAGCAAAGACGTTTGTCACTGGCAGAGGCAGCAAAACTCAGGGCTCATTTGTTAAGATTTCCTTTAAATGTGACCTTCTCGATGTGGGGTGGGCTTTTTTGTTTTTATTCTGTGGCAGTTTCTTGCCTTAACTGCTTTATTTAAAATGATTAATATAATAATCCACTTACATTTGCCTAGAATCTCTCAAATAGAAAAGCTATCAGCCTGCTTGGAAATTAAATAACTATTTCCTATTGATGGCATTTCCTTTTAAATGATCCTGAAATGGATGTTCCTGGGAGGCTTCTAGCTCATAAGAGTTGAGGAGAGTATTAATTGCTCTCTTGCTATTTATAATAACAGTATCCTTACAGCTGAACACATCATCCATAAGAGTAATGAGGAACAACCATACACAGGGCCTACTCTTTGTGAGGAAAGTCTAGAAATAATCAAGATGCAAAAGATCAAATCTATTTCACAGAAGCCAGAATGGATGGTCTTTCTGCTCAGGTGCGCTTGGAAATTGATCAGTATTGTGAAAACAGCAGAACACTTGACGCTGGAAATAAATCTGGTATTAAACCAAATTGTTTTGTTGTTTGTTCTTATATCACGTTTTTAGTGTCTTGCTTGCTCTCCTAGAGTCAAGCACAAAAGAATCTTTATTCTGACTCGGCAAGAAATGAGCACCATGTCAGAGAGAAAGTGCCCTGGTTTAATTCTCAGCTATGACTCAAGATAAACAGGACATGTAATTCTCCATTTCTCCATTTCCCCATCTGTGAAACAGGATTTTCATTCCTGGCATGCCCACCTCATTGGGTTATTGTGAGGATCAGATAAACTAATAGATATGAAAAAGTGATATAAACTGTAAGATACTGCTATATAACTAGAATTATATCTTTATTGCGTCACGTTAATCATAATTTATCTGCATACATGTCTGTCTCCCTAATGGACTGTGAGGTCCGGAGTCATCAGTTTCTGTGACAAATTAACAGGGTGTTTCTGTTACTCTCTTTAAAAAGCTTGAGCCTACATGACAACCGAATGATTTACAAAGAGGAAAAAAAATCAGTACTCACTTTCACATCACGGAGAACAAACATCTAAATATTGTGTTGCGTGATATCACATTTTTAACAGCAGGCAGGCATTTGTCATAAAGTCACTAACCAACTTCAGGAGGATTTGTCAGCCTTCACCATGGATTTACCTGGAATTAATAAAGAAACTTGTGCCACAATGCACATACGCACAACCTGTCCCAGGGTATAATGTAAAAAAAGCAGCACAGAAAGAGAAGTGTGTGTGTGTGTGTGTGTGTGTGTGTGTTGAAGATTAAACACACCAAGAGAAAAATGAGGCAGCAAGTTCAACATCATAAGAATAAAGAGAGGGTTTTAGTTGTTGTTTATGTCATCATTGTTGTTATAGTAAATAGATCAGAAAAATATTCGGCAACAAAATAAGGAGAAACCTAGGGTCAGGTCAGCATCCACAGAGAATTTCCTAATGTCCCATGTAATCTAAAAGGGTGCCAAGGCCTGGTGCATTAGTTCCACAACTTTCTGATATATCAAGGTTTTTTATGAGAGAAACACAAACTGGTTTCCAGTAATAGCAAGTATATCCCAATATTGAGACTTGGAAGCCCTCATAAAGAGCATACTGTTGTGGTCAATATCTACACACCTCCAATGAATAAAATTGTTTGTCTGTCCAATGCCAATGTCAGTAAAACTAATTCAATAAGGAGCCAAAACCATACCTTAAATCAAAATCTCTGTAGTTTTGTTGCCCAGCTAACTCTCCAACGCATTTACTAGTGAGATCTTGGACAGATGATATGTCTTTTTTGATTTGTTTTCATATCTAAAGAAGAGTTTCTATCCTGATAGGGTTTCTAGGGGAAAATAATCAAAGACAAAGTACGTGGCACATAGTAGGTCCCTAATAAATGTAGCAAATGCCAAAAATCTGAAGGGAACTCATGTCCCACTTGTAAATGACAGGCAACATTAGAGGATAACTTCCTTTGACCCAAACGTGAGTATGTAGTAAGCAAGTATTTTACATATCAAGCCTTTAATCCAAAATTAAATTTACAGTACACATCCTTCTAGCCCTAACAGCTCTTTAATGAGCCCATTACGCTAACAAGTAGCTTGGTAGCCTAGCTCTTTGCTCCGCTCTCTTTTCATCTCCTCAGCAAGACCACAGGCTTGTGGTCTACATAAACATATTCTGCATTTTTAAAAGAAAAAATTAAAAAACGCTGCCACCCCTGGATACTTATCCCTTCAAGGAAGTCACTTTAGCAACAACAAAGCCTTGGTGTGTAGGACCCCATAGAGTTCATGAATTTCAGATGCTTGTAAGAAATTATCTGTTTTGCTGGACTCTTGCTGGGATCAATCATCCCCTCAGTGGTTGGTGCCAATTAAGAGCTAGTGTGATGCAAGAGGAATATTTTAAACACTGTTTGACACCAAGTACTCCTCTGTCCTCTTCCCGCCTCCCCATCTTCCTCCCCTCTAACTCTTCCACCAACCACCTTTTCAGTCCCTTTCTTTTTTAACTGTGACTCCCTGACTCTGCTCAAAGTCGTGAAATGTAATGAAAGTAATGACACATGTGTCTTTTCTGCAGAGGGATGCTGTTTATCAAGTGATTTCTCATCATCTCACAGGATCTCCCAACAGCCTGTTGTAGACACCAAGCAGGGCTATCACCACCTTAGCCTACTATGAACCTCTGTCTTTCCCAATCTATATCCCATCTACTCCCCACACAGCTGCCAAAGTTAATTGCTGAAGTTCAAATTGAATCATGTCAGTTCTCTGCCTAAAATAAATCCCTGGCTCCTCCTCATTGCCCGGAGGATAAAGCCCTGCTAGATTTCATCCTTACCCTCCTCCTCAGCCTCATCTCTCACACTCCTTTCCCATTCATTCTTGCAATTCTCTGAATGCATTAAATGCCATTTTGACTTTCTATTTTTCTCTGTCCCTGAACTACCCACATCACCCTGGTCATCTAAGTATCAATAGCTAACTCTATATATCCTTAAAGATTCAGCTCAACCAAGTCCCACTCCAGAAAGCCTTACTCAATTCTCTAAGATGACTTAGATGCCCTAGTGCCCTGTGGCATTAGTGTTTGCTTCTGGCATAACGTTTATCAGACTGCAGTGTCATAGCCAGTTAACCCATCTATCCAGACTCCCCACCTCCAACTAGACTGTGAGTTATTGAAGATCAAGTGTAGGCCTTGCATACCTCTACAATTCTGTTGTCTGGTACGATATCTCATATATTATAAGCCATGAATTCTCAACTTGGCTGCTTGTCATGGATGCCTGAGCTAGTTCATTCATGATGCAGACCCTCTAGTCTTATTCTGGAGTTATTAAGTTAGTAGCATGTTGGACATGGAGTGGAGCCTAGGTTTGCATGTTTTGTTGAAGCTCTAATGATGATGTACAGCCCTGGTTACAAATAATGTGGTAGGTAGGTATTAATAAATATTCAACAGAGAATGAATGAATGAATGAATACATAATGTCCTCATTTTAGAGTGGTTGAAACAAGCTTTAAGAGTTATAAATTTGGCCCATTTTGTTCAACATTAACTTTTGGAGAGATAGTGATATAAAGAGCTATAGGATAAAGCCTTTCTAGACTAGAGTTGGACTTGAGTTGTTTATTTGCATGTAAATCACCTAAATTACTCTCTAAGCTTTTTCAGGTGGGAAGAGGCCTTTTTATTTTGAGAACTTCATAAAGCCTGACTCAGTGTCTAACACACAGTAGGTACTCACCATTTGTTGAAGTGCAACCGCATGGTGTGAATCAAAGAGCTCTGCACCTTGAGTGAGGAGCCTTGAGTTCGAGGCCTGGTTGTGATATTAACTGATAATTATTCTGAGGTAAGAATTTCCTTGGGCTTTAAATTCCCTGTCTACACAATCAGAGGTAGACTAGATGATCAAAGGTTGCTTTCAGCTCTGACATTTTTTAATCCAATGAGTCCTGGAGAGCTTGAATCTGAATTTTGGCCTAGTACTGGATGAAACACTTTCATTATGATGAAGTTAGATGACATCTGAGGCCCACAGGGGAAGTGACATGAATATATTTTTTAATTCATCATGAATGTGGCCAGAATGGAGTGCTGCTTTTTGTTCTGCTGAAAGACAAGTGAATATTCAGCCCTAAGCACCCCCAAGGCTTGCCTGACATGCTCACCTTTCCATTCAGACACCAGCAAAGATCTCCCATTCTTGATAACATGAAGCCACTGTCACAGGGGTCTCTGATACAAGGGCTGACTCTGTAGAGGAGCATGGCATAGTAAGGAATGTGGAGGGAAGGCATGGGCTCTCTGACACTCACACGGGAAGAACAGTAACCTCACACACACACCCAGAGTGACAGTGCACAAATCACAGATCAATTTGATTTTAACAACCTTGCAAAAGAAAGAAGCAGGTATCATATCTCTACCTTGCACGTTGGGAAATTAAAGCTCAGAGATGTTGAAGGATTTCTGCATAAATGTAAAGTGATTAAATGGTAGGAAACTGATGGCAGACTTTTTTAGTTCCAAGGTAAGATTCCTTTGGCCACATCATGTTGCCTCTTTTTCTTATCTTCTCTGTTGGATCCTTACAAAAATCCTGCTAGGGAAATAGGGCAAGTATTTCCATTTGCTTTGAGACAAACTCTCATTCTGTCACCCAGGCTGGAGTACAGTGGCACGATCTGGGGTCACTGCAACTTTCACTTCCCAGGTTCAAGTGATTCTCCTGCCTCAGCCTCCCGGTAGCTGGGATTACAGGTGTGCAACACCACACCTGGCTAATTTTTTATATTTTTGGTAGAGATGGGGTTTCACCACGTTGGCCAGGCTGGTCTCAAACTCCTGACCTCAAGTGATCCACCTACCCCGGTCTCCCAAAGTGCTGGGAATACAGGTGTAAGCCACCACGCCCAGCCTCTATTTCCATTTTATGGAGCATAAAGTTGAAACTCAAAGAGACTTCTCGGTCTCACCATAAGCAGTGGGTATTTTCAGTGTACTTTTTACTATATCACTACTGCTTCTTTTTTATTGTATTTTATTGTATAATCTTACCTCTACCCCATCAGAGAGATAGAACATACTGGTATTGTAATTTGCAATTTTCTAACAAGAAAACTGAGGTGCAGAGAAGTAATATTGGAGAAATTTATTAAAAGGGAATTTATGAGTTTGGGTTGACATGAAAATGATCTTTTCAACACTTGGAGTTACCCTCATTGGAAATGAGCCCCTGTACCATCACAGGACTAGAGGACCACTCAGAGATATGGTGCAGGGGACTGTGAAATGATGAAGAGCTGACTTAGGTATACACTGAGCTCCAACCTGGCCATATGCATCCATGGTTCTATGACTAACCCAAAGCCCCCAGCCAGGATGTCATTAGTCAGGATGCGAACACAAGTCCTCCAATTCCTACTTTATCCTATACCTTTTTTGCCCTATCCATTCAACTTTCCTTGGCTTATATTTTCAAATATTTCAGAATCCAATTGTCTAGGTGTAGGTGTAGTTATCATTTGAGCATTGGCCAGAGCAGGATCTCTCTGTAGGTTTACTGAGTAAACACTGACAAATTGGCCACTCAACCTATCACACATATTAACATGGAGTAGGCTTTTCAGATAACGTGAAATAATTTTTTTTAAAGTCCCTAACATGGAGACTGGACCTTAGCTCTAGACCTGAGTTTTCCATCAAATTCCTGTAGGAACCTGACCAAAGTCACTTTCCATTTCAAGGCATTGAGCATCCTCCATCGTAATATGACTCTTAGATAAGAGGTTCTCTTAAGCTCAGCAACACAGAACCACAAGTACTAATTATCTTTGGTGCCAGCGTGGTAAGGCTAGAAGACAAGGAGCTTGGAATAACAAGTTTGTCCAGGGGCTAAACAGAGAAAGCCAGGCTTAGCAACGTCACATTGCCATTCTTTACCAGCCTTGAATCCATTTGAGTTTGGGAGGTAAGAAGTAGCCTAGAAATAATGCAATGAGAAATTAGCCTGGTCTTCTTAAGTCCTAAATGGTCATATGCCTTTCAGCTCCATTGCTCAGTCTCAGGTTGGCACTGTCTTCTGTCAGTAACTATAGTATTTCCCCTAAAACAACCCATCTCTGCTTTCCATCACTGACAGCTCCATCCTCTGTCTCCCTAGACAGATCTCCCTGCTGACGTTCCTACCATTTCTTGGCTGACAATTAATTTTCCTACCTGTCATTATCAATTCTATTCATTAATTCTCCCACCTGTCTCAGCTGAGGCCTCCCGACACTAAAAAGCATCTCAAAAAAAAAAAAAAAATAGTGACAATGTTCCCAAGCAGAATAATCAAGACTTCTTGCACATCTAGAGAACCTTTTGTCTGAAACTCTCAGAGCCATTTTTAAATGTCAGTAGAAATGTACATCTTATACTAGGGAGGCAGACTTCACCATTCCAGCACAGCCAAATGAAAAGTAAAGCAGAAACCAGAAAATATTCCTCCTTTTTTTCTTTGTGGTTCACAGAATGCAAAACTGGTCTGACCATTTTTTTTAAGTTTAATTGACTTGCTAATTGCCTGTAGTTATTTTAAACATGGCCTCAGAAACGGTTAATACAGGAATAATATCATGAAGGTGAAAATGCCAGAGAGATTGTCTTGTGCCTTTCTCCAAGGAGTTTCATGAACTACTAAGTTACTAAGACATGCTATGAACTTATAGAAAGACTTCTGTAGCACTACAAGGCAGTAATACATACTGATGAAAAGTCTCTGTTATCAGACTATCCATATTAAAAGGTTATAATAGCGACAGCTATATTTAGACAATCCTTCACCATTTTTAAGGTACGTTCACACATATCACGTCACTTTGCACATACTGTTTCCTCTATCCTGAACATTCTTCCCTGAGATATCTACCTGGATTGCTCCCTCACCTACTTCAGAACTTTGTTCAAATGTTATCTTTCCTACTGGCCGTAAGGAAAATTGTAACTGTGCCCACCTCACCTGAAACTCCCCATCCCCTTCCCATGATATGCTTTTCCTCCATAGCACTCTTCTCTATCTGATTTGCTATACATTTCACTTACAGAATGTGAGCTCCCTAAGGAATGACATCTTTGTTATTTTTATGACTGTATTCCCAGTGCCTGGAATATAATAGTTGCTCAGTTAAGACTTGTTGAGAGACTAAAGGAATACATCATGAGTGTGATTCTCCCCCACAGCCTTGAGGAGCAGGAGGCATCATTATTACCATTTTGAAGAGGAAGCAACTGAAACTCAGAGAGCTAAGTGGTCAGACCATACGGATGAGAGGGGCAGACCCAACTGGCCTCACACTGGCTTACTCTGCTCTCTAGAGACGCATTTCAGAAACCGACACTTTAACAAGCACACCCTCCCACTCAGGAAGGAGTGTCCAAGTCAGATGAGTGCTGAGAGAGATCCATAATGCTCAGCCCTGTGCCTGCACCCCTGCATTAGCCCTCTCTTGGCACCTGCCTTGCCCACTCTCCAGGGAGTGTGTTCCCAGGCACCCACTGTATTTGATGAGCACCTGCAGGTCTAATTATCCCATTAAGGTAGGATAAACAAAGAAAGAGGAAGGAAGAATTACAACACAAGCAAACCTGAATGGTCAATACATCAGCACGGTAATTATATTTCTCCCAAAGGAAAAAGATAGGAACTAAGCATTTGCACCTAGCTCTTTTAGCTTTCAAACGGAAGCCTCCTCTCCCAGTGAGCCCCAAGGCAGATTACCTGGGCTGGCAGCTTTTCTACCCTCACCATGCTCCTTGTTGCCTCTATTGACAGAGGTGGGCCATTACTCTTTACTAAAATTCAGTGTCCACACACTTGCCCCTTGACAACACTCTGGAAACTGATCTGCTCAAATATCTTTGGAACTAGATTAAGGCAATTTGTTCTTTCCCTGCTCCACATGGGTGTCCTCTGGGACAGAATCATTGCTAAAACGATGATTATGATTTTTTGAGAAGGTAGGGAAATCTCTCGGGAAGAAGGCAAATCAAAATCTTGGCAATATTGAGTACAAGCGATTTTAAAAACCAAATACCATTAGGACTGCTTTACTGCTTACAAAGGACATTCACAGGCATTATCTATAGGATTTAAGCTTTGTGCTACCCTGTGAGGAGGCTTAGAAGTACCTGACTTTCCACTTTATAGATGACAGAATTAAGGCAAATAAGTTGCCAAAGTTGACATCCCTGTAAGTGAAAGAGCAACAAATATTTGAATCCAAGTTTTCTGACTCTAAACGGAAGGCTTTATGCCACCAATATGGCACGTGTGTACATGTATGTGTAGAGAGAAAGGGAGACTGATTCTTTTTTCACCCTGCACCTTCCAAGTTGTCTTTTCCAGGCATCTCACTCAGCTACCTGTCCTCAGATAGTACTTTCCTGCATCAGAGAACAGGCACTCTGGCAGTCCCCAGACTGGCTGTGCTCAGAGGTTAGCATTTTAAATTCCACAAGTATTTGACTTAAGAGTGTAGACTTTCAAGTCAGACAGACCTGAGTTCTAGCAGGGATAGATTGCGCTGATCCTCAGCGGCTCCACCCACCTCATAGGGTTGTTGAAAGAATCATATAAAAAGATGCAGTGTGGTATCCATCACAGAACATGGCACACAGAAAATTCTCAGTAAATCAGAGAAATTGTTGTTGAGCACCCTATTCACTTCTGTGTCACATCTGAGAGGTGGGGGTTCAGGCTTTTACCTTTTTTTTTTTTTTTTTTTTTTTGAGACAGAGTCTTGCTCTGTCACCCAGGCTGGAGTGCACTGGTACCATCTCGGCACATTACAACCTCCACCTCCCAAGTTCAAGCAATTCTCCTGCCCCAGCCTCCCAAGTAGCTGAGATTACAGGTGAACACCACCATGCCTGGCTTTTTTTTTTTTTTTGTATTTTTAGTAGAGATGGGGTTTCACTATGTTGGCCAAGCTGGTCCTGAACTCCTGATCTTGCAATCTGCCTGCCTTGGCCTCCCAAAGTGCCAGAATTACAGGCATGAGCCATCACACCAGGCGCACGCTCTTATCTTACATTATTGCTCAAAGCCTTTGCCAGAGTCACTTTCTGGGCATAAGCACGCATGGGAGCAGTGATATCCTCTCCTTTGAGAAGTTCTGGGTGCTGAGCAGTAGCAATGACAGCAGCAGGCATCCCTATTTTCTGAACATTTAGTGTTCTCTGTAAATAAATGTCCTTGATATTGTCAACTGCCCTACCATTAATCCCAGTTTAGATATATTAACACCATTGATTGTGTCCAGAGACCTGCTAAACGCTGAATATTTGTGTCACTGCAAAATTCCTATGTTGAAGCCCAGCCCCTAAGGTGGTGGGATTGGGAGGCAGGGACTTAGGGAGGTGGTTAGGTCAGTGGATACCATTAGAGGCTCTCATAAAGTAGATTAGTGCTCTTGTAAAAAGAACCCCAGAGAGCTAGCCCCCTTCAGCCATGTGAGAACATAGTAAAAATATAGTGTGATGTTACAAGAGAGAGAGAGAGAGAGAGAGAGAGACAGAGAGTATGTGCGCGCGCGCGTGTGTGTGTGTGTGTGTGTGTGTGTGTGTGTGTGTATTTTCATTCATAGTTACTTTCTGGTTTATCACTCCCCTAGCCCTTATTACAGTCTTTTGTTACAATGTTAGGGGCACTTTAGGCCTCAGAAAGCAGAATCTCTCTCTCTCTAACCTTCTACTGCTTTTTTATCACCTGCTTCTTTTTCTCCCCAAGGCCAGCTTTAGAAACTAAAAGCATACTCTCATCTTCCCCCACCTCTGGCCATAAAGAAATTTTCTGACCCACCTTGTCTGATTGTAGCTCATAAGACCTCTGCTTCCAAAGAGGTTCTGCCTCATACCCTGAGGAAGGAACACTGCACAGAGAGGCCGAAAAGCATTTGAACAGGCAGGACCTGCTGGGTTTCCCCACTCAGTCATTAGTATTAGATTATTCCCTTCTTGTTCAATCACATTTCTACATGGCTGTCAATCAAGCCTATCCAATGAAGTCTCCATGAAAGACCCAAGAGGACAGACTTCAGAGAGCTTCCAGATAGCTGAACATGTGGAGGTTTCTGGAAGGTGGTGCACCCAGGAATGTCATGAGCCCTCTATGCCCCTTCCCATACCTTGCCTTATGCATCTCTTTATTTGTATTTTTTGTAATAGTCTTTAAAATAAACCATTAAGCATGAGTAAGTGTTTCCCTGAGTTCTGCGAGCTGCTCCAACACATTTATAGAACCCAAAGCGCTGAGTAATGAGATCCCTGATTTATATCTGCTTGGTCAGAAACACAGGTAAAGCAGCCTGGGGCTTACACTAGGCGTCAAAAGTAGGGGACTGAAGCTGGGCGCGGTGGTTCACACCCGTAATCCCAGCACTTTGGGGGGTCAAGATGGGTGGATCATTGGAAGTCAGCAGTTTGAAACCAGCCTGGCCAACATGGTGAAACCCCATTTCTACTAAAAATACAAAAATTAGCCAGCCATGGTGGTGGGTGCCTATAATCCCAGCTACTCAGGAGGCTGAGGCAGGAGAATTGCTTGAACCCGGGAGGTGGAGGTTGCAGTGAGCTGAGATTGCACCATTGCACTTCAGCCTGGGTGACAGAGCAAGACTCTGTCTCAAAAAAACTAGGGGACATTCTTGGGGACTGAGCCCTCAACTTACAAGAATTGAATTGAATTGAGGACACCCAGCTGGCATCCACTGCAGAATTAATTGTTTGCTTGATGGTAGAGAGAAAATCCCCAAACATTTAGTAACATAAATCTTCTGTGTTAATTGTTATGGCATAAAAGCAGAGAAGAAACATTTTGTGTTTACTCCACTCTCAGATGGCCATCTGTGAACCAGGAAGCAGGACTCGTCAGACACCAAACCTGCCAGTGCCTTTTTCTTGAACTTTCCAGCCTCCAGCACTGAGAGAAGTAAGTTTCTGTTGTATATAAGCCACTCAGTACTGTGGTATTTTGCTATAGTAGCCCGAAAAGACTAAGACAAGCCCTATCACATAAAGAGGCAAAGAAAGAGTCGGTAACTCAACAAACGATGCAAACTGAGGGAGTCCACCATCAGAATGCAGGTTCTTCACCACCACACTATGCCACCTAAAGAGTGAGCAGGCCCTCTTGGGACACCTTGTCTTCTCCTGCAGCAGGACTGACTCCTTCCAACTACCCTCTCATACCTGGCAGTTCCACCCTGGCCAGTCTGTGGCTCAAGCCACAACTAGGATCACAAAATGTTAAAACTGGACAAGCTCAGAGAGTTAGTCTTCTTAGCTAGTAACTCCCTCATTTTTCAGATGAAACTGAAGCCCAGAGGGGAGGGGAGCTGCCTGAGGCCTCACAGTCTCAAACCATAAATGGAATGAAACTCAAAACTGAGGACATTGCGGGCCGTGGGAAGTTGCTGTACCAGCTGCCTGGCAGCTTGGCTGTGCCCCTCCTTGACCTTCTCTGGCACAGAGTGCAGGTCCTCCTCCTCCCACCAACACAGGCTCTGGCATGACTTGGCATGTCATAATTTTTTGTTTGAGCTGTTTGATTTAAATGTAGATACAGATGTGTTTATATGTAGGTATCAATATAGATATCTGGGCTTTTTAACATAGGCAGCCACAAATCTTGTGGGAAAATAGGTGGAATACAAAGAACAAATGAATGTGTAAATAAGCCAGGTGCAGTGGCTCACACCTGTAATCCTAGCAATTTGGGAGGCCAAGGTGGGTGGATCACCTGAAGTCAGGAGTTCGAGACAAGCCTGGCCAACTTGGCAAAACCCCATGTCTACGAAAATTACAATAATTAGCTGGGTGTGGTGGTGGGTGCCTATAATTCCAGCTACTTGGGAGGCTGAGGCAGGAGAATTGCTTGAACCTGGGGGGCGGAGGTTGCAGTGAGCTGAGATCGCGCCACCACACTCCAGCCTGGGTAAAAAAGCGAAACTCTCAAAAACAAAACAAACAAACAAACAAACAAAAAAAACAGTAAAGTAGATCACTGACAACTTAGCATCCTTTTCATCTTACTTTCTGGAAATTGTGCAAATTTTGAAGTAGGTAAATGCAGGGAAGAAAAGCAAATTTAGCAGTGACTATGGCTCATAAATCAATTTTCCAAAGGCAAGAAATATAAGAAATTTGAGGCTATTTTTTCTCACTGTAACAAGAGGATGTCAAAATAGTGCTGCCTGCTGAATGTTGAGAAGCAAAAGCACGAAGCCACTAAGTCGGAATGGCAGTGCCGTGTGTTGAGAGTGGCTCATCTCATGTGCTTAAGTACTTAGGAACCAGGTCCTCAGCCACAGTCCCCACTGTGCCTTCCCTCCCATCTGCATTCTTTCTGGTATCCCAACTTGATGAACTAGGACCTTTGCATGAGCACTTGTCTGAGGATTTTAGCCCTAGCTGTTCCATCATTCTGAAACATTCTTTCTGTGCATCTCTGCATGACTGGTTTCCACTGGTCACCTGCAGCTCAGCTTAGGTTTGACTTCCTCAGACAGGCTGTCTCTGGCCACCCTATCAACTTCTCTTACCACCCCAGCAAAGTGTATTGAGTTATTCCCATCATAACACTATCGCTACTTGTTCTCTTCCAGAGTTGATTGATTGTTAATTGCCTCTTCCTCACTAAAATGCTCAGTGAGGATAGGGACCTTGGCTATCATATTCATCACTGTTTTCCCAGTGCCTAGAACCAGTACACAGGAAGTAACTGTTAAATGAAGGTAAATAATATCAACAAATACCTTATATTTTAAATCAAGGGTCTAATTCACAAACTGGCCAAAACCCATCCATCGATCAATATTTACTTTACATTCAGTGTGTGCTGGGTGCATTTTATGAAGCGGATAGGGGTGGGATAGATGCAGAGATGAATAGATTAGTTTCTGGCCTCAAGAAGTTGATGTCCTGGTTGGAAAGTTAAGACATATACTTCTAAAAATATAACTTAAGTAACATAGCCAGTATTGAAGAACAAATAAAAAGTTCAGAAGGCAAAGGTATTGAAGAATGAATACAAAGGATTGAAGGCTAAATACAAAGGAAGGTACACAGAAGGCACAATGCCTGTCAAATCCACACACATGAATGGAAGCGAGAGAGACCGGAGGCAGCCTCCCAGTCTCCCTGGCCAGGGACTTTCAGTGATATTGCAGGCTTCCCTTGTGCCCCTGTGACTCCAAGTGACATGGAGTTGGAGAGCTTGACTCACAACCTGGCACCTAGAGAAGAGCCCACATGTGTCCGTTGTTCTCTCTGTGAGCCGTGTTATACCAGTTTGCACATGCCATCTCAGTTACTCCTCACTACAACCCTGACTACAGGGAGGTGTTACCATCATTTTAGATTAAAACAAATGGAGACCCTAAGATGAAAACTATTTCACCCAAAATGACACAGTCAGTGGAGCCTGGCATTCCTGCCTCTACAGGATCTTATGCAGGTTCACACATCTCCCCGCCCTTGCTCAAAACTGAAGACACGTCCAAGTTCACACAACAATTTGGGATTCATCCCTAGTTCTGTTCAACTGAAAACCGGGTGCTTTTCTAAAACCTGACATATAGGAACAAGGACTGAGCCCATCATTGCTCCTTTTGCCCCATGGCAGAACGACAGCCCTTAGGAAGACTCATGTTTTCAAAGGAAAAAATAATGGTTAAAATACGAAAATGCACTGCCTTGGAATTCATGTGGTGCTCCCACCCTTATTCTTGATGAAAGTATTCCCTGGTGGCAAGTTCTTTAAAGAATTTCTCTTTACTCCATTCTGCAGTATAGAGTAATTGTATGTCATCAAAAGCCTAGGAATAGACAAGATTGCAAAATTCTTGCTGTGCTCTTGGCAAAATCATTACTCACCAGCCAATGTTTAGAGATCAAAATGCTCCCCTTAAGTGCCATTAAGCACAAATATTTATCAACGCTGCACCAGAATGTTAGGCTGACGAAGGCTGGATGTTTGTGGGTGTGCTTGCGTGTGCGTAATTAGATTCAGGTTTTCAACAAGAACAAGCTGGATTACTGGAGTTTATGGCCTTCAGATACCCACCTACAGGCAAATGGGGAGCTTTTGCTTATTTATATCTTAGAGAAATGTTAAAATTCTCAGAAGTATGCCCAAAGAGAGCCAGGGGAATTTCTGTTTCACTACTTTTTACAGGCATCATGAATGGTACTGCCTATGGTAAAACAAATACCAAGACTTCCAGGAGAGATGAAAATGGACATAAAAAGATAAATAATGATTCCAGATAGTAAATGTGGATGGATAAATCATCATTAAAAACTTCTACTATAGTTTGAAGAAAACAAGGCTTTCAATCTCTGTCTTCAATTTTCCCTATACTTGGCTGCTAGGGTTAGTATCTACTAAAACAGGTTAGCACATGGCTGACTTAAAGTTCCCTAGAAGCTAAATATGAGATGAGATTCTTCTTCTGAGGAATTACTGGGGGGAGTGCACCTGGGAGAAGAAAAGTAAAAGAAGCAGAATAAGTCAAATGGGAAAAGCTCAGTCAGAGCCAATCCCACAGGAGCACAAATCACCCACAGTCAGTCCCATCCTGAGGCAAGAGAAGTAGCTCTTTGCACAACCGTCATTGGCTGAGGACTGTCCTGGAAAGGCTCCCATTTTCCAGATAAGTGTCACGGGCCTGACTGGTCAACACTCACAGCACCTGGGAATGGGTACACAAGTAGCAAAGGGACCTGAGTGGGGCAGTGGCAATATCCACCATGGTACATGTTACTCTTCTTATGAAACTTTTATTTCATTCTACAGAATAAGGCACAAACTTTTCAGCATGGAATTTGAAACCTTCTTGCTCTAGCCTCAACTTCATGGGGCTGAAACAGATTTTCTAAAAATCTAAGACTACTTCATGTATGTGTGCAAACGTCTATGTGGATGTTGAAAATACCATCAGAGAGGTCAGGGGACATCCACCCCTCCTTCTGCCAATGACTTCTCTGCCCTCAGAAGAAAGTCGGTTTCTGAGCCTGTCCTTCTATGGGTCCCAGACTAGCCCTTCAGCCTGGTCTCCTGTCACCTTTTTCCACACAGCTCAACCTTTGATAGTGCAATAAACTTAGTTATTTCTCAAAGATGCTGTGTTCTTTCACCTCCCCCAGACCTTATGACACTTGTGATCAATAAGAGACAGACTAGTACAGAAAACTAAAACCCATTCCAACCATTCCTCAATGTAACCACCATTATTGTCTGAAAGTCCAGTTTTAATGATCTTGGCCATTTTTAAAAACCTCCCATGGTCTCTGTTAAGCAAGGCCTAAATCCCTGGTGTGGAATGTCCTTTGTCTGGTTCTCTGTCTTTATTCTCCAGTTCAAATGCCACCTCCACTATTGTTTATGTAAAAATGCAGATATACTGAGTCAGACTAGGGCATAAGTGACTATTCCTCTACCCCCACTCACATGCAAGTTGTATCTTCAGTGAAAGGCTGTAAAAGACCCAAAAGAATGCAACCTTTTGCCTCTTATCCACCTATTACCTAGAAACCCCAACTTCCAGTTGCCCTGCCTTTCTGGACCCAACCAAAGTACATCTTACACATATTGATTGATGTCTCATGTCTCCTAAAATGTATAAAACCAAGTTGTGGCCCAAACACCTTGGGCACATCCTCAGGACCTCCTGAGGCAGTGTCACAGGCATATCCTTAACCTTAACAAAACAACTTTCTACGTTAATTGAGACTGGCTGCAGATATTTTGGGGTTCATAATATCAGGGACGTTATGTGACCTGTTCAAGATCACTCAGCTAGCAAGTGGGAGACCAGGGCACCAGAGCCAGAATACCTTTAACTACAAAGTAATCAAATGGAGAAAGATTACTCATACTCCCATACTTCAGAACCATCCACCTTAGGGGCAGCAACATGATGAAAAGCATAGTCATGGCACTTTTTGTGAGCAAGAATTAAAAGCCCTGTGCCCATTCATTCCCTTTCTTTCAAAGGAAAATGGTTGGAATGGGAACAAAGAAACTAGGTTCTTCAAGTGTATTTTATACTTATATATTTGTAAGTTGTTTTGTTTACTTAGAAAGGCTCTAAACTGGAGCAGGAAGAATGCCTCTTTGAGACCTGGTTTCCAGATTAGTAAAGTAGACTTTTGCCTATTCTATTTATTTCAGAATGCCTTTGCATGAATTCGCCACTCAGTTACAAGCTTCACAGAAGTGGAGATGCATCCAACCTATGCATCACTGTCTCTTCAGATTCCAACACAGCACCAGACATATAATGGCCTCAATAAACACTCATTGACTGAATGAATGAAAAATGAGACACTAAGGGAATATAGTGTTTCTTTCTCCAAGGGCGGTTCAGGAACCACTCCCTCCAGGGTTATCTGGGGAGCTTATTTAAAGTACAGATTCCTGGGCTAAAAGTGACTTCTTCACTGATTAATGTTTGAGAACTACTGATATAAATGTTATACAAGTATCTGCAAACTGTTCAGTTTAACAATTTAATGAAATTAACTTCAAGTGAAGCTGTAATTTTCATCTGATAAAGAATAGAGAGGAAATCCTACTGTTTCTCTCCACTTTTTCTTTAATTGCTTCCTCATTCTTTTCTACTTTCCCCTGCATTAGTTCGTTATCACATTGCTATAAATAAATACTTGAGACTAGATAATTTATAAAGAAAAGAGGTTTCATTGCTTCAGGGTTCCGGAGGCTGTACGGGATGCATATTGGGTCCTGCTTCTGCGGAGGCCTCAGGAAGCTTCCAAACATAGTAGAAGGCAAAGTGGGAGCCAGCACTTCACATGGCCAGAACAGGAGGAAGACAGAAAGAGGGGAGAGGTGCCACAAACTTTTAGGCAATCAGATCTTATGAGAACTCTATCACAGGAACAGCACCAAAGGGGGAAATTCACCCCCATGATTCAGTCACCTCCCACCAGATCCCACCTTCAGCATTGGGGATTACAGTTCAACATGAGATTTGGGTGGGGACACAGATTCAGACCATATTATCCTGTCCCTGGCCCCTCCCAAATCTCATGTCCTTCTAACATTTCAAAATATAATTAGGTCTTCCCAACAGTCCCAAAGCCTTAACTCATCCCAGCATTAACTCAAAAGTCCAAAATCCAAAGTCTCATCTAAGGCAAGGCAAGTTCCTTCTGCCTATGAGTGCATAAATAAGTTAGTTACTCACAAGGTAAAAAGGGAATACAGGAATTGGGTAAATACTCCCATTCCAAAAGGGAGAAATCAGTCAAAAGAAAGGGGCGACAGTCCCCACACAAGTCCGAAACTCAGCAGGGAAATTATTAAATCTTAAAGCTCCAAAATAATCTCCTTTGACTCCATGTCCCACATCCAGGGCTCACTGATGCAAGGGATGGGCTTCCAAGGCCTTGGGCAGCTCTACCTCTCTGGATTTTCAGGGTTCACTCCCTGCAGCTGCTCTCAAATAACAGAATATTTGAAATAACCAAAGTGCAAGCAACGGTTTTTGGGATCACTGAAGTCACCATTTTAGTTGGGGAATTGAGTGTCTGTGACTTTTCCAGGCACAGGATGCAAGCTACTGGTAGATCTCTCATTCCAGGGGCTGCAGGATGGTAACCCCCTTCTCACAACTCCACTAGGCAAGTGCCCCAGTGGGAACTCTGTGTGGGGGCTCAAACCTGACGTTTCCCCTCTACATTGCCCTGGTAGAGGTCCTCCACAAGGGCTCTACCCATGCAGCAGGCCTCCTCTTGGACACCCAGGCTGTTCTATACATTCTCTGAAATCTAGGCAGAGGCTCCCAAGCCTCAACTCTTACACTCTGGACAGGCTTAACACCACATGGAAGCTGCCAAGGCTTCCAGCCTGTACTCTCTGAAGAAGCAACCAGTCTGTACCTGGCCCCATTTGAACCACAGCTGGAGCTGGAGTGGCTGGGATGTCAGGAGCAGCACACCGAGGCTGCACAGGGCAGTGGGGCCCTGGGTTTAGTCCATGAAACCATTCTTCCTTCCCAGTCTTCTGGGCCTGAGATGGGAGGGGCTTCTGCAAAAGTCTTTGAAATGCCTTTGGGTCCTTTTATTAGCACGTGGCTCCTTGCTTGTGCAAATTTCTGCAGCCTGCTTAAATTCCTTTCCTGAAAATGGGCTTTTCTTTCTACCACATGACCAGGCTGCAAATTTTCCAAACTTTCATGCTCTACGTCCCTTTTAAGTTCAAGTTGAACTACCGCTCATATATGTGTGCAAAGAAATGATCTAAAACTTAAGTTATGAGTGACAGGCTGTTAGAAGCAGTCAGGTCACATCTCGAATGCTTTGCTGCTTAGAAATTTCTTCTGCCAGATATCCTAATTAATCACTCGCAAGTTCAAAGTTCTACAGATCCCTAGAACACAGGCCCAGTGCAGCCAGGCTTTTTGTTAAAGCATAGCAAAAGTGACCTTTACTCTAGTTCCCAATAAGCTCCTCTTCTACATCTGAGACCTCCTTAGCCTGGATTTCATTGTCCATATCACTATCAGCATTTTGGTCATAACCATTCAACACATCTCTAGGAAGTTTCAAACTTTCCCACATCTTCCTGTCTTCTTTGGGACCCTCCAAATTCTTTCAAATTCTGCATGTTACGCAGTTCCAAAGCTGCTTCCACATTTTCAGGGTTTTTTCATTTGTTTTTTTGTTTTGTTTTGTTTTGTTGGAGACAGGATCTCACTCTGTCACCCAGGCTGGAGTGCAGTGGCATGATCTCAGCTCACTGCAACCTTTGCCTTCAAGGCTAAAGATTCTGTCACTTCAGCCTCTGGAATAGCTGGAACTACAGGAGCAAGCCACCACACCTGGCTAATTTTGTTGTTAGTTTTGCAGAGATGGGGTTTTGTCACATTGCCCAGGCTGGTCTCAAACTCTTGAGTTCAGGTGATCCACCCATCTCAGCCTCCCAAAGTGCTGTGATGACAGGTGTGAGCCAGTGTACCTGGCCTCAGGTGTCTTCATAGAAATGCTACACTCTCAGCATCAATTGTCTGTATTAATCCATCCTCACATTTCTATTAAAAAAAATACCTGAAAACTGGGTAATTAATAAAGACAAGAGGTTTCATTGCCTCAGGATTCCGAAGGCTGTATAGAAAGCACAGTGGCTTCTGCTTCTGGGGAGGCTTCAGGAAGCATCCAACCATGGAAGAAGGCAAAGGGGTAGCCAGCAATTCATGTGGCCAAAGCAAGAGGAAGAGAGAGAAAGGGCAGAGGTGTCACACACTTTTAAACAATCAGATCCTCTGAAAAAACAACTACAAAACCAGCACCAAAGAGGAAATATGCCCCCATTATCTAATCACTTCCCACCAGACCTCACCCCCAGCACTGGAGATTATAATTCGACACAAGATTTGGGCAGCAAAACAGACCCAAACCATATTACTCCCCTTTCTTCTCCTCCTCCATGATTATTTATATTTTCTGGCTTAGGGCAAGGCCCAGGAGAACATCCGTGAATGCTATCCTCTCTCCTGTCCCCAAGGATATCACAGTCCAACAGGAAGGAGGACAGAGTAATTTACATTTTGATATAATAAATTCTACAGCAGATATAAACCAGGATGTTACTTCTCCAAATTATCAGAGTGAAGAAGGAATTTATATTTTGATATAATAAATTCTACAGCAGATATAAACCAGGATATCACTTCTCCAAATTATCAGAGTGAAGAAGGTGGTTGCCATTTTGTGTTTGGGCTTCTTGACCTTAAGTGCCATCCTGGAAATGTTAAAGAACAAAGAAACCAAGGAGAAGAAATAATTTTGATCTTAAAGGTTTGATTACTCTTTTCCTTCAAATATTCTTCTAACTCATAAATACCTTACTTTTTTTCAATTTAGAAATTCAATGCCCTTCTCTTCCTAGAACCTGCTTCCCTTGGTCAATAATTCTTCCATCCAGACTGTGTCACCTTTACATATTTGCTTTTTATTTGTGCCCAGATTGCACAGGTGGTAGACTTGTAAATACTGTTGAGCAAACACATTTTAGATTGTAGTAAATACTAATGAGCAAGAATATGCCTTGAAACTCCTTCTGCATGATACTTTTCTTGTCTTTGTTCTTATTTTGAGTGGATTTTTACCATCTCAATTTCAAGTACACAGACAATACCTTATTCTTTTTCTGTGGACTAAATTCTGATTACTCAAACAATTACTGTTTAGCAAAGTTGGGGGATAAAGATTTATTTACTGATTTGGTGTCATGAGCTAAGCACATTATATTTATTGCTCAATTCAGTCTTTTAACATACTTCAAGAAGGAGATATTATTATCCCCATTTACAGAAGAACTGAAAGTTCAGTTCCACAGCCAGTTAATGTGATGGTGCCCAGGTACTTTTGATGACAATTACCAAACACTTTTTCCTTATACCACTTTGCCTCCCACAAATATATGGTCTATGAAGGAAAAAATATGATATTTGCACAGTTACCTACTGTATTACTACACTCTTCCCTTTTAACATTTTGCCTGTCTTTTTTTTTTTTTTTTTTTTTTTTGAGATAGAGTCTTGCTCTTTTTGCCCAGGCTGGAGTGCAATGGTGCAATCTCAGCTCACTGCAACTTCCGCCTCCCATGTTCAAGCGGTTCTTCTGCCTCGGCCTCCCGAGTAGCTGGGATTATAGGCATGCCCCACTACACCCAGTCAATTTTTTGTATTTTTAGTAAAGATGGGGTTTCTCCATGCTGGTCAGGTTGGTCTCAAACTCTCAATCTCAGGTGATTTGCCCACTTCAGCCTCCCAAAGTGCTGAGATTACAGGCATGAGCCACCACACCCAGCCAACTTTCTGTCTTAATACTCATTTCAGTATCTCTACAAGATGCAACACAGAGCCATAAATATAGGAGCTTTGGGGAAAATAGATACTAGATAACTGGTGAATTAATGAATAAAAGGAAGCATATAACCGAAGTACAAGCAACAGCCTTTGGGTTCACTAAAGTCATCATTTTAATGGTGAAAGTAACCTGAGAAGGCTTCAAAGAGCAGGTGGCCTTTGGTGAGGAGGGTTTTCATAAGCAGCCAATGTTGGCAAAGAGCTTTCCAGATAGAAAAGCATGTGAGAAAAGCAAAGCAGTAGATAGAGTGTAGGGTTGGAGAAAATGAGGTTAAATGTATGTGAAGGTTAAGGCATACTAAGAAAATAGATAGGAGATATCATATGAGGACTGAGACCAGTTAGTCAAGGGACTTGAGATGTTTGGACCCAACCTTAGAAATAGTGAGACGCCATAGGCTGTGCCTTAAAGGAATAGATATAACCCAGACTGTACAGAAGAGGCAGGCATTATCTTAAGATTTTTGAAAACAAGTCTCAATTTATTCTGGACACTGATATATAGCCAAAAAAATTCTAACAGTCAAATTTAGTTTCAGCTCAAGAAAATGACACGAGTTATACAAATCAAGGCAACATAAAACATTTTACAAAAGGCTATCACTTTCCTCTCTCCCTAGCTGAATGAATCCCTGTGAATTTGTGAGCTCATTCTGAAGAGCTCCAGAGGGCCTTGTCAGGAAGGTGTTGTATAACCCTCTTTGCCTCAGTGTTATATCCCTAAGGACATGTTTATGAGAAAGAAACATCACCTGGTGGAATTTTTCAACAGATTTCAAGGGGCCCATAAGTCGATATGACAAAAGAGGACTCACTACTCACATCCCCTTGCCAGGTAGGTGATAGTAGGTGAGTCTGTGGCTATCAGGCCCTTGGAACATTACTACTCCCCTCTGCTCTCTGAGCTTCTTTTGCGGGTAGAAGATGAGAGAGCAGCAGAAGGGTCTGTCTGTCTGTAGGGAATGATCATTGTTCGATTCTTTCTCAGACTTCTGTCCTTTTCTTGGGCAGTGGGCACCAGCCAAGCCAGACCTTTAAAACCCACGAGGATGTGGTCAGTTTCCTGTCATGGAGGACGACAAAAGGAGCACTAACTCAGAGGTTCCTGAGCAGAAACCCATTGTGCTGGCGACAATATGAATTCAGGAGAGACATCCCATCTGCTGAGGGCCGCAAAGCACAGGGGACTCTGAGCAAATCTGACATCTTTGGTTTTATTTCCAAGTCTGCCCATTGGCCACTTTATATCCCATAGCAGGCCAGAGTCCTCAGGCTCTTTCCTCCCCAAAGTATTCAAACCTGCTCCCTGACCTCTCACTGACACTGGGGTGTCAATAGCTAAAATGAATGTCCCCTATTCTATCCACCTATCCCACACACTGGCACTTGCAGGCGTCTCATGACTGAGAGTGATTCACTGAGCTATATGAATTTAGGCAATGTCTTAGTCCATTTGCACTGCTATAAGAAAATGTCCAAGACTAGGTAATTTATAAACAACATAAATTGATTTCTTACTGTTCTAGAGACTGGGAAGTCCAAGATTAAGATTCTGTGTTGGGTGACAGCCACTCTCTGCTTCTAAGATGGTATCTTGTTGCTGTATTTTTACATAGCAGAAGGGAAGAAGGATCTAGCTAGTCCTCACCAGCCTTTTTATAAGCACTTAATTTCACTGAACTCCCATAACCAATCATCTCCTAAAGGCCTCACCTCTCAATACTACTGCCTTGGAGACTAGGTTTCAACATTAAGTTTGGAGGGGATACTAACATTTACATGACAGTAGGCAAATTATTTGGATTCTCTATGGCTTCATTTTCTTATATTGAGAGGGAAATGAGACTTTCTTCTCCATTTTACTATGTGGAATTACCATGTAGCTGTAAATGCTACTGTGCACATAACCTTGTCTATGAGCAATGCTCATCCATCCCAGAAGCCCTCCCACCTTGTCGACTTCCAGGCAGCCCTTGAGTAGTTTCCATGCCTCCCAGCAGAGATCATTTCATTGGCCTGCCCATGAATTTTCTGTGGTCTTTCATCACTTACTGAATAAAGGTCATGCTTCTTTTCCTGACACCTTACACTAAAATTAACTCCAGATGGATTAAAGACTTAAACATAAGACCTAACACCATAAGAACCTTAGAAGAAAACCTAGGTAAAACCATTCAGGACATAGGCTTAGGCAAGGACTTCATGACTAAAACACCAAAAGCATTGGCAACAAAAGCCAAAATAGACAAATGGGACCTAATTAAACTCCAGAGCTTCTGTACAGCAAAAGAAACAATCATTAGAGTGAACTGTCAACCAATAGAATGGGAAAAAATTTTTGCAATCTACCCATCTGACAAAGGGCTAATATCCAGAATCTATAAAGAACTGAAACAGATTTACAAGAAACAAACAAACAAATTTCCAAAAGTGGGAGAAGGCTATGAACAGACACTTTGCAAAAGAAGACATATATGAGGCCAACAAACATATGAAAAAAATGCTTATCATCACTGATTGTTAGAGAAATGCAAATCAAAACCACATTGAGATACTACCTTACACCAGCTAGAATGGTGATCATTAAAAAATCTGGAGACAACAGATGCTGGAGAGGATGTGGAGAAATAGGAACACTTTTACACATTAGTGGGAGTATAAACTCATTCAACCAGTGTGGAAGACAGTGTGGCACTTCCTCAAGGACCTAGAAATAGAAATTCCATTTGACCCAGCAATCCCATTACCGGGTATATGCCCAAAGGATTATAAATCATTCAATTATAAAGACACATTCATACATATGTTCATAGCGGCACTGTTTACAACAGCAAAGACCTGGAACCAACCTAAATGCCCATTGATGATAGACTGGACAAGGAAAGTGTGGCACATATACACCATGGAATACTATGCAGCCATAAAAAATGATGAGTTTGTGTCCTTTGTAGGGACACAGATGAATCTGGAAACCATCATTCTCAGCAAACTGACACAAGGACAGAAAATCCAACACCGCATGTTCTCACTCATAGACGGGTGTTGAACAATGAAAACACATGGACACAGGGAGGGGAGCATCACACACTGGCATCTGTTGTGGGGGGCCAAAGGAGGGACAGCGGGGGGGTGGGGGGGTCGGGGAGGGATAACATGGGGAGAAATGCCAGATGTAGGTGATAGGGGGATGGAGGCAGCAAACCACATTGCCATGTGTGTACCTGCATGATCTGCACATGTATCCCAGAATCTAAAGTACAATTAAAAAAAAAAAAGACCATGCTTCTTATTTGAATATGCTGAGTCCTACACAAACTGATCCCTTTACTTCTTGTCTCTTGGTGACGAACATTACACAGTATCTGTTGATCACCTGCTATGAGCCAGGAACTATTCTAAGTATTTTATCTGCATTAATTCATCAATCCTTAATAAATATTAATCAGGTAAGATTAGCATTCCCATTTTACAGATGTGGAAAATGAGTTTAAAAAGTGATTTGTCTAAGAATCTCATAGTTATTAAGCGATAAAGCTGAGGTTCAAACTGAAGCCAAACTGCACCAGGTGCCTACATTTTTTCCTAGGTATTATCTGGGTTTGAACCACACTATGCAAAACACCATCCTTCAGACATCCACATTCTGTTTGTTGCCAACACTGTGCCTTTATTTTGCTATTACCTTCTCCTGGCATGCCCTCACCTTATTCTCCACTCATCTAGATCTCATTCATCCTTTAAGGCCCAACCCCAGTGTGGCTTCTTTCAGGAAGCCACTTTTCCTTATCTCAGTGAAAATGACCTGTCCCCACCCCAACTCTCTGCTTTTTGGCACTGTGTGCCCTTTTACTTCCCAGGTGTTATTATTAGTTATATGTTTGTCTGGGCACTCTATTAGGTGGCAAAAGAGTATCTTTTGAGGACAAGCATAGGTCTTATCTGTCCTCTTACCTGCTAAAGTATGTGGGACAGCACTGCGCACTCACATCCTTTATTAGACAGTGCCAGCCCATTTGCAGTCACTCTCTTGTTGCTGTGGCCTTTAATCTTCACAGCAGGCACAATGGCTGCCAGGAAGGAGAAATTTACTACCATTTTACAGATGAAGGATCTAAAGCTCAGAGGGAGAGGAGAATACCAGCATAGAGATAACTGCAGGGACAAGCTGGACAAGATGCTTCTATTGCTAGCCTCTGATCTTTCTCCTTCACCAGTGTTTGGCCCTTGACCTCTTCCATGCATGCAGTGAGTGTTGACATTTTTCAGAAGCCATATGATGTGGTACAAAGAGTCAGATAATAACAACAGCTAACATTTGCTGAGCTCTTAGTGCGTGCCAGGTACTGAAAGGCAGATCATTTGGTCCAAGCAACAACCCTGTAAGGTGATAACCATTATCATTAGCCGTTAAGGAAAACCACAGCCAGAAAGAAGACAGAAGTTAAGGCAGTGAAGATAGGTTTTATTCCAAAGACCATTGCAATAGGGGAAGAAAGACTCCAGTGTAGAACTCGGCTCAATTCCAAATCCAATCAGAACAAGTGGGAATTTACAGGCAAAGAGGAATGTGTAGTGGGGCATTGGTAGATTAAACAATTACTACAGGAGACATAAAGCCTGGGGGGATTTGGGCTGAAACAACCTAACAGAATTCCTGCTGAAGGCAGGCCAGGGTGATTCAATATCACCTGGGGATAGTGGAGATAAGGAGTTTGGTCAGATAGTCAGATATCAGATGTTGAGTGTGGAGAGCTCTCTCTAAACAGACTTAGCAGGATTCTTGTTAAAAGTAGACTGTACAAGGAAATACACGTAAAACTTTGTTGGGAGGGGATTCAGGGAAGCCTGACTAAACTTTGACCAAGCAAAAAACCTTTGTCACAGCCCCATTTTATTCATGAGACTAGGAGTCATAGAGAGGTTTAGTAACTTTCCCAGGAATGGGGCCAGGGTTTGAATTCAGAAAGTCTGACTCCAAAGCCCATGTATATAGACACCAGGCTCTGCTGTCACAAAACGCAGTAGGTGTAGATTTTGATGCCTCTGTGCTCCTGGACACATCTGAGCCTCACAACCAATGCAGGACACCCCTCGCAAGGCCCTGCGTGTGGTAGGCACCCATTCAACATTAGCTCTGAAAGTTGTTGTGAAGCATCCACAAGAGCCCAGACTAGCAAAAGTCCTCCATGGCAATAAAAAAATTTGACAAATGGAAATTCATAATTAGCTATTTATTTCCAGCTCACCTCTACCAAGTTCAGATAAAACATTAAGTGCCTCATTCCAGTCATGAGAAAGAGGTAGGCGAGAGTCAAGGTTTGACACTGGGTTTTAAAAGCTCTTAAATAATCACAATGTTCAGAGTAAACAGGGCCTCCATGCTTCATTAGGCAATGTGTATTATGGCTCCATTAACACACTGCAGCGCTTTTCCATTTCTCATTTTTTAAAACATGCTGAGAAGGGAGCTGAAGTCATCAGTGTTAATTGATAGCTAACAGAAAGAAACTTCCTAAAAGGGAAATGACTTTTAGGTCCTAATTTGATTAATTATTAAAGCTCCTGGTACCTATCTGGAGGGGGTAACAGGAAAACCAGATATTGTTAATATTTACTCATGTGAAGGCACAGCCTGTTTATAGCCTCCACATGCCTGAACCTTTTAGTGTTTGTTCTTGAGTCTCCAAAGATAAATAGGAAAGCAAGAAAGCCTTACGGATAATTGAAAATAAAGTGCTGTTTTCTCACTTTTGCTCCCCAGAAAAATCCAGGACATGTCTTAGGTGAAACAATTAGAAAGAAAGACCTCACTTTTGCCCCTAGACTATTCTCTCAGCTTGCCCTAATGCTTCAGTAATCCACAATAGTCACTACTTTGGCTCATAGTAAAAATAAACAAACGAACAAACAAAAGTCTTTAGTTAATTGGGATGAGTGCTCACCTGAGCAAATACCATTCATTAACACCATTATAGCCACGATGCATAGTAGACTTAGATGTAGATTGACAATAGAGAGATAGATACAGACAGACAGACACAGGCACAGACGCAGACATGGACCTAGGTATAGATTTGAAGGCATGGATATTTTAACAAACATATGTAAGCTCTTCTGAGTAGTGATTAAGAGTTGGACTCTGGGGCCAGATTCCCTGGTTCATATTCTGGTGTAATTACATATTAGCTGGGTACCCTTAAATAATATATACCTAAACCTTCTAAGCCTCAATTTCCTCATCTGTAAAATGGAGATTATAAAAACAATCATGATCTGTGATTACTGTGAGGTCAAAGATGTGAATAAATTTAAAAATGCTTAAAACACTTTCTGGCAGTCATTAGTGCTTTGTTAATATTTTTCCATTGCTATGATCATTTTTATGTGCGTGCCAGGCCCTGCTATGGGGCTTGGGCCCTCATTCAAGAGATTCATCACCGTGTGCTTTAAGACATTTATTCGAATAACTAATACAATTTAGAAAACAATAAGAACTTTAGAGAAGAACATCAATCAGAAATTCTGGATGAAGGTTCAGAGAGAATGAGAAAACTTTCCAGGAGAAAGAGAGATGCTTTATAGAAGGGATTAAGAGGACAGTCTGATCCTACAGGAAACAGTGTGAACAAGCGGAAGCATTCAGGGGTTTCTACCAAAAGCAGTAGTACAGAGTACTATTAAATTAACCCATAGAACTAAGCAGGGAGAGAAACCAATCAAGTCTGGGGAGTAGATGACGAAGTTTGAAAGAGCCTACTTAAGTTCACAATGATAGATGGTGCCAGGTAGCACTGCACAAAGCCACAAAGGGTAAGAAAGCCATGGGCCACCAGGAGGAAACCATCATACGATCGTCAGCAGAAAATCAAAGCAGCCTGACAGGTAAAGAAAATGAGATCTACTCCCAGCTCTTCCTTTCTCTAGTCTATGTGAGACCTTGGGCAATTCTCCATTCTTTTCTGGATTGTACTTGCCTCAACTATAAAATGAGAGATTCAGGTTAATCTCCAAAAACCTTCCCACCTTTGGCATTCTAGGACTCCATAATATTTTGCAAAGAGCTGGGGTCCCTTCCTTTTTGCCCACCATCATGTACTCCCACACCATTCTTACTTCTCCAATTCCTTCTTTTATACATAAGCAGATAGGATTCAAAGAAAAATTGACGAAAAGTAATCCCAAAGCAAAAACATTAGGAAAGGGTTACAGATTTAAACAGCATTGGTAGAGATGGAAATCAGACTAGGCTCTGCTACAGACAGGATGGGAACAATTTTATGACAAGGCCATCCTTTTAAAGCTTTCGTAACTTAGTAGTGAAGCTATTAAGTAGCTCAAACCACTCTTTTTAAATAAAGTGGTTCATTTGGACAAACACTTCAAGCTAAGAGGCAATGTTGCTGCAGCTAGAATTGGAGTGCTCAGCAAAGAATTAAGACAGTCTCTCACTGTCCTTTATCCTCCCCACTTTATGTGAAGTTATTTGAATTAATGTTCATCCAATATCATGTTGAGTCTTTCTATTCCCCAAGTTTCTCAAGAGTCTACAATGTCACTTCTATTGACATGATTAACTTTTTATTAACTTTAATGGAAGCTGTGGGCGTGAAGTCCATTTTGTTCTCTGGGACTTTTGCTTTCTGTTGGCAAATTCTGGAGCTTTATTTGACTCATCATTATAAATATACATTAGGTAATGACTACTAAGGACACTGGTTCTTGAACAAGACAGAGCTTCTGCCTCTGACTCAATAAACTAATAGATGTTCAGAATATGGAGAATCACAAAGGTCACCGAGTCCTGCCATCAGTTAAATCTTGAATCTCCTTTTCAACATCCTAACAAGTTCAGCCTCTGCTTGAATAGATCAAAAGGCTGGGAACTGACTTCTTTCAAGTGTTCATTGTGTAGCAACTATCCACACCCTTCTGCTTCCTCTTCTTTTCATACGGTCTGATTTGCATTCATAAATTCCACTTAGCCATAAATAGAGGTCTTCCTAAGGGCCCATCTTGAGGTTGTCATTGACCTGCTTGGACCATGCCTCATCTCAGAGACCAGTTCCTTAGTGCGCCAGCCACTGAGGGAAGGACAGTATACAACCACAGACTGGCTCTTAATTGGCTCAGCAAAGTGAGGTAATACTAGCTGTGGTAAGAAGAATAATAGCCCTGCCACCAATAGAAGATATTTATATCCTAATTCATAGGTACTCCAGGTCTGGAGTACAGATTCTCTCTCCCACAGAAAGCACTAAATAATGATGAACAACTTTCCTTTTCTAGTTTTCCCTTATTAATTGCTTTCACCAGTCACAAAAACATGTTTCACCTCGTATCAATCGGAGTCACCAGTCAACATATTTTCTTGATAGATGGGACCAATTAGAAGTTTCCAGACACATATAATTATATTTGAAATAGGTATCTTTGAGATATCTCAGAGGGATTTAGAAAAAGGTATTGTTTCACTGGCAACATTCAGAAGTCATCTTCAAGTGGGTTATTTTCTAAAAACGTTTCATATATGATGAATGTCACACATTTCTGTTAAATTCCACAGCAGAGAATATTTCCTGACATTTTCCCCAAATCCTTGAGCTGTACTCTACTTGCCTCCCGTGGACACCTTATTTTAGGACAGTTTTGAGATATGAAAGACATCAGGGAAGAATCTCAGAGTCACCCTTGATTCATTACTCTCCTTAAGGTCTTATGTCTAATTGTCATCTAATCCTGTCATTTCCTTCCCTCCAGAATGTCTCTTGATTTATTCCCTCACTAGGTCAGGCTTCCAACTCTCACATGATTGAGATCCAATAATCATATTAGCTCTCCCTGCTGCCAAGCCACCTTAAATCCAACCAATGAGTGCTAGGTTGGACTTTGGAAGTGACCTGTCTGTGTGCTCTGACCTTTGCCTGGTCCCAGACTAAGGCATTGACTTCTCTATTCATGATCCTTCAAAAGTTGCTACTTAGGTATTGCATCACTCCAACTTATCTAACTGGCATATAATCGGTCCCCCAACCAGCAGACTTTATTTTCCTAATTTTTTTTTTTTTTGGCTTTTCAACAGACTATATCCAACAAGAAACTTTCAGTTTGCCTGTGTAGGATCTCACTCCAAGACACACCGGTCTAACAGGAGGAAATGCTAGAGGCTTAACTCTTACCTCGTGAGGAGTAGATATAGACAAGCAATTCCTTGAGGTCAAACAAAGCAGATTTGAATCCAGGCTCTGCCACAATCTCCCACTAAGCCTCACCTGTAAAGTACAGATAATACTAATACTTATTCTACTTTCTGTGTCTATGAGTTAAATGTTTTTATACTTCACATATAAGTAGAATCCTGCCAATTTTAAAAATTTACTATCTATTTCTTAGGGTTGTGTAAGGATTGAGAGAATTTGTATTCTTCTTATTAAATGTTCAATATTCTTTTTAACTACATCATGCAGATTCTCAATTAAAAAAAAAAAAACACTTAGGATTCTGAAGCCCATCAGAGCAGCTGAGCCCAAAGTACCTCACAGATTCGGGAAATATTGATTCCTTGCTGATTCTCCCACTCATTAATATGATATCTAACTCTGCCACTAATTTGATGCTAGAATAAATAGGACCCAAGGAAAAGTGGTGATCCTGTGATCTGAATGACAACAAAGTAGGGGAGCTAGGGAGTTTTACACTAACAAATTCACATCCTGATCGCAAAGTAAAAATCACGTTGGTGATAGTCTCACAATGTCTCACCACATCGTGCATAAGAAAGATCTTACATTAAAAATATGAACAGTTGGCTCTGTCACTAACTAATTTTTGACCTCAGTTTCAAGACCTGAACATGAAGGAGACAAAGCCCTCTCATTCTGCAGGTTTTTCTATTTCAGCCTCTATTTCTATTTCTGATGCTTCAAGGACTGTAAGAGAGAGAGAGAAACAAGAAGGAATGAGAGAGGGAGGGGAAGAGAAAAGGAGACACAGGTTAGCTTAGAGTTGAAAACCCGGTATAAAATTAACTGAAGGCTCAAATTTATTTAATTGGGAAAGTAAACACCTGACTTGCTTCCTGTGGACACCTTATTTAGTACAGCTTTCAGATGTGGAAGACATCCTGATATGTAAAACAATCTTCCTGATCATCTTAGAGCTGCTCTAAGTCAGACTTAACCATAATTTCTGTCCTGCATGACCACTAACCTCAGAATACACAGAAACCATACACTCTGAGGTGGCCCATGAGAGAGGGACTAGCTCCTCAAGCTCTCAGATCCCTCCAAGACATCAAGCTCCAGGCAGGCTCCCTGACTGCAACCTGGGCCAGTCTGCAAAGCTGAGCCTGCAACCTCCCAGGATGTTTAGTGGCAGAAAGAGACATCTTGTCTTCCCTTGGCTCAGAAACACCTAAAGGAAGCCCCATGACTAAGGTCTCTACTCGTAACAGCCTGAAGCTGCCAAAGACTTTTAGCCTAGCGCTGCTAGAGTCAATTCCCACTTCAGCCATACGGAAGATTCATGCTGAAGGCTTGCTTTCTTTCCAGACCTTCTTCTTCACTTTAATATCTACCTTCTTTTCTTGATGGCAAGTTGTGTCTGATGACATAGAACCTTTGGAATCCATTCTTTAGGGTCTAAACTCAAGCCCAGCCCTTAGTTCTCTGTAATGGATTTTTCCTGGCCTCCAGAACTGAGGATCCTCCCCTTCAAAAGGCAAAACCATCCAAAGAGACTGAGCACTCCAAGTGAGCAGCTTGAAGAGTGAGAGACATGGACAGAGGGAAGGGCAGGTTTGTGCAGTCTGTAGCCATAGACCCTACCTCTAGCCTTCTCCAGTGAAGCCACACTTAAGATTTAAGAGAACTTGTGATCAACTTCGGGTATTTGCATCCAACAAAAAGGGAGTTTGCAGAATCCCTAATATCGCTGCGAGTTGCCACTTTTCCAGCCTTTTCCTGCTGTTCTCTTATATCCACAGGGAAAACAATGAAATGAGCAACCCAGTCCCTCTTTTCTTTACTGTTGCTGTCAAAATTCAATAAAATGTGTCAGGATGTTTCAACTAAGTTAATCTCAAACCAAACTGGTATGGTTGCCAGGGAATATGTTGAACTGTATTTAAGCAAAGAGAAATTGTGTGCTTGGTATAGGCTAAGATAGAAACAGAAAACAAGAGAATAGAACCTGTTTACTGGCCAGGCATGGTAGCTCACGCCTTTAGTTCCCATACTTTGGAGGCTGAGGTGGGTGGATCACTTGAGGTCAGGAGTTCGAGATCAGCCTGGCCAACATGGTGAAACCCAGTCTCTACTAAAATACAAAAATTAACTGGGTGTGGTGGAAGGCGGAGGTTGCAGTGAGACAAGATCATGCCACTGCACTCCAGCCTGGGTAACAGAGCAAGACTGTTAAAAAAAATAAAATAAAATAAGCAACCTGCATATCAAACTCCCAGGGCTGAAAACCTTTTGTTTGTTTGTACATCCATTCTTTTGCCTAAAATAAAAACATCACGTGGCAGAAGTGCCCTCTGTTAGCTCCCTGGGCCTGCTGTAACAAATTACCAACACAGACATATGGTGTTTTAAACCAACACACATGTATTCTCTTAGGTTCTGAAAGTCAGAAGTCTGAAATCAGTTTCACCTGGTCAAAATCAAGGATTCAGAAAGGCAGTGTTTCCCCCAGAGGCTCAAGAGGAGGATCTGTTTCCTTGCCTTTTCCAGCTCCTAGAGCTGCTCCTTCCACTGTCTTCAAAGCCAGGGGCTTAGCATCTCACCTCAGTATCACTTTGCCTTCTTCTTCCATCAAATCGTCCCCTGCCTCCCTCATATAAAGATACTTGTAATTACATTTAGGGCCCACCAGGTCATCCAGAATAATCTTCCCATCTCAAGATTCTCAATTTGTTTACACCTGAAAATTCCCTCTTGCCATATGTATTAGTCAATTTTCACACTCTTATGAAAAAATTCCTGAGACTGGATAATTTAAAAAGAAAAGAGGTTTAATTGACTCACAGGTCCACATGGCTGGGGAAGTCTCAGGAAACTACAATCCATGGCAGAAGGCGAAGGGGAAGCAAAGGCCTTCTTCACCTGGCGGCAGGAGAGAGAGAACAAGCAAGCGGCGAACTGCCAATGCTTTTAAACCATCAGATCTCGTGAGAACTCACTCACTAACATGAAATCAGCTGCGGGAAACTGCCCCATGATCCAATCACCTCCCACCAATCACCTTACCTCCCACCAGAATCCAATCACCTCCCCTGACACATGGGGATTACAATTTGAGATGAGATTTAGGTGGGGAAACAGAGCAAAACCATATAGCCATATAGGGAAACATTCATAGGTTCCAAGAACCCGGATCTGGATCTCCTTGGGGGGCATTATTCAGCCTACCACAAGTGCCCTTCACTTTATCAGATGTGGAAGTTGGTGTACAATCCCAGGATTTAGGAAAGGGTGATAGAGGAGACATTTTCCAAAGTAAAATTTATATGAGGGCGTGGTAGTGGGATTTGAAGTCAGGAAGCAGCAGACCCTGTTTCCCATTGCATCTCCAAAGGTTATTCCAACAGGAGATGAGACTCTTATGGAGACGCAACAAGACCTGTTGACAAACAGACACATTCCTCAGACCACAGCAATGAGCAGGTAGTAGGACGTTGCGGGTCTGTGCTGTGGAGCCCTCACTCTCCCCTTCCTGGAAGGCTCAGACCTACATTTTAAGTTGTCTCCTAAACCTATTGATTATTTCTGAACTTCCTGTTTTTGAGCCTTTTCTAGAAAAAGTGGATAGAAGTGATGCTGCTGCTGTCACATGCCATCTCTTCAGCTCCTATGCTGTTTTAAGCCAGTGCCCGAGGAACAACCAAGGGCAGATGCAGGTATAAGAGGAAAATTCCCATGACTCCATGTGATCCATTTGGTTACTGCCTTGATGCCAGAGACATGGCGATGACCATCTGCTTCCTGTTGGGGGGGGGGGGGGGTCCTGGGTTTCCCAGGATAGCATAAGACCCTGTCTTGACCAGAAGAGCCTGAATTTTGGATGCTTTTGCCTACAGCATACTGAGAGCCTACTTGTTTAAGCTAGCGCTGCTTCCAGTAGAGACACAAGACATCTGAGCCCACTCTGAGAGCCCGACAGACCAGAAATAAAAGGCAGACAAAAGAAGGAAAACCTCTAAGTCTTATGTTCTAAGCTCAAATGTCTTTCTCTTATTCAAACAACTCACCCCACTGGATCTATACATTTGAGATCTATACCTCCTCAATCATCCTGCCCAATACCCATTTTCCCTCCTAGGTTCAGGAATTCTTAAACTACCAGAGTCTATGGGTTGATGATGCCCATTCCTTCTTTACACAAACTAAGGCTCCCTGGCCACAAAGGAACTGTGGTCCCCTTCTGACTCCTAAAGGCATTCTTTCAACCCCCTTTATTTCTCACAGTTGAATACCCTCACTTCTTAACGTCCAGTATTCTGGGTCCTGGGTTGCATTAAAATCAAGTTTTCTGACTTGCTTATTGAGTCCAGCATTTTAATTGCCTTTCTTTTATATTTTTTGATGCCTTCTTTTTATTTAATGACTTCCAAGGGCTCCTGTGGTATCCAGATTATGTAAGTGTGGGGCTGGGATAAGTGATGCCAGCAGCTTTACAGCCCAGAAGGAAAATGCTTAAAGTGATTTTAATTTCATTCTCCTTTCATTCTGGCACCCAAAGACTAGAGGAAAATGATGTGAAAGTTTTCTGTTTTTCTGTTTCTGCTACAAGGCGAGAATTTATAAAGGAAACGCTTTTTTCTAATATCAGCTTATTATTTTTTAAAAAGCACTCAGAATATGGTGTTCGCATAACTATTTCTTTGTTGTTCTTAATTTGAACAATCCAGTGTGATTGCTTTTAAATGAATCTCTGGGGTTTCAGCTATTTTTAATTAGCTGTGGCTGCTGCTGCTTTTTCTTCTCCTCCTTCTTTTCCTCCTCCTCCTCCTCCTCCTTCTTCTTCTTCCTTCCTTCCTTCCTTCCTTCCTCTTCTTCTTCTTCTTCTTTCTTCCTCTTCTTCTTCTTCTTCCTTTTTCTTCTTCTTCTTTTACTGTTATCACTCTAATTGATTTGTTTGATCTTCATGCTCCATTAGTCCTTGCATCCTCACCTAGCTCTTTTGTCTCCCCATCATATTCACCCATGGTTTTATAGAAGCTGGTAAAATACTGAATTATCTGTGTCTAGACAAAGGTCTTCAGTTCTTCCTCAGTGCCTCTCATTGCCTCCTCCTTCCTCAGTGCCTCTCACCCTCATACTTACAAACAGAAATGAAAGTTTATAAGGATTTGTTCTGTCTGTAATGAGGAGAAAACCAATAAACTGTATCACAGAAATAATCATAACATTAGAGGTGGGAGAGAATAAATTTTAACTTCTTGATTTTACAAAGAAGGAAACTGAAGCTCAGCCCAATGAAAGCCACAGGGCCAATAAGAAGCTGATCTGTACCCCAGGCTGGCACCACTTGTGAGAGGCCAGCACTAAGCCCACTGCACAGTCCCCTGCTCTGAGATGACAGCTAAAGTAGATGCCGGGCAGGAACAGACAACACATAGGGCCCTGCCCTTCATCTCAGGTCGCTCCTTGGCTCCCATCTCTCCTCTCCAGGACATCTTGGTGGCTTGCTCCAGTCTCTCTACAGGGCAGTATTATGGTGTTCTGTAGAAAAAAAAAACAGCACAGAACTGAAAGTCAAAACATCTCTATTCTAGTCTTGCCTTTGACACTAATCAACTCTGTCATTTTAAGTCTCCAAGTTTCAGCTTACTCTCCATGAAACAGATGTAACTGTGCAAAGTGCTGATAAACAGCTTCCCAATCTTTTGAAATTCTCCATTTTTGGCTTCCAGGACACCCTTCTTTTCTGGTTTCCTCAGCTCTGTGGTTAATCTTTTCGGTCTCCCCTGTCAGATGGTTTTCTTCCTTTCACCTCTTCATGTGGACTCATTTCAGGATTCTCTCATTTTTCCACATCTTTTCTGACTTTGCATGCTTTTCCTGGACAATATCACCCCTCGGCTTACATTGCAACACATGAGCTGATGATTCCCAGATCTCATCTGTAGCCCCCAACTTCACTCCTGAAGGCATATCCATCTTCTCATTCACCATTTTCCCCTGGATGGTTCCCAGTACTTTAACTCCACATGTCCACTGCAGACCCACTGTGCTCCCCCTTAGCCTTTTCTTCTGGTCCTTGCCCTGGTGATGGCACCCCCTTCTGCTCTTCTGCTTATATCAGAAAAATGGAAATCATGTTGGTTTTCTCTTCAATCCTCAGACATATTGAATAGTTCGTAACATTCTGTAATTTATTTCTCCTAAATTTCTTTCTCTTTTATCCCATTTAATACATTCTCATTGTCTAGTTAAGGCTCTAGCCTCTTATATGGACTATTTCAGCAACCTCTAACCTGTCTTCTCTTCTTTCCATTTATCTTTTTCCAGTTCATTTCCACACCACTATTATACTTAAGCACCCAAATCACAATTTGGATTGTTTTATGCTCAGACTTTTTAAAGTCTCTTCATCTAAAAACACAAAAAGATTGAAAGTCTTTCACAATGTACTCCATGCCAATCCTCCAATCTCATGTCTCTATTGACATACCCCGGCCCCACCCCACTGCGCTTTAGTGCTATGAAAATTCCCAATTCTTATTTGAGGTCTCCCATCAGCTTGCAGCCAACTAGCAGACACCTGTTAGAGTGTCTTTGCAGCCTTTGGGTCCCCATCTTTAAAGTTTTCACCCAAAGCAGACAACCTGGGAAACTGTGTTTGTACCTTATGATCTTCCCACTCTGATCGTGATGGTATGTCTGGAACAGATTCTGGAGACAAGTTGGGCCAGGTAGTTATTCTCTATGAAGAATTTGGAATTTCAACTCAGAGCTATAAATTCGATATCCATGCCTCAGTGGATTCCTTTACATTTCATTTACATTTCTTGGTTTAATCCCCTCCTTTGGCTTGGCAGCTCCAGGCCCTCAGGATCTGTGGGATGCCATGATTTTCTATCCAGCATTCCCTTTTTGTTTAAGTAAGTATGAAATGAGTCTCTTTACCTGCCACCAAATGATTCTAAACCACTCATCAACACATCTCATACTTAGTCATTTTCCCTCTCATTTTCCTCTGACTGAATCATCCTGCAACTATTTTCATCTGATAAATTTCCATGTATCCTCAAAAACCAGTGCAAGCATTGCCTCCTCTGCAAAGCTCTCCAATACTCCGTCTCCCATAGACAGTTTCATTAACTCCACCTCATCAGCTGCCATTATGCTTGCTATCACACTTAGTCAGAACTTTGTTTTATAGGACAGTTTTTCCCGTAAGAACATGAGCTCCTTGAGAGAGGCCATATGCATATTTAAATCATCAATGCTAGGAGAGAGCCTCACACATAATAAATACTTAGGACATTCGTCTTCAGAACTTGAGTGAGTGAATTGATACTTGTGAAAAATATAAAAAAAAAACATTGCCTAAGCCTCTTGTATGAAACAAAGTCCTTACACATCCAATAGATCATCCCCACAGCTCTAAAATTCTGATTAATATGTTTTCCTGAATTTTAAATTTATCGTAGGTGTGATCAAGTGATTCGCTTTCTGTAAAAATTAAGACAAACACAAGAAGGATAATGACACAGCTCTCATTTAGAGAAATAAAGGGCTTCATGCTAGCAGATAAGGCTCCACCTGGATCTTTTATTTGAAGTTACTTTTAGGCTGAGTTGTTGAGAAATATTTTGACATCCTACTTCAACATTTTGTTTTTCTTCTAGTGTTACAGTGTATAACAAAAACATTTTTTCTTTGACCTCTACTAATGCTTTTTAGTTTCTCAAAGAAATTGGAAAATGCTCACAAGCCATCTCAAAAGATAATTTATACATCCTCCACTCATTTCAGGGAAAAACTTGTTTCCCTGCATCAACCGCCCCAAAAAAGGATAAGCAAACAGCTGCCTAAATTGTCCTTCAAGGTCCAATGGAGAATCTAGATCACAGTAACACACCTTGGAATTGAGTCCTTATCATTATGGAAACACAGTCTGTGTTCTTCTACCTGCTTGACTTGGAATAATGTTCACATGGCTCTTCCCTCTTCCCTCTTCCCTCTGTTGAAAGCCCAGCTCCTCTGATTTCCCTGAAAGGGATATGTCTTCTCTTTTGGCTGTTTCCATAGCAATGGTTTCACACTTCACCTGCAGGACTTCCTACACTCAACCATGAACACAACAGTCTCCCTTCCAGATGGGACTTGTCAAGGTCAAAGTCTGTGTCTCAATATCCACAGCACCAAGTCGGTGCATTGGCACTCGATATTCCTTGTAATGAAATTAAATATATAGAGAGAAGCTTTTGTTTGCCAGTCCTTGAGGACTGTCTGACACTGCATTTAAAATTAAACCCAGCTAGCATTGGGAACCCACTTACCTAACTTTACTAACTATATTTTAGCTTGACAGAAATTGACAACATGGCCTTCACAGTCTTACCTCCCCACAAACCAAACTGTAAATCCTACAATTAATATATGGCAGACTGATACCTGCAAGTGTCTTAAGAAGATAGTGCAATGAACACTGGTAAGAGAATCAGGAGAATGAGGTTTTAATCTTGAATGTAACAATGGATATGACACTTTCCTCCATAAGAATCATTTTTCTCATTTATAAAAAATAAATTCCCAGTGTTCGAGAAAATGTCTTCCTAGGGTTTGGTGATAGTAACAGATCTAAAAATCCAGCATATTTTAGCTCTTATTTCAACCAACAGCTGATCAATGTAGCTGATGTGCCATGAGGCACAGTCCATCAAAAAATAAAAAGAAATTGATATACCTAACACTATTGTTGAAATTCCTTTTTTCTAGATCTTTAGAATGATTTCTAACTCTCAGAAGAAAAAATACAGACCACACTCAATTGCATGCAGAGATGGATGAAAGGATGGGAATACATGTCACAAGCAAAAAAAAAAAAAAAGAAGTGGAGCTAACTAGAGGTGGCTAGGAGGAAAAAGAGGGGCCAGGGCATGAGAGCTCTTGGCAATGAGTATCCCATCACCAGAAACATTTCAGCAGTGTGTAGATGACTCCTGGGTATGGATACAGCAGAGAAGGTTTAAATATTGAATGATGAGTGAGCCCACAGCCTCAAGAACATATTCAAGTTCCAAATGATGGGTGAGCACATAGCCAGGAGATGTTGATTCTCTCTCTTGGGTCCCAGCCACACACGTCTCTAGGAAAACTCTCAAGCCAGGATTTGAAGGACATTGGTGCATCCCCAAGAGATGGTACAAACTGTTACAGTCAAGAAATTCACCAGATATAAGTAGTTTTTCTAAAAAGGTGAACTATGTAGCAGATTATAAAGTCTTGGGCTTTAATGACCCGGGGTCTGCATCCCAATGAATCATTGATTTTCTTTGTGGCTGGGTTCATTGAAGCAGGTCAACCTTGAGGTTAGCTTCTTGAGTCAGCTCCTTCCAGATGATTTTAGCTTTATAAACAAGTGTCTGATTTGTTCAGCTCTCTATCTCCCTGGAAGTACCTGATGGAAACTTGTGTTAACCGAAATCAAGAGAATTTAGAAACATCTGCTGAAATTCAGAGAGTTCTCTTTACAGACAATTTCCAAAGAAGCAATTTCAGAAAGGTCACATATTGATGGGATGAATTAAGTACAAACAGATAATTAGTAGATGAACTTAATTATATATATCTTCAAATACAGGTAATTATAATACAAAAATTGCCTGGAAACATAAAATGTCTATGACTAAATGAAAGGCACTATAAGACCAGCAGAGTTAGATTTTAACTTTTTTCTTAGTAAAGAGAGATCATCCAGTTTCATAGTGTTAAAACGATCTAAAGATATCAACAAACTTTGTTTGCCTTCTTCTCAAATTTGAAACAACTCAAATGTTTCTCACTAGCGGAATGGGTATTGTGGTATATTAGTGCAATAAAATACTATAAACAATAAAAACGACTGAAAAATGTAAATGGATAGATATCAAAAATACAACATAAGCTAACATTCATAAAGACTGTTAAAGTAAAAAGCAATGCAAGATATTAGTTGTTATTTTATACACATACAGTAAAAGTTTAAAATTTTGGGTGGAAATAATACACACTGAATTCATGATAGTGTCTGTCCCTGGAGAAGAGAAAAAAAAAAGCTTCAGCTTTATTTGTATTTATTTGTTATAAATTCTGAAAAACATAAATATTTACAGATGGCATATTATCTCCACCATGGTGACTTCCCAAATATACCCAAACCTCATATTTTTTCTTACTGTCTTAGAACAGTGGTTCTCAAAATTAGTGTGCTTTAGTATCTCCTGGAGGGTTTCTTAAAGCACAGATTTCTGGGCCAGTCACCAGCATTTTTTAATTAGTAGGTCCAGGATTGAGCCCAAGAATCTGCATTTCTAACACATTTCTAGATGATCTAACACTGTTGAAGAACTAATGTCTTGTACCACAATTACTGGTAAACATGCATTCAGACTTTGAACTAAGGAAAAAGATTTTAACTTATTAATATTTGTAGCTTCCACCTCACCTAGCAAATAGACCCTCAATAAATATCTGTAAATCTAAGGAGTTCATCTTAAACACACACACACACACACACACACACACACACAAACTATACACACACTCAAATACACATTCCACTGTATGTGACCCACTTAATAACAATGCAAAATGAATAACATCTTGATGATTATGACCTGGCAATTTTAGAAAAGCAAACAAAAATGTTACCTTAAGAGGCATGCAAGCACTCAAGAAGAACCTCAGTGTATGGTTAAGAGTGTCTCATACCCAGCAGGATCTAGCTATCAAGTCAGGGCCCCTAAATCATTTTTATCATTGTACCTAGAGATGGAGAATCTAATTTTTTTTCAATTTGAGATGGAGGTCTCACTCAGTCACACAGGCTGGAGTGCAATGCACAATCTCGGCTCACTGAAAACTCCACATCCATGGCTCAAGTGATCCTCCCACCTCAGCCTCCCTAGTAACTTGGACAACAGACATGCACCACCATGCCCAGCTATTTTGTTTTTTTATTCCTGGTAGAGACAGGGTTTGATCATGTTGTGCAAGCTAGTCTCAAACTTCTGAGCTCAAGCTATCTGCCTGTCTCAGCCTCCCAAAGTGCTGAGATTACAGGAGTAAGTTACAGGAGTAAGATTCATCAGGTGCCCAGCGGGTATATGCTTCTCTAGGAAGAACTTTTTGTTCCCTGAGGATCAACCTCTATAGGAATCCAAAGTTAACTGGTAAGTATAGACTCAGAGCAACAAAAGCGAGTTGGTGAATCATGGCATCTAGTATCACTGAGCTGCAATATATTGCTGTATCCATTTCCCTGTGTGGGGCCAAGCAGCCTAAAATGATTGAAGGAAAGAGGGCCCTGTATCCAAGGCAGAGCTAAAAATACACTGAAACCCTCTGACTTCTAGATTTCTTTTTCATTTCATACAGAGAAGCCACGTAACACAAATGTTCTTTTCCTCAAAATATGGTGATCATCATGGAAACTAAATATTTCCCTTGAGTTATGATTGATGGATATACCCTGCTTTCCCTATCTGGGAGCCGGTAGTTAACCTGGTTTTTAAGTGGCTTCATTTATGCATTCGTTTGTTGAGTAGTTAGTCTATGCAAAGCAATGCACCAGTTACCGATCTGTGGGGATGAACAATATATCATCTCTGCCATCACAGAGATTGCAGTCAAATGATATCTAGATAGGTACCTACCACACAGTAAGGAAAGTGCTACAGAGGTAATAAATATACTCAGAGTGTAGAGAGAGAATACCAGAGGGAGAGGTTCATGGATATCTGCAGAAAATAGATATCCACTGTATCTTCATAGCACTATCAGGGGACAAACTTTTTTGAAAAAAAGTTTCTAGAAAATGAGAATTTCTGGTTTCAGCTCCAACGTATAAACAGCTTGGAAGTTGTAATCCTCACCCTTACAATAAGAACAATTATAAGGACAACTCCAAGCTGTACAGAATAAAAATCAACAGTTTTTCTTGGACTGATCAGAGAACAGAGGTAGCAGGGCAAATTGTCATGTGAAATCTTGTGAGATAGTTGAATACAGAGAAATGCAGCAACTTAGAACTGCTTACCTGAAGCAGAAGGAACACTTCCATGGTAATCTTGATAAATTTCTGAAGGCAAGGTGGGCTAATGTGATAGTAAGTAACTCCTGAAAACCCCCAAACATTTGTGGGATTTACCTCCAGGAATCGCACCATGTTTTCAAGGTAGGACTCTGAGAAAGCTCCCTTTGTTATCTCCAAGAGAGCAGGAGAAAAATAACCATTGATATATGTCCCAAATCCTCCTTATAAAAAAAGCCTTCTCTCCAGGAAAAGATGTTTTGTCAGGAAATGGGCAAAAGACATGGGCAGACACTTCTCAAAAGAAAACGTACAAGCAGCCAACAAACATGAAAAAAAAAACCCTCAACATCACTAATCATCAGAGAAATGCAAATAAAAACCACAATGAGACACTATCTCACACTGTCAGAATGCTAAAAAATAAAATAAAATAAATGTCAGAAAACAACAGATGCTGGCAAGGCTGCAGACAAAAGGGAACCCTTATATATTGATGGTGGAAGTGTAAATTTTGTTCAGTCACTGTGGACAGCAGTTTGGAGATTTATCAGAGAACTTAAAACAGAACTACCATTCAACCCAGCAATCCCATTACTGGGTATATATCCAAAAGAAAACAAAGCTTTTGACAAAAAGACACATAGACTCCCATGTTTATTATAGCACTATCACAATAGCAAAGATGTTTATTACAGCACTATCACAATAGCAAAGACATGGAGTCAACCTACCTGTCTGTTAACAGTGGATTAGATAAAGAAAATGTACAAATTCAACATGGAGTACTATGCAGCCATTGAAAGAACAAAGCCATGTCCTTTGCAGCAATGTGGATACAGCTGGAGGCCATTATCCTAAGCAAATTAATGCAGGAACAGAAAACCAAATACCACATGTTCTCTCTTTTTTTTTTTTTTTAAAGACAGGGTTTTCCCATGTTGATCAGGGTGGTTTTGAACTCCCGACCTCATGTGATCCACCCACCTTGGCCTCCAAAGTGCTTGGATTACAGGTGTGAGCCACCACGCCCGGCCCACATGTTCTCACTTAAAAGTAGGAGCTAAATATTGGGTCCTCATGGGAATCTGATGGCAACAATAGACAATAGGGACTAGTAGATGTGTGAGGGAGTGAAAGGGGGCAAGGCTGAAAAACTAATGGGTATTATGCTCACTACTTGGGTGATGGGATCAGTCATACCCAAATCTCAACATTATGCAATATACCCATGTAACAAACTGGCATATATACCCCCAAATCTAAAACAAAAGTTGAAATCATTTTTTAAATGAGAAAAAGATAAAATATAAATGTTAATTTATATAAATTTTTGGAATCATATTTTAAATATAATAAATCTAGCCATTAATTAGAGGAAAATCCTTGGACAGAAATAAGCTTACAATTTACCTTAGAAGGTACTTTAACTTCTAATATATCTGAATCAGAAGAAAAAGTAGTTGAGATATTTATCTCCAAAATAATAATAATAATTTTGAGATACTAATGGGAAAAGCAGACAACATGTAGGAAGAGATAAATAATGTTGCAGGGAGATAGAAGCTCTAAGAAACAATTCAAAGGAAACGCAAGAAATCAAAAACAATGATAAAATGAAGAATGCCTTCAGTGGGTTCATCAGTTGAAGAAAGAATCCGTGAACTTAAAGTTAAGGTAGATCATTAGAAATTTTCACTTTTACACTGTTGATGGGAGTGTAAATTAGTTCAACCATTGTGGAAGACAGTGTGGCACTTCCTCAAGGACCTAGAAATAGAAATTCCATTTGACCCAGCAATCCCATTACTGGGTATATATCCAAAGGATTACAAATCGTTCTACTATAAGGACACGTGCACACGAATGTTCATTGCAGCACTGTTTACAATAGCAAAGACCTGGAACCAACCCAAATGCCCATCGACGATAGACTGGATAGGAAAAATGTGGCACATATACACCATGGAATATTATGCAGCCATCAAAAACGATGAGTTTGGGTCCTTTGTAGGGACATGGATGAACCTGGAAACCATCATTCTCAGCAAACTGACAGAAGAGCAGAAGATCAAACACCACATGTTCTCACTCATAGGCGGGTGTTGAACAATGAGAACACATGGACACAGGGAGGGGAGAACTACACACTGGGGTCAGTTGGGGGGAAATAGGGGAGGGACGGTGGGGGGTGGGGAGTTGGGGAGAGATAGCAAGGGGAGAAATGCCAGATGTAGGTGATGGGGAGGAAGGCAGCAAATCACACTGCCACATGTGTTCCTATGCAACAATTTTGCATGTTCTTCACATGTACCCCAAAACCTAAAATGCAATAAAATAAATAAATGGGGGAAAAAAAAAGAAATTTTCCAAATTGAAATACATAGAGAAAAGAGAATTTAAAAAAAAATACAAAAGAAGACATCCAAAAAATGTGAGAATATTATCAGGTATAACATACACATGATGGGAATGTCAGAAGAAGAAAAAAGAGAAAATAGGGCAGAAGAAATATGTAAAGTAACAATGCCTGAAACTTTCCAAAATTAATGACGTGTACCAAATCACATGAAGCTCAAAGAGCACCAAGCAGGATAACCACCAAAGTTAACCAAACTAAAAAGAAAAAAACACCTAAGTATACAATATTCAAACTAAAGAAAACCAAATACAAAATCTTAAAAGTAACCAAAGGGGATGAAAAACAAATCTTTCTCATGGAGCAGATTTCTCACCAGAAATAATGCAAGCAATAAGACAATGGTTTAAGGTGTATAAAATGCTTAAAGAAAAAACCAGCTATCTAGAATTTTATGTTTAACAAAATTGTCCTTTAAAAGTAAAGAGGAAATTCTTTCTCGGAGAAACAAAAGTTTGAAGTCAGGTAATGTAACGCTTCCGGCTCTGCTCTTTTTGCTTGGAATTGCTTTGGCCATTTGTGCTCTTTTTTGGTTCCATATGAATTTTAGAACTCTTCTTTTAGTTCTATAAAAAATGATGTTGGCAGTCTGACAGGAATATCATTGTATCTGTAGATTGCTTTGGACCATATGGCCATTTTAACAATATGGATTCTTCTAATCCCTTATCATAGAATGTTTTTCCAGTTGTTTGTGTCATCTAAGATTTATTTCAGCAGTGTTTTGTAGTTCTCCTTGTAGAAATCTTTTACCTCTTTGGTTAAATGTATTCCTAGGGGTGTGTGTGTGTGTGTCTCTGTGTGTGTGTCTCTGTGTGTGTGTGTCTGCTATAATGGGATTGCATTTTTGATTTGGCTTTCAGTATAAACATTATTGATGTGTAGAAATCCTACTGATTTTTATTCACTAATTTCTATCCTGAATGTTTACTCAAGTGTATTATAGCATCTTCCATAAATGCTGGAATAACTTGGTATCTACATACAAAAGAATAAAGTTGGACCTGTACTTCATATTATATACTATGGTTAATTTAAAATGTGTCATAGACCAAAATATAAGAGCTAACCATATAAAATTCTTAGAAGAAAATATAGGAATAAACCTTTGTTACCTTGAATTGAACAAAGATTATCACTTTTTAAATTAATAAAATTTATTTATTGGAACAGTTTTAGATTTACAGAAAACGTAGGCAGCTGGTACCGACAGTTTCCATATATCTCCTTTCCCACACACACGATATTTCTATTATTAACATCTTGCATTAGTGTGGCACATTTATACCAGTTAATAAACCAGTATTGATATATTATTACATGATGTTTTCCCTAGGTTACATCGTGAATCCACCATTATACTATTATATAGAATTACACCATTATACTATTGTATAGAATATGTATCATGGCATATAGGAGAGCCCTCGAATCCTGTGGGTTTTGCCTGTTTATCCCTTCCCACTTCCTCTGATTCCTTGGTAACCTCTGATATTTTGTTGTCTGTATAGTTTTTCCTTTCCCAGAATGTCATATAGTTGGATTTATGCAGTATATACCCTCTTCAGAATGGCTTCTTTTACCTAACATTATGTTTAGGGTTTCTCCATGTCTTTCAATGGCCCCAAAGCTCATCGTTTTTATTGCTAAGTAATATTTCATTCTACAGATGTGCCACAGTTTGTTTAACCGTTCATCTATTGAAGCACCTCTTGGTTGCTTCTAGCTTTGGCCAACTATAAATGAAGCTACTAAAAACAGTCACGTGCAGGTTTTCATGTGGCTATGTTTCCAACACATTTAGGGTGTAATTGCTAGATTTATATTAAGACTATGTTTAGTTTTGTAAGAAACTGCCAAACTGTCCTCTAAAGTGACTGTACTATTTTTGACAAATCTGTATTCCCACTAGCCATGAATGAGAGTTCCTCTTGCTCCACATCTTCATCAGCATTTGGTATCGTCAGGTTTTGGGATTGTAACCATTCTAACAGATATGCAGTGGTATCTCGTAGTTATTTTAATTTGCAATTTCCTAGTGATAGATCATGTTGAGCATTGTTCCCTGTGTTTATTTGTTGTCTGTATATCTTCTCTGGTGATGTGTCTCTTCAGATCTTTTGCCAAGTTTTGAAACTGGGTTATTTTCTATTGTTGAATTTTAAGAGTTCTTATATATTTTGCATAGAAGTTGGGATGGCTAACACTGAGTGCCAACTTGATTGGATTGAAGAATGCAGCCTATTGGTCCTGGGTGTGTCTGTGAGGATGTTGCCAAAGGGGATTAACATGTGAGTCAGTGGACTGGGAAAAGCTCACCCACCCTCAATCTGGGCGGGCACAATCCTATCAGCTGCCAGCATGGCCAGAATAAAAGCAGGCAGAAGAAACTGAAAAGACTAGACTGGCTTTGTCTTCCAGTTCACATCTTTCTCCCATGCTGGATGCTTCCTGCTCTCAAACATTGGACTTTGGACTGACTTCCTTGCTCCTCAGCTTGCAGACGGCCTTCTGTGGGACCTCACGTGGTGATCATGTGAGTCAATGCTCCTTAATAAACTCCCCTTTATGTATACATCTATCCTATTAGTTCTGTCCCTTTAGAGAACCCTGACTAGTACAGAAGTTCTTCATCAAATGTCTGTTTTATAATAGTTTCTCCCACTCTGTGGCTTATCTTTTTATCCTGTCAGCAGTGTCTTCCACAGATACGTTTTTAATTTTTATAAAGTTTCAACTTACCATTTTTTTCCTTGCGTCATCCATTAGATGTTGAATGTAAAAGTCACCAAGATTTTCTCCCATGTTATCTTCTAAATCAGGGGTCCCCAACCCCCAGGCCAGGGACTGGTACCAATCTGTGGCCTGTTAGAAACCAGGCTACACAGCAGGAGGTGAGCAATGGGTGAGCAAGCATTACCACCTGAGCTCCACCTCCTGTCCGATCAGTGGTGACATTAAATTCTCACAGGAGTGTGAAACCTATCATGAACTGTGCATGCGAAGGACCTAGATTGTGTGCTCCTTATGAGAATCTAACGCCTGATGATCTGAGGCGGAACAGCTTTACCCAAAACCATCCCCCTATCCCCTTGTCTGTGGAAAAAGTGTCTTCCATGAAACTGGTTCCTGGTGCCAAAAAGGTTTCCTAGTGATATATCATATTGAGCAAGGTTCTAAATGATTCATATATGTGTGTTTTTGTTTGGTTACATTTTTAGTAAATTTTTGTGAAAGCTGCATGGTCTGTGTCTAGATCCTTTGAATTTTCGTTTTCATTTTATTTTGCTTCGTTTGTTGCTTTGTTTTCTGTTTTGCATATGAACATCTAATTATCCCAATACCGTTTGTTGAAAATAGTATTCTTTTTTCATTGAATTTTCAAAGATCAATTTTTGCATTTTTCAAAGATCAGTTGATTGTGTTCTATGGGTTTATTACTGGGCTTTTTGTTCTGCTGTAATTGACTCTTTGTCAATTGTTGCTCCAATATCAGGCTATTTTGACTACTGTGTAGTAAGGCTTATGTAGGGTACTGTCAGTCATCCAACTTGGCTCTTTAGTATTATGGTGGCTTTTATGGGTCTTTCGTGTTTTATTAAACTTTAGAAGGCATTTGTCAACATCTACCATATTTCTAGCTGATATTTTGATTGAGAGTACATTGAATCTGTAGATGAAGTTGAGAAGAACTGACATCTTTACAATGTTGAATCATCCTACCCACAAACATAGGCTATCTCTCAATTTATTTGAATCTTTTTGATTTCTTTCATCAATGTTTCCTCACATAGATCTTGTATATGTTTTGGTAGTTTATATTTGGTCATTTTTAAATTTTTTTGTTTATGTTTTGATGCTAGTGTCATTGTATTGTGTTTCAACTTTAAAGTTCAATTGTTCATCTATGGCATTTGGAAACAAGTGTCTTTTGTACATTAAGCTTGTATTCTGCAAACCTCACTATAAACACTTATTAAATCCAAAAGTTTTTTGTTATTGTTTCTAATTCTTTGGGATTTTCTATATAAAAAAATTATGTCATCTGCAAACAGAAACAGCTATATTTCTTTCTTGTCAATCTGTATACTTTTAAAATTTTTCTTTTATTACCCATATTACATTAACTGGGACTTTCTGCATGATGTCGAGTAGGACTGAGGTGTCAGGACATGCTTGCCTTTTCTTCATTTTCGGGGGAAAGCATCTAGTTTCTCATCAGTAAGTATGATGTTAGCTGTAAGTTTGTTGTAGAGGTTCTTTATAAACTTGATGAATTTTCCCTCCTAGTTTGCTGAGATCTTTTATCTTAAATAGGTGTTGGATTTTGTCAAATACTTATTTTTTAATCCATTGATATAATCATCCTATTATTCATCTTTAGTTTCTTTTTTCTTTTTTCATAATTTCCAATTTTTAAGTTTGGGGGTACATGTGCAGAATGTGTAGGTTTGTTACATAGGTAAACATGTGCCATGGTGGTTTGCTGCACAGATCATATTGTTACCTAGGTATTAAGCCCAGCATCCATTAGCTATTCTTCCTGATGCTCTCCCTCCCCTCACCTCCCCTTGACAGGCTGCAGTGTGTGTTGTTCTCCCCAATATGTTCATGTGTTCTCATTATTCAGCTGCCACTTATAAGTGAGAACGTGTGGTATTTAATTTTCTGCCCCCACATTATTTTGCTGAAGACAATGGCTTCCATCTCATCTGTGGTCCTCTACAGGACATGATCTCATTACATTTTATGGTTGCATAGTATTCCATGGTATATATGTACCACATTTTCTTTATCCAGTCTATTACTGATGGGCATTTAGGCTGATTCCATGTCTTTGCCATTGTGAATAGTGCTCCAGTGAACATACACATGCATGTGTCCTTATAATAGAACAATTTGTATTCCTTTGGGTATATACCCAGTAATAGGATTTTTGGGTCAAATGGTATTTCTGCCTTTAGGTCTGTGAGGAATTGCCACACTGTCTTCCACAATGGTTGAGGTAATTTACATTCTCACCAACAGTATAAAAGCATTTCTTTTTCTCTACAACCTCACCAGCATCTGTTCTTTTTTGACTTTTTAATTATAGCCATTCTAACTGGCATGAGATGGTATCTCATTGTAATTTTGATTTGCATATCTCTACTAATCAGTGATATTGAGCTTTTTTTCATACGTTTGTTGATTGCATGTATACCTTCTTTTGAGAAGTGACCATTCATGTCCTTTGCCCACTTTTTAATGGAGTTGTTTGGTTTTTTCTTGTAAATTTGTTTAAGTTCCTTGTAGATGCTGGATATTAGACCTTTGTCAAATTGATAGATTGCAAAAATTTTCTCCAATTCTGTAGGTTGTCTGCTTACTCTGATTATTGTTTCTTTCTTTTTTTAAAATTTTACTTTAAGTTCTGGGGTACATGTGCAGAACATGCAAGTTTGTTATCTAGGTATACAAGTGCCATGGTGGTTTGCCGTATCCATCCCCCCATCATCTACATTAGGTATTTCTCCTAATGCTATCCCTCCCCAAACCCCCCACCCTCTGCTTTCCCTCCCCTAGCCCCCCAGCCCCTGATGGGCTCTGGTGTGTGATGTTTCCCTCCCTGGGTCAATGTGTTCTCATTGTTCAACACCCACTTATGAGTAAGAACATTCAGTGTTTGGTTTTCTGTTCTTGTGTCGGTTTGCTGAGAATGATGGTTTCCAGCTTCATCCATGTCCCTGCAAAGGACATGAACTCATCCTTTTTTATGGCTGCATAGTATTCCATGGTGTATATGTGCCATGTTTTCTTTATCCAGTCTATAATTCTTTTTGTACATTGTTGACTTTGATTTGATTTTTTAAATAATTCTTGCATCTATGTTCATAAGAAATGTTGGTGTGTAGCTTTTCTCTCTTGTAATCCTTTATCTGCTTTCCTCTGCTTCTATTTCCTGGAAGAGATTAAACAATAGTATAATATATTCCTTAAATGTTTGGTAGTATTTACCAGTAAAATCATTTGAGCCTGGTGCTTTATTTTTGGAAAGTTATTCATTTCTCATTCAATTTGTTTTTTAGTAGAAATCAACCTGTTTAGATTACTAATTTCTTCTTGTTCAAGTATGGGTGGTTTTTATCTTTCAAGAAATTGGTCCATTTTATCTACATTATTAAAATTGTGGACATGGATCTGTTTACAATATTTCTTTTTACCTTTTTAGTTACTGCAGAAATAGTAATGATTACCCCTTTTGATTTCTGGTATTTGTCATTTTTGTCTTTTTGCTCTTTTTCTTCTGTTACCTTGGCTAGAGGTTTATCAATTGTATTGAGCTTTTTAAAGAACCAGCTCTTGATTACATTAATTTTTTTCTATTGATATTCTGTTTCTAATTTTTGTTCTAAATTTTATTATTTTTTTCTTCTGCTTGCTTTGGATTTATATTGCTTATCTTTCTTTAGTTTCCTGAGGTAGGCACTTAATTCAGATCTTTCTTCTTTTCTTTCTTTTTTTTTTTTTTTGAGACAAGGTCTCTCTCTGCCTTCCAGGCTGGAGTGCAGTGGCAGGATCATGGCTCATCACAGCCTCAACTTCCCAGCTCAAGCGATCCTCCTGCCTCAACGACCTAAGTAGCTTAAACTGCAGGGGTGCACTACCATGCCTGGCTAATTTAAAAAAAAAAAAATTTGTAGAGGCAGGATTTTGCCACATTGCCCAGGCTGGTCTAGAACTCCTAGGCTCAAGCATCTGTACACCTCAGCCTCCCAAAGTGTGATGACAGGTTTGAGCCACTGTGCCTGGCCTGATCTTTCTTCTTTCCTAATATGTCCATTTAATGCTATAAATTTCCTACTAAGTACTGCTTTTGCTGCATCCCACAAATTTGGATAAGTTTTATTTTCATTTTTCTTTACTTAAAACTGTGTTTTAATGCCTAATACAAAGCAAATTTAAAATTAAAAAATTTTTAAAACAATGTTTTAATTTTTTGTGACTTGACTCGTGTTATTTTAAATTGTGTTAAATCACAAATATTTGAGAAAATTTTAGCTATTTTTCTGTTCTAACTTTTTAGTTTAATTCCACTGTGTTCTCAGAGCATACTTGGTATGGCGTTTTTACTTTTTCTTTAATTATTTTAATTCTAAAAATTTGTTTAGATATGTTTTATGACTCAGAATATGGTTGTTCTTGGTTAATGCTCCATGTGAGCTTAAGAAAAATGTGTGTTCTGCTGTTGTTGGCTGAAGTATTTTATAAATGTCAATTCATTCTAGTTGATTGATAGTGCTGCTTAGGTCAACTATATCCTTACTGATTTTCTGCCTGTTGGATATTCACATTATTGATGGAGAGATATTGCAGTCTCCAAATATAGATTGGTTTAACTGTAGATTTGTTTATTTTTCCTTGCACTTCTATTGGGTTTGCCTTAAACATTTTGATACTCTGTGATTAGGTGCATACATGTTAATGATTACTATATCTTCTTGGAGGACTGACTCTTTTATCATTATGTAATTACCCCCTTAGCCCTATAACTTTTCTTGTTCTGAAGTCTTCTTTGTCTGAAAAGTTTCTGTTTTCTTTTGATTTGATTATCATGATGTATCTTTTTCCATCCTTTACTTTTAATCTATCTATGTCTTTGTCTTTATGCTTATAAATCTCTTGTAAACAACATATAGTTAGGCCTTAGAAATATTGCAAAACCCAATTTAAGAGAGACTATTTTTTCATTTTATCTATACTGCATATCTTTCCAAATATAATCTTATAATTTATTTATTCTTCCCTGTACTGGACACTCTAATTCCTCTGCTGCCTTTAACATTCTTAAGAATGAATTTTAATTTTTTTTCTTCTACAATGTTTTTTCATTCCATTTTGAAGTACTTTTTACAGTGCAGGATTGAACTTGTTTGGTGAAGATTTTGAAAGGGGCAACTTGTAATGATATGCTGTTCCAAATATAGCCATTTTAGGCCATGTAAATTATTGGTTTATTGCTTACACAGATAACTGATAAATTTAAAAAGATAATAATTGTTGGTCCTGTTTATGCCATATTTTCCAGATTTATTTTCCATGACGCAATTTCTTAATTATACATAGAAGTGCTCATCACTAAATGTAAATGTGTTTGAAATGTACTCTCAAAAGAGTAGGAGTTCTAATTAATACACTATCAATGAAGAAGCTCTAATAAATGAGTTAGCCTACACTTCTTAACAACTGTGGCTACTTAAGCTGGAGCCATGTTCTCCAGAATCCCCCGCCTGATACAGATTCCAAGTTAGGGTTAGACATAAAAAAATTTACATGAGGCCAGGCATGGTGGCTCACACATGTAATTCCAGTACTTTGGAAGGCCGAGGTGTAATAGTTGCTTGAGCTCAGGAGTTCGAGACCAGCCTGGGCAACATGGAAACCCCATCTCCATTTTTTAAAAATACAAAAATTAGACAAGCATAGTGGCATGCACCTGTAGTCCCCGCTACTAGGGAGGCTGAGGTGAGAGGATCTCTTGAGTCCAGGAGGTCAAGGTTGCAGAAAACCATGATTGTACCAGTACACTCTAGCCTGGGCAACACAAGGAGACCCTGTCTCAAAAAGAATTTTTTTTACATGAGATTTATAAGGTGAAAGCGAAACAGCCACCTGTGCAATGCAGGATCCCAGGAGGTGCTGCAGTTTGCGCATGTTGCCATCGATTTGCTGGCTCACCTTAGTGGCCTAGAGCAGCAGCTGGGTCCCCTGCTGCTCCAGCTGCCACCATATCGTCTTCTTTTTCTTCTCTGACTCCTGGGAAAAGCATGTACACAGATATTTGCCCAAGAACACCAGCCGTTTTTATAGGTTTCTCAAGTAGTTGAGGTTGGATATGGTGAGAGACAGATAAAAATTCCAGTTAATTCTTATGAAATCTGGTTTGCACGGTTCCCAGGCTGCTTCTGTTCACCTCACTTGACAACCAGGTTTTCTTCTCAACTTGTGTCATTGTTGGCATACAGTGACTTCAGGCCAGCCACCGAAGTAGTCTCCTATAAACTTTTTTGACCAGCCCCCACAATGGTGTAAGGTTTAATCTCTGTTTAAAAGTCCTGTACTCCATGTCACTCACAGTGATTCTATTACCCTGATCAAACTCCAGTTGATACAGAAATTGGTACCAAAGTTTTTTCCATGGGAACAGGACCTTAAAGATGGATTCTCTGAATTGGTTCTGGGTTGCTAATTAACAGATTTCATTATACTTATAGGGATCAGTAAGTCTGTGGTAAAGGAGATATTTGTACACATGACATAAAAGTTACTTGAATTACCACCTGTACATGCCAATAATCAAGAACCTGTAGAAGGCAAGACTTTGGATGGCCAAGTACTTGCTACCAAGAACATTTTCATGAAAATAAGGAGGATACTAGGAATAATGGTACTGGACAATCGAGAAAAACAATATAAGCTCATGGATCTAATTTCCCATGAAATTTATCTCAGAGTGTAGGTAAGTGACCAGAAAGCTTCTGTTGTTGCTCTAAAAGTGCTTTTTTATCTCCTTAGCTTATAAGACTAAGGTTTCTTAAAAACTAAAACTGAAATTCAAATCTAAAAATGAAAAAATTAAATGCAAATTGATTTAAAGCATCAAAGGGTCTTTTATGTTAAATGCATTGTTTAGAGAGGAGTAGGACACTGAAGATTGGTGGGATGGGGACATGTGGTCAGATTCTGGTGAAGCTGGCAAACTTGAACCCCTAAATTCTGCCAGGTCTCCTTTTACCCTTGTCCAAAAAAATTAGTCTCCATTTTATTGAAGAAACTTTAGTACTCCACTAAAATTGTTGCCTTAGAAGGAACTGCTGCTTCTCTTTCTCCTTATGGTGTATCCTCACCATCTCCCTTGTTTCTGGACTTATCATAGAATCAAATCCCAGCAGTTCCCAGGCAGTAAGGTATAGGAACGAACTTGAAAAAGTAATACCAAAAATTTTTTTACAATTTTGGCAAAACATGTTGAAAAAAAAGACCAAGAGAAATGTATGAGAATGACTACTAATAATGGAAGAAATATAATGTTAGATTAGACTAAATTGGTTAATGCGGGTATATTAAGGAGATATTCTGGGTTACGTGTATTATTTATTAGCTTTAGTGACTAGAAGTGGCTATCATAGTTTTCTTGCTTAGTTGACTGGAACCTAAACCCTAAAGCTGCCTACACCAAATAAAGTGAAAGTAACATTTTACTGGTTTATAATAGAGGAAATTATCCTGGATTGGGGAGCTTGGAATATTGAGGTGACATTATCATGTAACACTTGCTCATTCACCTCCTACCTATGTCCCATAAGAGGGCCCAGCAACACTCTTTCTACCAATGCTGTGAATGGGATGCCTCCTGAATTCCCGGGAGTCTATTTTATTGTGGGATCCTGAGGTATCAGAGGCCAATGATGGTGCTTAAAGCCAGAGATGAGGTGAATGTGCTTACCACAACAAGCAGTAGAGGTAAAGTGGAAGTCAAAATGGTTTGACCTACAGAGATATTTGGTTATTGTTTAATTGATCTGGGTTTCCCTGAAACTGAAGTCAATGGACAGTTTTACTTTTTGCCTTAGAAGGAACTGCTGCTCCTCTTTCTCCTTAAGCTGTATCCCCACCATCTCCCTTGTTCCTGGAGTTATCATAGAATCAAATCCCAGCAGTTCCCAGGCAGTAAAGTATAGGAGTAAAATAAGTAAAAAAAAACCTCAAGATCTAATGAACGTCAAGGTGACTTGAATTGCCACAAAAGAAAGCTATGGCACTTAAACCTGTTCCATTATTTGAGCAGGTTCACATGCCAGAGCACCTCGAATAGAGGGACGTGTGATCTACTTGAGAAAGAACAGAATCCCGCTAAACAGACAAAAATGTATACTTTTAATCTTCCCAAAGATATTTGGATGCATTTATTAGGGTAATTGTATATTAAGAAAGAAGGAATTGCCAGAGTTTGGGGGAGATTACTGGACATTAGCTCCAAACTCATGCCAACTCTTACAAAATCAAAACTCCACTGTTGTCCACAGGTCGGTGTAGGAGCTTATGGATATCTGGTGATCAATGAACTTTTAGTTCAGATTCATCTCGCAATAGGCACAATGTGCAACCAGTTTGTGGATCTTCCCAAGGTCTAAAATTTAGAGTTGAAATAGAAAATCTCCCCAACTGACAGAACACCCTGTCTTCCTGACCCATGGAATAGGAGCCATTATTGTAGAAAAGGCAAATGGAAGTCAATGGAACAGCCTCAACCTATCAAAATGTAAACCAAAAACAATACCACATTTCAGGTGGAACTGTGGAGGTTTGTGTCACTATCAAAACACAGGGAGAGTAATTCCTGTAGTATTTCCACTCGAGTTGCCTGTATTTGATTTATGCAGAAGACAGATGAATGTTGAAAAATGACAGTAAAGTATCATAAAACTAATAAAATAATAACTCCAATTAACATATTCCTTGGCACCTGGTATATAGCTGTTGATCTGGAGAATGTATTTTCCTCTCTATACTTGTTGATAAGATCAACAAAAAGCGTTTGCTTTTAGTTGGCCAGGATAGCAATATACCTTCAAGATCCTACCTGGGGGTACATCAACTCTCAAACTCTAATTTATTACATAATCTGCTCGGAAGGGACTTCAATCACCTCTACATTTCATAAGACTATGCCTGTTAATTACATGGATATCACTGGAGACTGGAACAGGTGAGCAAAATAGAGCAATATCTCTAAACATCTTGGTAAGACACAAGCATGCTGCAAGATGGCAAATGAATTCTAGAAAAATTCAAGGGCCTTCAACTTCAGTGAGATATCTAGGGGTCTAGTGGTCTGGGTCTTATTGTGATTTTTTTTAACTTTTATTTTAGGTTCAGGGGTATATTGCAGAGTTGTTGTATAGGTAAATTGTGTGTCACAGGGGTTTGGTGTACAGATTATATTGTCACCCAAGGAGTAGCCATAGTACCTGACAGATATTTTTTTATTCCTCACCCTCCTGTCACCCTTTACCCTCAAGTAAGCTCCAGTATTCATTGTCCCTCCTTTGTATTTATGTGTTCCTAACGTTTAACTCCCACTTATAAGTGAGAGCATGTGGTATTCGGTTCTCTGATCCTGTGTTAGTTTGCTTAGGATAATGGCCTCCCGATTCATTCATGTTGCTGCAAAAGACATGATCTCATTCCTTTTTTATAGCTGTGCAGTATTCCATGGTGTATATGTGCTACATTTTCTTTATTCAGTCTATCATTGATGGGCATTTATAGTTGATTCTATGTCTTTGATATTGCAAACAGTGCTGCAATGAATATACACATGTATATGTCTTCCTGATAGAATGATTTATATTCTTACCAAGATGATTAGTAATCTTGGTAAGAATATAAATCATTCTATCATGATTAATTAGCTGTCACTTGTAATATTGCATTCTGTTTTGAATATAACCCTTTAAGAAATATATAGATTAATTTAAGCAATGCTTGGACAAAGCATCCAAAGTAGTGAGGAGAATCTGAAGTGAAGCTATGCAAGAAATGTTAAAGTAACTGAAAGAATTTAGATGCACCTATTTCTCTCCTCTTAGCAAAAAGAGACAAAACAGCTAGCAGGATTCTTAGGATGGAAGCAGCATATACCATTTCTGGACATACAACTAAGGCCCGTAACGAGTAATCTGAAACTCTCCCAGGTTTTAGAAAGACTTAGAAGAAAAGAAGTCCTTGAAATAGGTCTGGGCTTCTGTATAAGCAGCTCTACCATTTTGATCATAATTCCCAGAAGATCCATAGTGTTTGGATTGCATGTGGCGCATAAGAAGGCTTTAGGGAACGTTTGCCTAGCTTCTGCAGGTGATTCATGATGAGTCATGTTCTGGAATTAAGCTATTCTATCCTATACAGATAGCCATGCTTCTTTAAAAACAAAACCATAAAAAGCTACAGCTTCTGGCCTTTTCCTAGAACCTGCTAGAGATTGAATGCTTGAACAGAGTTTATCAAGTTACATTGCAGTCTGAGTTTCTAGGAACTGAGTATTGACTGACCTACCAGTCCATAAGCTTGGGTGCACACAGCAGCACTCCATAAACAAATGAGAATGATATGTATGATTTAGAGTCCATGCACATCTTGAAGGCACAAGTAAGTTTCATGAACAAAGGGTCCCAGGTACCCACAGTCTTTACAACTACTACATTGCTTCTTCTATGGGTGGATAACCCATATTCACCACTTCATGAAGGGGTTCCTTATAACTGCTTGATTAAGAACAAATGTTGGGACTAGTGTATAGATGGTTCATCACCGCAAGATAGGACCCACCAAAAGTGAACAGCTATAGCACCGCAGCCCCACTCCAGGGCTGCATTAATAGAAGGGAACCCCCTCTACTCTAGAAGGAGGAAGCAGTTTCATTTTGGGGGGTGTTAATTAGCTGTCCCTTGTAGTATTGCATTCTGTTTTGAATGTCACCCCTTAAGAAATATATAGGTCAATTTAAGCAATGCTTGGACAGAGCATCCAAAGTAGTGAGGAGAATTTGAAGTGAAGCTATGCAAGAAATGTTAAAGTAACTGAAAGAATTTAGTCTGGAGAAGAAAACACTCAGACAAGGGAAATAATAATTGTCCATACATTTTTAAGGGATAATTCCTCAGAAGTGCTGGTCTTAATTTTAAACTTTTCCATGTAAGCTATCAGTGACTTCGGGCAGGTTGCTTAAACACCTTGAACATCAGTTTCTACATCTACATGGAGATGTAAATTGCTATTCTATCATCTAACTTATGAATTATAACATGTGTGGAAATCCAGTGAGATAATAGTTTTAGAATACTTTAACAAATTGGAAAATATTTTTTAAATTGTAAGTGGTTCTTTTCTTTATTATCAAAAGCATTTGTAAAGAAGCTAGTATATGCCAGTCACATACTAGGGTTTTCAAAAGATAAAAAGTCTAGTAAAGCCTAGGCTTTTTTCTTCTCAGAACTTTTATCTTGAAAATTTGGGCTAAGCATAAATATATAAGTAGCTACAGATATGTAAACAAAAACATAACCATACATGTGTACATGCACACACACAGCACTAACAATGTAAGATAGCACTAAGTGCATGTGTATAAGAAAAATTCCGTTAAAAGTAAAGGAAAATTTTACCCAAATGTCTTTTAAAAAACAAAGAGAACTTATTGGATCATACATACAAAAAAAAATAAAATGGTGAGGGTATTTTTAAATTAAAGTTAATATTGCACTGTAATAAGTACACAAAAGACCCAATTTTATTATGCCTCTCTGCCTTCTACAACACAGGCTTTCAAACTGCAGAGAAAATCTTAATATGATTGACAAAAGCTCTCAGGATTACTTCTTCATCCACCATCAGCACTATCAGACGTCCCAGTAGTGCCCAAAGAAGTTCATGGTCATGTGACTATGCCTGAACCAACCGCTATGTCCAGGGGATGGTACATTCTAATTGGCTTAAGCAATTCTAATATCATTCCTGAACTGGAAATGGAGCCAATTTCAACCACACTGCTGAGAATACACAGAGGGGTGGTTTACTCAAAGTGTGCATTAGAAAAGAAGAACTGGGAAGAGCAAGAGGAAGAAAAAGAGGAGAATGAAGAAGGAAGGCAGCAGCAACAACTTCAGAAATCAGTTTGCTGTAATGAAAACAAGTAACCCATTAAGTAAGTGCTTGGTAAATCAGATGACAGAAAGAACCTGAGAACCAAGAAGTTCCAGAAGACCTTTGCAAAGGCTGTAGAACTTGATTAGGGGTCTTACATATGAGTCCGTCATGCTAATCCATGTATAATTACAAACAAAAATGATGATGAACAAGAGGGTGGTGAGAAGTTTAGTAAAATCATTTCTTTCCATCCTTGTTTGGGGGTAAGTACACATGGAAAAGTGAGGGGAAAATTATGTTCTTGTTTAACTCGTGAGTTTTGCTCTCATGATGTGCATTTTGTAGCTGAACACATTGATACCCAAAGATAGCAGTTTTAGGGCAGTTTAATGTTTCCCTTCATAAAGTGTGTCATCTGACCTTAATGCAGCATTGGAATAATGTACTTTCAGGATTTTTAAACAGGAAAGATAAAATTAAGCAGCTATTAACTGGAAATGCATTATCTTTATTAACTCTTTGAACTTTAACTTAAACTTCTGAATTTCTTTGAAATATTATTTATATTAAGAGCCCCAATTAATATCTAGATAACAGCTTCATTATCCTAATGTGCCATATTCTGAAGACATGCGAAGCTAATAGAAATAAAATGACAATTTCTCTGACCTAGAATATTTGTATGAGACCCTTCACTACTTTTGTGACCTAGAATATTTATATGAGACCCTGGGAGGTATATCAACGGCAATGGCATAAATGCTCACTTATGTAAAAGTTGACCTCATTTATAAATTTTAAAAAAGAAATACTCAGGTCTCCAGATTACAGCTCAGGCAACTTTTTACAGGTACACCTACAAGGGCAGAGGGTGAAAGACATGGCTACTACCCACTCAAGACAGAGGTAGATACAATGGCCTCTGCAGCAAAGACTGTGGCCAGTCAGTTTGTAGTTGCTTCAAGCCAAACATGCCCACACACTGAGTTGTACTAAAAGCTGTGTATGAGAAATTAAATGACAAAAGGAGTGCTTAAAACCTGAGGTCATTGATTTTATTTTTTATTTGTTTATTCATTCATTCATTTAATAAAGTTAAAGCTACGATATTGAATATATGAGAGGAAAGATTACAAACAATTCCTTGGAAAGAATGCCCCTAATAAAGTCGCAAAACTAAATCCCAATCCCAGAGCCTAAATTGCTTTCTCCTCGAACACTAATAGAGTAGTAATACCCATTTGTATTATAAATTGAAGAGCTAAGTTAGATGGCCTAGAGCTGGTCTATTCTTAATTTGTCCAGCAAGTTATAATTTTCCCTTCAGTCTCCTCTTCTCCTTAAGATACAGTAGGAAGAGCACTGGACTGGAAATCAGATGACCTGGTTTCATCTCTACCTTTAAGTTACTTAATCTCTTTGATTCTCAGCTTCTTCATAGGCAAAAGAGAAATATTAACACATATCAAGCTAATGTAGATTATGTTATCAAAGTGTATACAACATTATTATACCTATAACTTATTCATTTCATCCAGAATAAAACCACTTAGACATCTAAAATACAATTAAAAACTAATAAGAAGAATAGTTTAGAAACAGAGAGAGGAGTCATTGACAGCTCTCTCCTGGCACTCTGTACAAACCTCCATTATAGCATATGGTTATTTTTATGAATGTATGTTACCTATTAGACTCAGCTTCCTGAAAGCAGGGTCCTTGAAATATAAACTTTGTTTCCCAGTTTTCAGCACACCTTTGACACTGAGGTACATTTTAGGTAATAAAAAGCAGAACCGCTGGAATTAAAGCATTCATTCTTATTTACTAAAGAGCCAGAGGTGGTCATTGAAGTGTTTCCTTCTTAGTGTTGTGGTTGTGAACCGTGACTTATTTGAAGACTACCTTTCAAGGCACACTGCTACTTCTTTATTTTAAAAATGTATCTATGTTCTTGGACAGCCCCTTTTTTTTCCACTCCAGGACAGAAGCATCCTTTATTTCTTGGGTCTAATCTAGTGAAAGACTGTGTCCCTTGAATTTCTTTTCTTCCTATTCAATGCCTTTACCATTTCTTCCTAATGTACAAGTTATTTTCTACCAATTGTCTTCCCTTTCAGAAGAAAACAAATTGTTTAGTGGAAGGTAAGGAAGCTCCAGGAACAAAATTAGCATTGCTATCAGACTAATAAAACATAGCAGTTATTTAGAATGGTAGATTCCTTGAGGGGAAGTGTAGTAGAATAATCAAAATAACCCTGAGATAGGGGAGGGAGAGCCTAGCTTTGTTCAAACTCTGCATCAACTTACTGTGTTATCTTAGACAGATACCAGTCATCTTGCAGTAACATAAGTGGTGAGGATGATATAATTTCTGAGATTCCTTTCATATTGGATATTTAGAGTTAAAGGTATACTTTATGTCCCCATAAAACAGAATTATCAATGCATTGAGAATAGTTTCAGTCAAGGCCAAGAAAATTGGCTATGTATTACGGTCAAAAATAGATCTACATGATCTCGAAATAAACATGTGAAAAAAGGGCTAGTGAGTCTGATTTTCTATAACTGTGAGCCCAATAGTTGCTGGACGGTTGAGCAGCCCTACTGAGGGCTTTGTACCTTGGTTAAGGAAAACTGAACTGGTTGAAGCTTCCAAAATGACTGAGTCTGCCAACCACATGCTTCAGTGGTTATTAAAATCAGAACCATGTGCCATTTCTGTTGTCACATCAGCATCACATAGAATGGCCACTAACGTTGTTTTCCTACGCAAATGAAAACAATAAGAATGCTGCCATCTAGTAAACAGAAATTTATATCACTAGACACTGTGATACACTCATAGATCATTCATTCACTTTTTCGGTGAGCACTGAGAGACTACTACGCATAAGACACTGTATTCAAAGGAGGTTCGCACACAAACACTCACTCTCATACACAGATTCACACAACTATCATGAATGGTTCAAAGGGATAAGTAAGCACCATTAAAGAGACAGATTAAGTACTCAGAGAAGGCACATATTCCACTTGAGGCTATAAAGCAGGAATTGTACAGAGCAAGAAGCATGTAATATGGGTCTTGAAGGCTGGATTAGGTTTGTCTTGTGGAAACAGCAAAGGCAACATGTGAGAAAAAAATGGCATCAGTTGTTGCAACTAACATGTACTAACTGTTCAGCATGTACTAAGAACTTTAAATACATGGTCTCATGAATCCTCATAAATGAAAGGGATTGCTTCTGCTGTATGCCTATTTTCAGGGGAGGAAAGCAAGGCCCAGAAGTAAAGAGCACCTAGCCCAATTTCTTCTATTAAAATAAATACCAGGCTTCTCGGGATGGCGTAAGCACGTGGTTGTGGCAGGGAAGAAGGAAAATATACAGATGGTTCACTGTGGCAAGGCAATAAACAGGCTAGAATGTTAAGCTCTTTCAGTGAATCAAATTTAAAAGGAACTCAAATGAACTAAATAGGAAGTAAAAAGTAAGACCCTCTGTATATGTAAAATAAAACAAAGCTATACACTGTCTACTACTTAAAATGGCCCAAGATCAGCACTCCTTGAGCACCCTTGTCAATGTCAAAGCACAAAATGACAGTCGGCAGTCACATCTAAAAAGGGTGTGAGTGTGGTGCAATCTCGGCTCACTGTAACCTCCGCCTCCCAGGTTCAAGCAATTCTCCTGCCTCAGCCTCCCGAGTAGCTGGGACTACAGGCACACGCCGACACACCTGACTAATATTTTGTATTTTAGTAGAGACGGGGTTTCACCATGTTGTCCAGGCTGGTCGTGAACTCCTGAGCTCAGGCAATCCTCCCACTTCGGCCTCCCAAAGTGCTGGGATTACAGGCATGAGCCACAGTGCCCAGCTGTGAGTGCCGTTTCTAACACAACCCTCTGCTTACAGCGGTAAGCAAACTGAGATGGAAAGATAGTTAATCATGTTCAGGTGTTTTACTCAATTTAAGCTTTAAATTAAAAATATGAATATATGTGAGCATATGACTACATAATTCTTGCCAATTATTTTCATGCTACTATTGAGAACTGACACCTAAAGTTAGTACTAAAACCTCGAAATCCCCTGACACTCCTACACGGCCCAGAATATCATTAAGTTGTGTTCTTATCTGTGCTTAACTTTTAATAATATGATGCTGTTACTCCACTGAGGTTTTTGGTAACAAGATATACATAAGGCGTTTAGCATAGACAGATCCCATAAGTGGACATGCATTAATCCCCCCACCTAAATGTCTTGTAAATAAAAGGTATATCAGAACTTCAGAGGATATTCTGTTTTCATAGAGATTAGTAAAGTGGCTTGTATTTTTTTCTTTTGTTTGATCAGCTGTTCAGAAATTAACTTCCTCTAAGCCAGCCACACTCAAATGTGTATTATCTAACATAAATATTTTCTATAAAATATTAAGCTCTTCTTAAATATTTCTGTGTACTATCAGTTAGTTTATACTATGAAGATTTATACTGAGCCAGTACATTTTTATTTGGTTTTTATCTGAGTAGCTATGCAGAAATGCAGTTGATAGCTAAAATACACATACCCCAAAGGTTATCTCTTTAGGCCTCTGTAAGTTAAATTAGCAATGTTTTCATTTCTGTCTTGGGTGATCCCATTTAGTATGTTGTTATAGGACTATGAATAATAGCTATTCTTTGCTGAGTATTTAAGACTATTACTGTGTTTTTATTTGACTCCCATATTGATAAAATTAAGAGAAGACTTGAGATGGCTCCTACAGCTATTTTATAATTATTATTTTGAGCTCCAAAACCTGCCCTATAGCATTCAGTGAGGTAAGCCAACACACATTTCTTGCAACCTATAGTACTTCCAGAAGGAATCTTATTTAAAAAGTGAGATTTCTCCCTGAGAAAAAATATCTTAAAAAATGCTTTTAAAACAGAGATAGTCATTTAGCACTGTTCAGTTAGAGAGGATTGTCGAAGAAGATACAAAAGCTATGGTATTTCTCCAAGTAAATGTTTACAAACTATAAATAAATTCAGAACCTTATTTTAGCTATTTAAGCCACATTTTTCCCCAACCACTAAATCATTTTTTCTTTCATCTTTTCATATGTTATATATTTTACATATCAACCTAACAGATAGTTGGGTTTTTAGCCTAACTATTCATACAAACTTATCTCAATAGTCCAACATATAATTTAAGTGTATTTAATATGTAATTAATGTTTGTGTCAGTCCCTCCCAGTAATTATCATTGAATTAAAGTTTGAATGCATAGAGTTATGTGAAATTATTTCAGTTTGAAATCACCCAAATTATAATAGTTATCATTTATGTAAACTTTATTGCCACCAAAAATTTTAAATAGATGTTTGTGAACGTTGGAGTGCCTATCTCAAATAACTTTACTGAACCCCCCACTCAAGCTTATTATGTACTGTTGAACAGAAAGATTTACTCAATAAGAAATCAAATTCACATTTTTCATAATTTCACCATAATTTTATTTTATATTTACAGCGTTCAATTTCTAATGCAAGGGTCTTGCTGAGGATTTGGAGGATTAGGGAAGAGAGATGGGGTTTGGGGGTGAGGGATCTGAGGTCTGGAATGGACAATAATAATTAAGAAAGCTAACAGGATGTGAAAGTCTTCCAGAAGAAATTCTTGCAGCCAGCTTTGCGTTCTCGGGGTGCCATAGCCGGGTTTGAGTTAGCAGATCTCTGCAGCTCAAGCCTCATTTCATCCTGCTCAGCAGCCTGGGACAGATCATCAGGTTCCAGGGCATCATTCTCCGTCTGGTTGGGTTCAGACAGAAGCTCTGCCAAGAAGTACTTGGCCAGTTCCTGTATAGGGAAGAAGGGAGAGA